>NC_058418.1:11745540-11779094 GCF_002201575.2 Neomonachus schauinslandi | reverse complement strand
TTCTCCTCTTGCTGGCTCGCTCCCTCCCTCCCTCGCAGCTCCGGCGGGTAACGGCTCTGGCCCCGCGCGCCCCGGCTGCCGGTGCCGCCGCCCCGCCTTTCCGGGCTCCGGGCCCGCGGCTCAGCGCCGGGTCGACCTTCGGCTCCGGGCGGGCAGACGGACCAGCGTGCGTGCGTCCGTGCGCTCCGAGCGAGCCCCGCGCAGAGCCACCGCCGCCTCCCCGCCCCGCCACTACTACGCGCTCCCCTCCCCCCGCCGCACCTCCCCCCGCCCCTTCCCCGCTTCCCCCGCGGCCTTCCGCGCAAGCCCGGCCCCCCGCGCGTGAGTCCATTGGCTGCCGCCGCCGCGCGCGGGTCAGGCCCCGCCGCGCCCGCCCCCATTGGCCACCCCGGGGGAACGTCAGTCATATGCAAATAAGGGAAGGGCGGGGCGGGCTCCGGTTGGCCCCAAGCCGGCCCGGGGCGGGACCGCGGGAGGAGGGTGGCAGGGAGGGCGCACTGCAGTAAAGGCAGCGAGCCAGAGGGGCGGTTCGCGGCACCGCGCTGCGGAGGCCTCGGGGTTGTGTGTGCTGCTACGTGTGTCCAGTCCACGCGAGGAACACGCTCACGCGCGGCTTGGCCCACCTCCCTCACGCCCGCCTGAGCGCGCACGGCTCGGCAGGGCAGACGAACTGCGCGGTAGGGCTACGCGAGCCACCCCGAGCCCTCACCAACTCACGCCAGCAGACTCTTCCCCCACCACACACACTCACACACACACACACACCCCTCTCACAGACACTTTTCCTGCCACACCCATTATTTCATACACACCCCACGGTCACATGTACCCTTGGCCTTACACTCACACTGTCACACACGAAGTCACACACCTTGAACACCTGCTCACATGTATGTACTACCTCCCACACTCCTGGTCCATCACTCCCCACCCATCATCATACACACTCGTTCTCACCCATCCTCCACATCACCCATTTCATGCACGCCTTGTCATACATGCTTCACCAACGCATATTCTCATTGCCAGCCCACATGAATCATCATACAAACAACATATCAAACAGGCAGCATTATCTCACACATCTCATCACAACCGCTGCTTGTCCATCACACACACACACACACACACACCCCACATCCCTCCCACACAACCACACACACTCTTCCATCTTCACACACTCTCATGGGGCCTTCCTGGCACCTCCCATCCCCAACACAGGCTAACTCTTACAGATGCCATTGTACTGACCCCCGCACACTAGGTAAGCTTACCCCAGTGAGCAATCCTTCAGTACCCTGGCCCCCCAGGAATACAGAGCGCCATGGCCATTCACTGGCCTGACACTTAGCAGCCACCTGGGACCCTGTACCTCACAGTGTAAGGTGGTGGGGGGCAGGGGGGCCACAGAGCACCACTGTGGGCTGGCCCTACCACTCTAGGCTGGGAGTCACCCCTTCCAGAAAGGGGCCAGGAGGAAGAAAGGAAACAAACACTGGGGCTTCAGCGTGCTGGGAGCTTGTATGTATTATACTACTCATTGAATCCTCACAACCACTTAGCGAGGTATACTTTATTATGCCCATTGTTCAGATGAGAAAATGAGACTCAGAGAAACTGAATAAATTGTGCAAGATCATGCCTCCAGAACGTAACAGCCCAGTGCTCCAACTCAGCTGCTCTTTCCACTACTGAAAATTTAACCTCGGGGTGGACCCAGGCAGACACTCCCAGACGTCCAGCAATATGGTCAGACAGTGATACAGAAAGAACTACAGAAAGGCCAGAGAGCACACACAGAGACACATGCAAAGGTCTGGGGCCCACCAGGGAGAGAGGCAGAGGCCTTGGATCACCCAAGATGGGCCCTGGGGTCACATCCAGTAGAGGCAGAGGCCTGGGGTCACACCCGGGCAGGTTTTAAAGGTTGCACAAGCCCAGATGGACAAAGAGTGGGCTCCTACACAGGTGGAGTCAATGACAAGCACAAACAAATCCCTTTCCCAGCCTATTCCATCCACTGACAGAGCCGAAGGCATGGAAAGGGGACAGAAACCTGTAATCTGGGCCCAGAGGGGAAGGGAAGGTCCATAGCCCTCTGACCTCCAGAGACTGCAGGGCCAGACACTTGGCTGTGAGCCTGGAGGGGGCCACTGGAGGGACTATTAGGTGACTGCCCCCTCCTCCCTATGCAGCCCCAGACTCAGACCCTCCATTACCTCACTGCCCCAGGGACTGCAATGTGAGGCAGAAATCAAGGCTGAAATCAATGTGGCCCGCTATCTCCCCACCACTGCCCCCTCCTCTCCCCTCCGGTGAGTCACCTACTGGCAAATTAACCCCTTCCCTACTACAATGCAGCCCAGGACAGAGCTCGGAGCAACATTGCCCCCAGCCCCCCGACTTCTGTAGGGTGAGAAAAGAGCTAGGCCTGGCACAGCAGGGAAAGAGGGCCCCACACATCTGGGAGGGTTGCACATCTGGTAGAAGACACAGTGCCCACATAGGAGGGATGGGAAGAGGCCCCTTACAGGGTAGGGTACAGCCAAGTGGGGACCCAGCCTGGCAGGGAGGGGCCGGAATCCGGGCAGGAAGGGCCCCCCTGCCCTGGGCACCGGGCCAGCCCTATACTTAGCTTCCATTGTTCAGAGTGGAGCAACCCTGGGTGGGGGTGATTAGAAGTGGAGAAGAGGGAGCAGGTCCTAACCCCAGACAGCTCCATCTCTCCAGCCATCCTCAACCCTAACTGGGGCCTCCCTAATTGGAAAAGGCTGAGGGGGTTTCCCAAACCAGGGCCCCAGTCCCGTCTGAGAGGTGGTGCAACACCACCCTGCACTCAAGGCAGGTAGGTACCCAACAGAACTGTGGTGCAGCCACCCCCTGCACCACCCCATCGCCAATTCCACAAAAGGTTTGGCGCCAAACATCCCCCGAAGCACTACCCCACCCCCAGCCCGGGGACAGGGAGCCCAGACAGAGACACCAGCTGCCACCCAGGATGGCACAGGCTGAGGCCTGCCCAGAGGCCTGGGGCGTACAGCCAGGGATGCTGACAGACTGAGGGACAGGCAGACACACTCTGAACTCACGGGCCCATTTATTGAGCCCAAGAGGCACCGCGCCCCTGTCGCCCGCGGCTCCCCACCCAGCTCTACAGGCCCGGGTCCCCGCCTTGGCTCACCACCCCGGTGTCCCCAGCTCCCCTCACCCGCTCTCCACATACACACCCACCCACCCCGGGCGGCGTCGGCGACCGCCAGGGTTGCCTGGGGAACGAGCCCAGGATTGGGCTGTGAGGCTCGGGAGGGATGGGGGCCTAAAAATAGCGCCGGGGTGAGTCAGTGTGAGTGGGGCTGGGGTAGGCAGGGGGACTAGGAGGGAAAGAGGCAGCCGAGAGGTGTGGGGGAGGGTCCCCAGGGATTGGGAGACGGACGGGATAGGACCGAGGAGGGGGCATGTCGGTTTGGGGGTGGAAAGGGGCGGGGGGTGGGGGAGTGTACAGGCACCCGGGCTTGAGAGGGCTGGTCGGCGCGGAGGGAGGGAGGCGCCCAACCCGGGCGGAGGAGGGGGCGCCGCCCTGCGTTCTCCAACCCTCCCCGCGCTCACGAGATTTTCCACTCGCCGCCTGGCCCCCAGCCAGCCCCCGGCGGGCCCCACAAAGCCGCTTTGTGCTGGGAGGGCGGGCGGGCGCCCGGCCGGCCTGACACCCACGCGGGCCGCGGCGGGGCACGGGCCAGCTGGCACCCGAGCTGTCTGCGGGGGGGCGCCCCCACCCAGCCCGAGGGCGCGGCCGCTTAAGGGTTAATGGCGCAACGGCGTGGGGGGGTGGTCTCAGCCAATCAGCGTCGGGAGGCGCGTAGGCGGCCAATGGGAAAGACGGAGGCCCGACGCTCAGGGCCTACCCCTGGGGCGCGGGAATCCGCGCCCCTCGGTGCGGACCGGGGCTGGGCGCGGCCCTCAGGGTACCGGTCCGGATCTGCAAAGCCCCGGGTGCACCCTGTTTCCCCGGCTGCTTCGCAAGAAAAAGGTTCAGAGGGAGATAGGCTCTTGCAATCTGGAGGTGGCACGGTCGGGATTTGAACCCAGGTCTGCCTGGCCTCACACACGGCTTTTCTGCGGAAACAGGGAGACGGGGGTTCCCTGACCCAGGCCCCCGTGGGGAGCGGGAACAGGGGACGGGGTGCGGGCGGAGGAGGCGGCGCGGCGGGCTAGGGTCCAGCCGCCTGCGGTGCAGCCGCTGCCGCCGGTGGTAATGGGAGCCAGACGCCGTCGCCGCCGCTAATGCGCCTCCCTCCCGGCCACTAATGGAGCCATTAATGCCCGGGCGCCGGGGGCTCCGGGCCGCACCCCCCCGCCCCGCGCATGCGCCCGCCCGGCGCCGCCGCGCCGCCGCCGCTGCCGCCAGGAGGCAGCCTGACCCCTTGCAGCTCCTGGTGCTGGGGTCTCTTCCGCGAAGTCCCTAAGACTGACTCCCGCTACCTCAAAAACGGCCCTTCTCTTTTCTCTCCTGGGCAGGTCATCCTCTTCTTCCCAGCCTAGGCCTCCTCCCTCTCCAGGAGAGTCTCCAGAGATCTCTGACATCCAAATCTAACCTTTTCCCTTTCCTGCTCTAAACTTTTGCCTCTTCACCCACCGGCATTCAAGCTGGCTTGGCTAGAACTGTGCTCCTTGGCACGCTTCTGCCAATCCTGGGCTCTAGTGTCAGCTCCAGCTTCCACTAAGCCACTGAGAGGTCATGCACTTTGACCCCTCCTGGCCTTTGTTCCTATGGCTGCCTCGGCCAGGAACACCCCTTTCTTTCACTCTCCCGAAATCCACTCATTCCTCATGCTTCAGCTCAAATGTCACTTCCACTAAGAAGCATACCTGTACCTCCCTCATCACCCTGCATCGAGCCAGAGTTGTCTCTGTCCTCTGGCTTCCCCACACTCTGTACCTCCTTCTGCTCATCCTTGCCTGTGCCTGCTTCCAGGTCTGCCTTGCCCACCCACTTCCCCCAGGGCTGCTCAGCCTGGGCCTGGGAGAGATGAGGAGGGACTTCTGGCGGGGGAGAAGGGGTTCACCGTTTGAGACAAAACAGGAACTCTGGTGGGCAGAATCTGGATTTGGGGAGTCAGGAGAACCTAGGCCCCTCTTTGGGCCTTATTTTCCCCACCTGGCCAAGCATGGTCTCTGAGGTCCTACTACATGTGGGACTCCATTACATGGAGCTGGCACCAAATGTGTCTCCGGCAAGGCATTGAGGGGGTAGTTGGGGTGATCTGGGTCGTGCCCTCTAGCAGGTGGGTGGGCACAGGAGCTGCCTTCCTGTTGTTCCCCTACAGCCGGATCTCCTAGCTTTGCCCATGCAGCCCCCGCCTTCCTGCCTGACTTGGGAACAGGTGCTTGGATGTAGATGGCTTCTGACACATCTCAGGACGTTTCAGGGACAGTGGTGGGCAGTTAATTTGTCAAGGAACAGGAAGGGGCTCCCAGGCCTGTACAACCTCCCACCACTCCCCAAGAAGGGGAGTGAGGGACCTGGTGCTTAGCAACTGTCCACTGATTCAAAGGGATGGAGCACCTGATGTGCACAAGGTGGAGGTGAGGGGCTAGGAGGCGGGCAGCAAGTCTGTCTGAGGAGGGGGAGGAGGGCCAGGGAAGGCCCAGAGACACAGGATCCCAAGATAGGGGGCCAAAACAGAAGAAAGGTGGGATGAAAGCTCAGACAAGGACTGATGTCTAGGGAGGGACAAACCAAGAAAGGTATAGAGAGGCAGACAGAGAGAGAGAGACATAAGTCCAGAGAAAGAGACTCAGGCCCAGAAAGAGACCTAGACAGACAGATGTAGGGACCCAAGGGAGAAACAGAGAGACACACAGTGGCTCAAAGGCAGGCAGACCGAGGCCCCGGAGAGGGGGCACTGCCTGTCAGTACAGGGAAGCCAGGCGGAAGCTGGGAGCTGGAAAGGAGGCCGTGCCAGGAATGGGGCTGAGACATCTGGCCTCCTGGGCTGGGGCTGCAGGCCCTGGGGCAGCTTCCTCTCCTGGGGAGCAGGCGGGAAGAGTCAGAGGGAGGTGGCAGTGGCAGCTGGCTGGCCTGGCCATGCACAGAATGTGGAGAATGCCGGCCGCCTGCCCCAGCACGTCCCCCAGCGGAAGCAAATGCCTGGCGGGGGGCAGGAGCAGGCAAGCTGTCCCAGGCCGCCCCCTCACACCTGCTGCCCTGAGTGAGGGTCAGGCCTTGCCATGAGTGGGCAGAAAGGGACAGGACCACGGCCTCACTATGCCACTGGGCAGGATCTGCCCTACCTGGGCCTCAGAGGCAGAAGGCCCCAGGGTGCCTGCCTCCCAAGGGCTTGGGGAGGCCTCTGGGAGAAGAACAAAAGGACCTGCTGGCTGGGAACCTGAGGGCAGCCTGGATACCTCAGCATGGGTGTTGTTAGGGAGGCGTTGCTCAGAGCCGCCAGGACAGGCACCGGACAAGTTCTGACGACCAGACAGCCCGCAGCCTCCCTTCCCTGAACTTCAGGCCCCACCCCTCCACCCCCCAAACCGGGGCTGGTAATCCCTATTGCATAGCATCAGGTGGATTCCATGAGAGGGCCCCACACCTGGGGCTGGGCACGTGGTAAATGCTTAATAAAAGACGGGTCACTATTATTGTTATCGTTGTTATCGACAGTACTTAAGGGCCTGGGCTCTGGAGCTAGACAGCCTGGGTTCAAATCCTGGCTCTCCCTCTTCCTAGCTGGGTGACTTTGGGCAAGTCACTTAACCTCTTGGGGAGCGGTTTCCCCCTTTGAACACTGGAAATCCTAATGGTGCTGGCCTCCTGGGGTGTTGTGAGGATTCGGTGAGTAAATGCTAAGGCGGCCCTTACAGAGCCGTGTACCGCGCACACACATGGGTGGTGCTCCAGAAACGAGGACTGCTGTAGCTTCTGGCACTGAGAGACCCAGGATCTGGAGATTGGGAGACCTGGTTCAAGGCCCAGTCCTGACCCTCCCTGGCTGGGTGACCTCAATCAGAACTCTTCTTCTGTCGCTTTTCCTCATCAGGAAAATGGTGGCAGGTACCCCTGTTGGGTCAGCCCTGGTAGGCCTCGGCTCACCTACATTGGTGCCATCCCCCTCCAAGCGCCAGCAGTGATGGTCACGTGACACAATGCTATGAAGGCAATGTCGGGGGCTGTAGGCATGTGGGGTGGGGGCAGAGGAGGATAGTTCTCGATGGAGTCTTTCTGCTTCACTTTCTTCATCTGGCTAAGGACAGAAATCCCTGCTGTGCCCCTCTCTGTGGAATTTTGCTCCTATCAACTACACTAACAAGTGTAAAAAATGCTGGGGGCAGGGCAAAAAACACAACTCACAACCTCAGCATATAAGTCTGAGGGGCAAGCACAGCCCCTGTGTCCCTGTGCCCTGGATCTGGGCTGGAGCTCCGTAAGGTCAGGGCCTGGGCTCCCTCCTGCCAGTCTCTGCCCCAGTCCCAGCTCCCACCCAGATCCCCACCTCCTGAGATCCAGTCTCCTTCCTCCCTGGTCTCCCTGTCTCTGGTCTCAGGCACGGGAACTCACTCTCCACAGTACAAGTGCGGGTCAGATCAGCTCAAAGCCTTCCATGGCTCCCTAATGCCCTCAAGATAAAGTTCCCAAGTCTCCTGAGGGCCCTCAGGGATCTGACCCTTGCTCATCAATACAGCCGCACATTCCCACACTCGCCCATCTAGAGCCCTTGATTTTGCAGATTCCACTTCCTTCAACTACCTACTTTGGCCTCGAGGCCTTTGCCCAAGCTCTTCCCTCCGCCTGACGGCCCTCCCGCCAGCCTACCCAGGCCCGCTTTCTGCACACCCTACACATCTCACTTTAGAGACCCTGGCCCCTGCTCCAAGAAGCCCTCCCTGACTCCCCCCCCCCCCCCGCCCCCCGCCTCCTGGGCTTCCCCCCATCCCAGCCCTGACCGCTCCGGATGCTCACTGTCTGGGGACAGATCTGTCTATCCCAGGACTGTGAGCCCTGTGAGGGTAGGGCTGTGTCCTCAGCACCAACTAGCAAAGAGTCAGGGCACTCAGTCAACAGTGGATTAAGAAATAAAGAAGAAGAAGGTGCTAGGGAAGGGGCTGGTGACTGGTCACCCTCCCTGACAGTCGCTCTGACAAGGCCCAACCTGGCCTGGCCTCTGGCTCTCCCGGCCTCCGGCCTCAGCCCTCTGGACATAACAGCTTCCCTCAGCTGTGCTCCTTCTGGCCTCCTAGGAGGCTCTTCCAGCCCAGGGTTGCTGGTTCCAACTCATCCTTCAACTCTTGGCTTACACGCCCTTTCCTGAGGGCAGCCAGACTGGATTTCACACCTGGAGGCCTGCCCAGCACACCCCCAGCTCCCCTCCACGGCACTGACTGCACCTGTGGTATTTACTGGGCACAGGCGTGAGGTGAGCGCTCCAGTCCTGATCTTGCCACCCCGAGGCAGAAGGCGCTGTTGGAGCCTCCATCTTCCCATCTGCGACCCGGCACTGTGGCCCAGCGGGGACGAGCCAGCCTGCCTGACTTTGCAGGCCGGCTCCAGGATTTACTAGCCGTAGGACCCAGGGCAAGTTACTAACCTGGCCTCAGTCGCCTTTAAATGAACATAATCCTAGTCCCCGCCTGTTAGGTTCGTGAAGACGAAATGAGCGGGTATTTCCAAAGGGCTGAGAACAGGCCCCGTACAGTACCTCCGCGAGGTAACTCACACGATGCTTATTATCATGGTGATGCCCCCACTGGCCCTCCAAACACGGCGGCTGTCATCACGATTATCAACTCTGTTCCTCTGTTACCCCATCAGGATGGTGGGGGCCTGGCTCCCGAAGCTCAGGAAAGGTCTGCTGACTGATAGAGCGCTTGAGGGTGCAACAGAAGGCCTCTGGAAACACTGCACTGAGCCTTCCAAGTCCAGTCCCTTGCCTGGCATGTGAATTCCCGCTGAAACATCTATGCAGAGGGGAGGCTAATCTCCCCTTGAGCCCCTCCCAAGGTGGGGAGCTTCACCTCTCTCGAGAGCCAGTTTGCAAGCGGCCCCGTCCCAAATGAGCCCTCACCCAGCCATTCCACCATCTCTTACCTGTCCCAGGTCGGCCCATGATGACTTCCTTTTTGGGGGCAGGATGGCTGGTGTAGCTGCTGGGCACCAGGACGGGCAATAGGGCAGCAGGTGAGGGGTGGAAGGCCACCGGCTGGAAGGGTGAAGAAGCCAGGCCGAAGGTGGGCATCGGCTGGGCCACGGCAGTCGGCGCGGCCGGAGGCACGGTGATGGGCACGGGGGCTGGCAGAGGTGGGGGCAGGCCAGGCTTCCCACTGGCCACCCCAGGGGGCACCGGGGTCTCTCGGCAGCCCCGCCCAGGTCCTGCTGCCCGTGCCTCGCCTGCAGTGCTCACCTCCCCAGGGAATTTGGAGGGCAGCGGGACGTCAGGGTTGCGAACAATGACGGGTGAGTCCCGCTGCACAGCAGGAACCCTGCGCACAGAGGGCCCAGGGTCCGAGGTCAGGCCAGCAGGCGGGGGCAAGAGCAGCAACGGCGAGGGCTGGCGGGATCGGGAGAAGGGCACGGCGGGTGACACAGCCCGGAAGCCAGCCGGTGTGGAGGGTGTAGGCGTGTGGGACACCGAGTCCACGCCGGAGTCCAGGCTGTCACTCTTGGGGAAGTCCGGGGTGGCTCCCCCGCCCCCCGCACCAGGCGCCCCCAAAGCCCCCGGGTGGGGCAGCAGCTCTGTCTTCCTCCGCCCGGGGCTGATGGGCACGGTGAAGGTCAGGTTGGTCTGGAAGGTGGGTAGGATGCCAGAAGAGTGGCGCTCTCTGGGGGCAGGCGGCGGTGGGTGGGGGCCCAGGTCCGGTGGTGTCAGCACGCCCCCCTTTGGGGTGCTGGCGCTCAGGTGGCGGCTGCGAACGGCAGTGCGCTGGATGACTGGTGAGGCGTTGATGGGGCTGAAGTTGGCGGGGCGGAAGCCAAAGAGCGGCGAGGGGGAGGGCGAGGGGGCCGGTGAGAAGGGCGACTGCGTAGACACGGGAGAGAAGGAGGGCGTGCCAGAGCGAGAGCTGCCCAACGACACCAGCATCACGGCCGCCTCACACTCGTCGAACTCAAAGCGCGACAGGTCAGCAGGAGCCACCAGGCGTGGGCGCGAGTCCCCGCGGGCCGCCACGCTGCTGGCCTCACTGTCCCGCGATGTTTCGTCACCCCAGTCAAACTCGGTGCTGCCCTCACGTGCCGCCACGCCTGCCGGCCGCCCGGCCCCACCGGGGCCACTGTCCGCCAGGCCCTCCATCTCCTTGGTTCGCATGGACAGGTGGCGCGAGCAGTAGCCCCGCCGCTGCGACTCCTTCATGCAGCCGTCTCGGGAGCACAGCCGGCGCCACTGCTTGCCATTGAATTTCTTGCGGATTCCATTGGGCGTGCAGACCACATCCCCCTTCTTATACTTCTGCTGGGCGGCTGTCAGCGGCGTGCGGGCCCGGGCGGGCGCAGCCCCCTTCTCCAGAGAGGCCACGCTGCTGCTCCGGCTCCCGCCCTGGCTCCCCTCCTGGCAGGGCGACGGCTGCTCGCCAGGGCGGCCGGGGCCTGCGAAAGCTGGGGACTTGGGCGGGGGCGACAGGAGCTGGGGCGGGGGCAGTGGGAGCAGGGCCGGGGTGCCCAGGGCCGGCGGGTGCTTCTCCTCGCCCTCCTCGCAAGTCCCCAGGTTGCCACCAAAGCTGATCTTCGACACCTCCGCATCCTCAGGCTGCTTGGGGTCCAGGGCGGCAGGGCAGGGGGGCAGGGCGCCCCCCGGCTCAGCCTGCTCCTCCTCGGGGCCCCCAGGGGGCTTCCTTGGCAGGGCCTCGGGTTCCCACGGGGGCCGCAGCAGGCGCAAGCTGGAGCGGGCCACCCACACGGCCTCCTCAGGCTCACGGTGTGGCAGCTGCGGGGGCTGCGGTGGGGCGGCCGGCGGGCCCGGCTGGGAGGTGGGGCCGGGGCTCAGGCGGACCTTGTAGGCAGCGGGCTTGGTGGCCACCTCCACCACCACACCCTCACGGTAGGCAGCCACGCCGGGCTCCACGCAGGTACAGACAGCTGTGCCCACCGCCAGGGCCCCCGGCGGCGGCGTGGCGTCCAAAACCACATCGACACCGCCGCCGGGGGCCCCCTCGTAGAACGTCAGGGCCCGGTCCCCGGGGAACTGCACCCCCAGGTCCTGGCTTCGGCGCACCTGGCGCACCACGGCCGGCAGGAAGAGGCCGTCTCCACGCCGAGCCAGCACCCGCTGGGACCTCAGCTGCCGCAGGTCATAGCCGCCGCTGGTGCCACTTGGGGGCCAGGGGCCGGGCCCACAAGCCTCGGCTGCCTCATCCTCCAGGTCGGCTGAGTGCTCGCTGGCCGTGTCGGTGGAAGAGGAACGGGTGGAGGTGGGTGGCCGTGGAGGGACACTCAGGGCGCTGGCCTCCTCAGGGGTCCGTGCCCGCTCTTCAGGGGCCCCGGCTGGCCCACTGCTACCGCTGCCAGCTCCATGCTCCTCCACATACTTCTTCTTGGGCGCTCGAGACTTGAACGTGGCCGTCTTACGGCTGAGTGACGGCTCCCAGCGGCTCGCCTCCCCCTCCACCTTGGGGTCCTCAGCGGGGCCTGGGGCCGCCGGGTCGTCAGGGGGCAGCTCCGGGGGCAGCCCCTCAGCCCCAGGGCCCCGCTCGGACTCCTCCTCCTCACCCTCCTCAGCCTCTTCTGGCCCCTGAGGCGGCGGCGGCTGCTGCTGCACCATTTCGTCTTCCTCCTCCGGCTTGTCGCCCTCCCCAGCCCCTCGCCGTCTCAGGGCCTTGGCCCGAGTGGCCGGTGGGGACTTGCCACCACTGCCAGAACCCGGGAGGCCGACACATGCCTTCTTCATTGGCTTCATCTTTTGTCCACCTGCAGGTGGGAGGGCAGACAGGGATCATCGGGAGCAACTCATGAACCTCCCCCACCACAGCCAGTGTCCCCCAAGACTTCCCACTTGCCGAGGCCACCGCCTCAGCTCCATGATACCTGAAGGCTCTTTCCTGGCTGTCCTCAACTCATGGGGGCCCCTGACTGGCACCCAGACAGACTGGCACCCATGTCCCCTGAGTTATATACTCTGGCTCCCTGGGGCCACTGACACAGATCTGTTCCCTCTACACAGGCCACAGCAGGTGAGTGCAACTGCCCGAGGGGACACAAAAAGTCAGTAACAGTTCACGCCTGTGGAACACGCACTTGGTGCCAAACCGTGGGCCGAACTTGATTTTATTAACCCATTTTATCCTGACGACGGCCCTAAGAGGCAGGTGCGACCAACAGCCTTACTTGAGGAAACTGAGGCACAGAGAGCTCAAGCAACTTTGTTCAAATTCATCCAGCTAGGAAATGGCAGCGCTAGGGTCTGAACCCAGGCAATCTGGCTGCTCCAGAGTCTGTGCTCCTAACCATTTCAGTGTGCCGCCTGTCACATGATCCAGAGGGCACGCTTCCTTGCACTGTCACTGTCCAGAGAGCACACACACTCATACACACACATGCACAGGAACACAGTCACAGAAAAGGAGGTGACTGGGCTGTGATGTGAGCCTCTCTCCACCCCCACCCCCACCCCCTCTGGGCCGCCTGGCATGGCCAGACATTGTGGGAAGGAGTGGGCAGCTGAAAGTCCTGAGGGACGGCTGCCCACTCTTGCTCTGCACCCCAGGCCTGCCAGGTATAGCCATCTCCCCAGATCCTGGCAGGGAGCAGGCAGGGGCACGTCTGGGGCAAGAGCTTATACCCAGTGCTGCCACGGGGCCGTGCATGAGCACACGCACGCGCACAAAAACACACACAGAGGCACACACACGTCATCACACAGTGGGACACGGAGCTACACCCCAGGGTTTCGCTGTCCCACTGGATGGGAGCCTGCCCCTCCCCCCACAGCACCCAGCGTGATACCAGCAAGCCCAGCCCCCCTTCTGGCCTGCACGCATCCCCCGCCCTGATTGGGCTGCCTCTGGCAGGGTGGCTGAGCTGGCCTGGCCCCCTGGGGCCCCCAAATATGCCCTCCGACTCCAGGTGGGGGTAAGTGGGAGAAGGTCAAAGAAAGCAGGGCAAGCCCAGCAGGCCAACCTCACCCACTTCCTGAACAGTCATTACTGCCCGCCCCCTTTCAAGCTGCCCTGAGAAAAGAAAAGGGAAAAAAAACTTTACTCTGAAGTGACTAAGAGAAGCTGAGAGGCCAAAAGGAGGCCTCTGGGAGGGTGGGGGTACCCAGGACCATAACCCAAACACAATCAGAGACACCCCTGACTCAGTCTGCAAGCTCCCCCAGGACCCCTGATCCTGTGTTCTCCTACTTGGGGCCTGCTCCTCCTGTGGACCCTACAATCCCAGGCTGCTCCTTCTCTGGGCCAGTCCTGGGGTCCTGGCGGGCAGAGCCTGTAGGGCCTGGGGCTTCTCACACTGGGGCAAGCATCCAAGTGCCCAGGAGTTGGGCAGCTGCCACCACCTTCTCCCCACTGACCCGCTGGGCCACCGTCCTGGGGACTGAGATCCGGCCCCAATCCTGCCCAAACACAAACCTTTGCATACCCCACCCAGGGCCTACAACCATACGGCCTGGCACCCCTGGACCCTGCCGTCTGGTCCTGCCTCTTCACCCCAGAAGCCAAGCCTTTTTCCTTCCCCTGGGGCCTACTCTCTTCCTGTCCACCCCACTTTGGATAACTCCCACCCAAGGCCCTGTGGGCCCTCACCTCCTTCAGAATCTAAGCAGTAACTCCTGAAGCCCAGGCCCTGGGTCTTCAGGGTCTCATGCCCTCTGCTCCCATCAGCCCTCCTGGCACCAGCTTCTCTGCCACTCTCTCTCTCGTCCTGTCACCACTCTACCTCTGCCTCTCTCCTCACAGGCCCTAGGCCCCCTCCTCAGCCACCCCATCCTTGTCACTCTCATCTATCTCTGTCACCCCTTTCTCCCAGTCACTCCCCTGTCAGCCATCTCCGGACCTGTCACCTTTTCTCTCCATCACCTCTCCTTGTCACCCCTCCAACTCTGTCCCCTCCCTCTCCCTGTCACCCTGATCTAGTCCTGTCACCCCTCCATTCCTGTTACCCATTCTCTGCCCACCATCCCCTCTCCGTCACCCCTTTTCTGTCACTCTTCCTCCCTACCACTTCATCCACTCTATCCCCCTTTCCCACCATCCAACCCACCTTTTTTCCCCCTGTACCCTCTCCCCGTCCCTGCCACCTGTCCCTTCTCGGCCCCCAGCACCCCAAATCCCCCCTGCCCGTGTCAGCCCTGGCCCCGCCCCTCACCTCGGGCTCGGCGGGGTTTCGGGGCGGGGGGCCGTGGCCCCGGCTCGGTCCGGTCCGGTCCCTCCCCGCCCCCCCTCCGGCTCTCCCTCTCGATTCTCCCTTTTTTTTTTTACTCCAACACACAAAATGGTGAATGGACCTGCAACAGCTGGAGCAGCCAGCCAATCACCGGCCACAACCCCGCTGACCGGCGCCGTCCTAGACCAATAGATATCCGCAGCCTGGTCGGCTCCGCCTCTCCACGACGAGCGACATTCGCCATGACCAATCCCGCCCACCCGGCAGCGCCAGGGGGAGGGGCCAAAGTCCAAGACCGGCCTCCCTCTGGGACCGACACCAACCTGAGCCTACGACCGCCTGATCTGCCTGGGGCCCTGCCCCACAACAAGTGATGGGCATCAGCCTTGACCAATTGCAGGCCGTCTTAGTGCAGAACGACGAATACAGTACCCAGTCGCCCTGCACTCTAGGCCGGAACCCAGCCTCTGTGAGGGACAGTAGCCAATGGGGTGCAAGAAGGAAGGGCTAAGGAATAGGCTGTCCAATAAGCAGGCTGAGGAGGCGTGGCCTGAGCGTTTGTTGACCGGCTAGTCGCAATTCCTGCTGGGAATGGTAGTCTTCTTACGGCTCCGGCCCATAGTCGATAGTAAAAAGCAGACTACAACTCCCATGTGACAGAGTGCTGGAGCACCAAAGAACCCGGGCGAGGAGAAAAAGTCGGACAGGGCAGTTCCTGTAAGTCTCCCTGCAGACCGGGAGCATCTTAGACCCAGGGCCCCGACTCACCCGGATTCCCGGCTCTGGCGTCGCCAGTGGCTCCTCTCAGTGGCGGCGGTAGCGGCACGAGGGGGAGGTGCGAGGAGCAGCCAACCGCCACCCGCAAGCCCTGCAGCCAATCAGCAGCGGCCGGGGCGGTGCAATGACCTCACCGGGTTCTACTCTGTTACCCCTCCCCCACGTGGTTGTTGCTGTCGGTAGCCGGGAGTAGGGAAGTTCGGGGGGGGGGGGAGGGGAGGAGAACGAGTGATGTCACCTTTCCCCCGCTTGATTGGCTGTAGGGCGGCCGGGACTATGACCAATCAACAGCCTCAGAAAGTCCGGCGCGGCCCCGCGGAAAGCCCTGTTGCCACCGGGAGGGGAGAGAACGTGCGCGTGTGGGGAGGCGCGCGCTGCAGTGGAGTGAACGCGCGCGGCCTGGGGCTTGGGGACCCTGGGGACAAGTCCTCTCTTCCAAGACTTTGACATGTAGGGCGGTGCAGTTTTCTGACAGCCCCCTTAGGCTTGTCGGGGCACAAGATGGGAAAAGGCGGCGCTTCACACCACATTCCCTTCACACTACATTCTGTAGGGAGCTACTTTGTGGGTGTTCGCACTTGGCGGGAGCGAGACTTTTTTTAAGGTCTCGGGGTGTGTGTGTGGGGGGGGTGTTCACACAGGGTAGGGAGGAGAGGGATATGCCCTGCCAGTCGTAGATTCCTGCAGCCCAGACACGGGGTTTACACCAGGTGGGAAGCTGTCTTCAGTGCATCCATACCCTCCCCGTTGGATTTGCCCTAGATAGAGGGTAATGGGGAGCAGTGAACCCTGGCCTCAGCCGAGGCGTCCGCTGCTTGTGGTGGGTTCCCAGTATGCACACGGGATCCACACCAGTTGTAAAGAAAACGCACGCAGCCTATTGCAGGTGCATGCTGTGTGACATTCCCACGACCCGTGACATATAGCCAGTTCACCGCGGGGCTGGGAAGAAATGTTGGTTGTCCAGTGGGGTTCACTGAGTTTGAAGGAGATACGCATTATGCACTGTCCACGAGAGATTGGCTTTGAGAGAGGGGGAAATTTCACTGTCTGCAAGTTCCACTGGGAAGGAATCTTACACAATTACTTACAGTATTATATTATGACTTGCACGTACTATTTTATAACCATGCTATTTTATGCTATTTTAGTAACATTCTAGAAGAGTTTGCACTTAAACATTGAGCGGGCTTTGAGGGAACTTTTACAGGGCAGTTTAGACTGGGTACCTTGGGCAGATGCTGGGTCTGAGGGAAGTTTATACTCATCAGAGAGTTCCCATTGCCTACGTAGGTAGACCCTTGGAGAGCAGTTCACATTGTCACAAAAAGGGGTTCACAGCAGCTGCAGAAGGTTCCCCATACATGGCGATGTGCCGTGTCCTTGTTAACTTTGTCATGGATATGAGACATCATACTGTCCACGGGAACCACATACCAGGTGGGAGTTCTCATTGCCCATAGGAGATTCTATTGCGTTACAGGGAGACTTCCACTGATGGGGATGCTGTTTCAGGGTCTGCAGTCAGTTCACATCAGGTGTGAGGGAGAATCAGACTGTTGGTGGGGAGGTGTGTACTGTCCATGACGGAACTCACCCTGTCCAGGGAGTATGCTCTGCTGTAGTGAGAGGGGCCTCTGCTGTCCCATTCAGGAACGTCTTGGCTGTGGTGAGTTCACAATGTCCGCAGAGGAGGGGCGCCTGGGTGGCTCAGTCGGTTAATCGTCCGTCCCTTGGTTTCCGCTCAGGTTGCGATCTCAGGGTCGTGGGATGGAGCCCCACATCTGGCTCCGTGCTCTGTGAGGAGCCTGCTTGTCCCTCTCCCTCTGCTCCTCTCCCTCACTCTTTCTCTCTCATAAATAAATAAAATCTACCAAAAAAACAAAAACCAGTGTCCACAGAGGAATCCTCACTGCTTATTGGAGTTACACCATGCACGAAGGAGACCTGTCCATGGGAATTCATGCTGTCTAAGGCCTATTTTCCTTGTCATCGAGGAAAGGTGTGCACGGTGAGCTGTGCCCTGCCCCTGGGAGAATTACATAAACCGTAGTTAACTTAGTTCTACAGTTCACTGCAATTACACTGTCCTGTGAAGCGGCGGGGGGGGGGGGGGGGGGGTGATGTTGCAGGAAGCAGGATAGTACAGGCTTAGCCAGGCTGCTGGGGTCAAACCCAGCTAGTGGGGCTTCTTCCCCAGCTGCGTGACTTTGGGTGAGTCATTTCATCCCTCTGTGCTTCCATTTCTACATCTGTACAGGGATAATTAAAAAAAAAAAAAAAAACCCACCTCGGCATAGGGTTGTAATGAATTAATATGTGCAAAGGATTTAGGACAGTGTCTCCAGCAGAGTAAATCCTCGAAAATCTTGGCTATTAGTGTGATTGTTAGTATTCAGGAGGTTATCCCTGCCTGAAGAGTTTATGCTGTCTCAGTCTTATTGGTCACCTTGTCTGCAGTTTGTATGCTGGTGGTGCTGCTGATGGTGGTGGCAATGTTTTGGGGAGGTATTTCAGGGTTCAGCATATCTTTGGGGCATTTGTCAATCTATCGGGAGGTATTATGGTCCAGTACTTGATGTCCCAGCTGTCACCATAGTTAGCTGTGTTGCCGTGGGCCTGGAACCTAAGTTTCACTCTCCTCCTCTGAAAAATGGGGATCATTGGAGTACCTACCTGATAAAGTTGAGGTGACAATGAAATCAGATGTTGAATCCAGGGCCTTGCATATAGTGAGTGCTCAGTAAATAGGAGGGGTGCTTTTGTTTTTAAGATTTTATTTATTTATTTGACAGAGAGAGCGAGAGAACACAAGCAGGGGGAACAGTAGAGGGAGAGGGAGAGCAGGCTCCCCGCCCAGCAGGGAGCCCGATGCGGGGCTTGATCCCAGGATCCCGGGATCATGACCTGAGTCGAAGGCAGACGCTCAACTCACTGAGCTACCCTGGCATCCCGGAGGGGCGCTTTTTATGTGGCTTATCCTGTGTTGGGTCCTGGGAAATCCTTGCCATTCACGAATTCACCATTTCTTTGTCTTTATTTGGGACCTCATTGTCTGTGACAGGTTACACCACCCTTCAGGGACTCCTACTGTCTTAATACATGTGTGTGTTGAAGGACAGTTGGGTAACTTTTAATGAGAGAATTAGGACTTTGGGGAGGGGGGTGGATAATATAATTTTATGAAGGTTACAAAGGCCCAGGGAGCTTAAATGGAACATGGGGTTTCTCCCTGTTTATGGAAAAGGGCTACATTATCAATGACTTAATAAAACTGACATAGTGACATTGAGGTTTATTGCAAGCATTGGATTTTCTAAAAGATTTTATTTATTTGAGAGAGAGAGAGAGTGAGTGAGTGCCTGCACAAGCGGGGGTGCAGAGGGAGAGGGAGAAGCAGACTCCCCGCTAAGCACAGACCCCCCCCGCGACGTGGACCCCGATGTGGGGCTCAATCCCAGGATCCTGATATGGGGCTCGATCCCAGGACCCTGAGATCATGACCTCAGCTGAAGTCAGACGCTTAACCAACTGAGCCACCCAGGTGCCCCTGTTGCAATCCTTGTGAAATCTACACTGTTCACTGAGTGGTCCACTGAGGCAGGCGGCACTGTTCCCGGGAGGGCACAGTGTCCATGGGTTACACTGCATGAGGCCATATGACTATGGGGCTACACTGTTCACATGAAAAGTCACGCTGGTTATGGAAACGACCCTATTTATATGCTTGTCTTCGCTGTGCATATGGGTTTACCCAGGTTGTACGAGTTGACCCTGTTGATAGAGGAATTCACATGTGCAACAAGCCACGCTGTCTCTATGGTAGGGCACACTAATGAGAGTATATGCTATTTGTAGGGGGACCCACACTGTTTATTTGCTGCCTCACCATGTATATGGGGCTCACACTGTTTATGAGAGTTACACTGGCAATATGAGGTTTACACCATTCATGTGGGTTGCCCTTTTATACGAGGCTCACAAAGTTTATGAAGGCTGGGTTGTTTGAATGGGACTCCTATCATTTATGAGGGTTACCCTGTCTGTATGAGGTTTATGAGGGTCGTGCTGCCTCTACTGGGGTTCACGCTGTTTTTGAGCATTGCACTATTTGGGGTTTCCACTTTCCATATGAGAGCCACATTGCAAATGGGAGTTTCTATCAGTTATGGACCTTGTTCTGTCTGTCTGACAGGTTCTGATCGTGGGGTTATACCAGCTGTACATGGACTCAGCTCATTTCAGCAGGTACATATTACCAGACTGTTCTATGACCCATCTCGGTGTAGGTGCCAGTGATAAAGCAGGGATGGAGGAGGGATTCAGATGACTAGCTAATACATTACAGTAATCTATATCACTTGAGAAAAAGGTGCTATGGGGAAAAACAGTGCATAGAAAGGACAGAGGGGTCTAGGAAGGGGGCTCCAATTTAAAAGAGTGGTCAGGTATTGGGAAGGTGGTTTCTGAGTAAAAACCCGAAGGGGATGAAGGGCAGAGCTATGTAGACTTCTGGGGTGGGGGGGAGCCTTCTGAGCAGATGGAACAGCCCTGGCAAAATCCCTGAGGCAGGCATCTGCCTGGCCTGTTCAAGGAATTGCAAAGAGGCTGGGAGTGAAGCTGGCACAGAGATGGAGGGGAAAGGTGGGAACTGAAGTCAGGGAGGAAGGGCCCTGCTGGTCATTACAGGGAGTTGGCTTTTACTCCCAGGGAACAGAGGATTTGGGGCAGCACAGGGACATCATATGATTTACTAGAACCCCTCTGGCTATGGGTGGGGCTCAAACCATAGGGGCTGGTGGCAGCCAGGAGAGAGTGAGGAGTGGTGGCGAAGAGGAGCTTGATTCTGAAGCAGCTGAAAGTAGAGCATATGGGAGGTCCTTTCTGATCAGATGACGGGTGAGAGAAGGTCAAGGAGGACTCCAAGGAATTCAGCCTGAGCAACTTGCAAAATGGCGCTGCAGGTGCCCAAGATGGGGAAGACTGAGGTGGGGACAGTTTGGGGGAGCTGAGGAAAACCACTTTGACTTGGCAAGCTTGAGAAATCCCAATGGAGACACTGGTGAGTCAGTTTGATGTGTGAGGTTGGAGGCCAGGGGTGAGTCCTATGCTGGAGAGAGAAATTTGGGTGGAATCAGCATGGAGATGGCATGTGAAAACATGGCGCTGGTGGAGATCACCAAGGGAATGAGCAATAGATGGAGGAGAGAGGAGGACCCAGGTCTGAGCCCAGGAGCCCTTTGGCATTTCAAGTCAGGGAGCTGAAGAGGGGTGGTACTCTCTAATGGGATTACATTTTTGTTTGGGGGCAGTCACTCTATTTAGGTGGCTACACTCTCTATATAGGGTGATTCATGTTATTTCTAAGGGAACTACAATGTTCACACAGTAATGATGGCTCAGTGTTGCTTATTATAGGTGATAGGTAGGTTGCAACTATGATTTTCATCATCCAGTTTCCTTTCCAGGAGTGAGGTCTGTGGAGTGTTGGGACTTCTCTGGGGACAGGTTCTGTCCATGCCTTAGCCTGACAGCAACAGGATAAGTGTTATCTGTGTCAGGATGGTAAACTGGAACAAGAAGTGCTAGGTCCATGGGAGCAAGGGTGCCTTCACTGTCTAGAAAGAGTTCTTTTCTCCCCGGAGCACGACACTGTTCACTGTAGGCATGTCTTAGGTCTTTGTGAGAGGCTGCACTTTTCACAAGCCCCAGGGGGGATCTGTGGAGATTTTTCACAGTGAACGGAAGCGGGGAGTGGAGTGTCCCCTTGTTCATTGGAATTGATACGGCCTTGGTTGGATGGCATGTCTTTAAGGAATGACCAGTGGTGATGGGTCCACCTTCCCTGAGGATGGCTCTCAGCGTTCACGAGGCAAGTGAACTATCCAAAAGGGTCCACACTTCTGTGGTAGAGTCGCATCAATCCCTCAGTGGTTACACTAGCTGTGGATAGGTTTTCACAAACCACCAGAGGTCACACAACCCAAGGGACTTTTTCACCGGGGATGCCCATTCTCTGTGATGGCTCAGACTCTACCACCAGGCATGCCCACCATCCATGATTGTACTTCATAGAAACAGTAGGATTGAGTTATGACTGGGTCAGGGTGGGACTTACGCCATTAAGAAGCCATTTCACACTGTCCGTACCCTGTGTTTACTGTGTACAGTTGGGAGTCTATATGGTGAGTGGTGCTTACGTTATCCATGGGGTATATAGTTCATTCTGCTACTAATTATTACCAGTATTTACTGCATACTTACTTCACATCCCCAATTTCTTAAAAAAAAAAAACTGGTCATGTAGGATCTAATAATATTCCCGTTTTATAGATGAGGAAATTGAGGCTCAAAGAAGCAAACTCCCTTGCTCTATGTCACAGACAGGAAATAGCAAAGTTAGGGTTGCAACACAGGTCTCTCTTGTCGGTGGGAGTGTGGGATCACTGAAGTTGTTACAGACCTATTATCTTTGAAACTCTGCATTGTCTTTTTCTTGGCGGGGGGGGGGGGGGACAGTAAAGGCATTAGTAAAGCATAGTGGTGAAGGGTGGTGGTTTCAAATGGGATAGGTCGGGTTTGAATCCTGACTCCCAACGCTTCCTGGCTGTAGGACTTCGGCAGACTGATTTCCCCTCTGAGCCTCACCTTCTTAATCTGTAAATGGGGATAACAATAGTAACTTCCCTCTTTGGGATTTTGTGAGCATCAAATGACAAGATGCCCCAGACAATGCTTGGCCCAGTGCCTGGCACATCATGAGCGCTAGGAATTCGGGAGCTGTTATAATAACAATGATGGTGATTATTATTGCTGGACCACACTGCTCCCAGAGGGTTACAATATCCGTGGGGGAGCTGCACTGTCCGTAGGCAAGGTTACATAATTCCCCAGGGAGGTGATGCTTCCCTGGAGGCTTTGGTCTCCAGGAGGAAGAGGCTAGAGACTTCTTCTGAGGCGATGGTGAGAGACTGTTCTAATGCATCTAGGAACCCGCCGTGGGTTAGAGCCCTAAGAAGATAGAGTCTGACCCTGCTGGCTTTCCCTCCCTGTGGCTTGTCTCTCCCTGCCCATCTTCTCAGTTTCAGTTTCTCTGAGCATCACCCCCCAACCCCTGCAATATTCCCCTCCTTTGGTACCTCAGAGTCTTCTCTGAAACTCTGTCTCTAGGCTCGGTCTGTGGATATTGCTTCTGTTTGCCCTCTCTCTACCCTGCTGCCGGCTCCAACTAGCCATCTGATCAGCGCTGATTTCCTGTTTCCCGAAGCCTCAGGCTCCTTCCATCCCTCCCTGCTGCGGAGAACAGACTTAACACTGCCCTACGCACTGGCCTTCATCCTTAAGCCCTACCTTCCTCTCTCCTGGCGACCCCCCAGTGCCCCTTGGGAGCACATTTGTTCAGACTTTGGTCGCCCCCTCGCATCCTGGCCCCACCTCCGGAACCCCTGCGCTGGTGGTGGAGGTGGGGGTACCTCCGACGCCAGCCGCGTCCTTAGAACAGCTGCAGCCTGGGGATGGAGTGGGGGGATGCTCCCGAATGCATTCTCTCAGGTCACTTCCTCCGCAGCTGGGACTGGGGATATCTGGAAGGCCAAGACCCCATCCCCGGAGGAGCGGAGGGCACAGCCGCCTCCCCATTTCCGATGCTGGGAAATGCCTCCCACCCATTCCACCCCACCCCTGGACAGCTGCCCCCATTCAGGCTAAGGGCTTGGGGGGGGGGGCAGTAGGGTAAGGCCAGGGTGGGAAATGTTGTGGTCTTGATCAACCCCCAAGGTCTTGACCCCGTCCCCCTGCGGTGAAGATTCTGCCCCCTCCCGAAAGGTCCAGGCCTTTCAAAAGTTTCTGACCCCCCTCCATGTGCCCCCAACTCCGCCCTCTTACAAGCTCCCAAAAGAAACTCTGGATTCTGCAGTGGGCAGGAGGAGGAGGGGCGGCAGGTCGCGAGTGCCAAGGACTTAAGTTATCTGCAGACTTGGAGCCTCGGAAAAGGGTCATGACCCGCAGGACCCCATCCCACCCCCGCCCCCTCCTTCCTTCCTCCCCCGCCGCGCGGCCCCTTTAAGCCCAGAGCCGGCCGGTCCTCAGTGGCTGCGCGCCGACGAGTGTGTGTGTGAGTGCGCGGGGAGGGGGCGGGCGCAGTGTCTCCATGGCGACGCGGCGGTGACGTCGCCGGCCGGGGGGCGTGGGCGTCCCGGCCCCGGAGTGCGATATTAACCCGGGAGGCGGCGGCGGGGAGGGGAGAGGCTCTGAGAGGCGAGGCCGGGTGAAGCGCCGAGGGCGGCCCGACGGGCGCGGGACGGGACGGGGCAGCGCGGGCGCCGGGAGCTGCGGCCCGGAGTCGGGGCGCCTCGCCCCGGGCCCCCCAGCATGAAGACCCCGGCGGACACAGGTGGGGGCGGGGGCAGCACGTGTGGGGGAGACTTGTTGCCCCGGGAAACCAGGCGGAGAAACTTTGGGGGGGCTGGAGGGTTCCGGGGTAGCCCGAGTGATCCCCAGTTCCGGGGGACCCCCGAGCACTCGAGACCTGTTGCTTCTCGTGGCGTAAGCGAGGGGTGCTGCACGGGACCCCCAATTTCTGGGTCCGGGCGGAGTGGTGTGGGTGCTGCGAGTCCTGGTCCTCTCCCTATTGGACCCCGAAAGCTGGGTTCTCCCCCACTCCCGGGATCACGGGGGTGGCGGGGTCCCTCCCCGCCGCTCTGTCACGTTGCACTCTGGGGGCCGGGACGTGTGCGGGGCGTGTGGGGGGGGGGCTGTCCACGGGGCCCGCTATTCCCGGTTCCGCGCTGCGTGGTCCGGCCCATGACCTTCACGGCGGCGCGTGCCCCGCACCGGCTTAGAGGGGGATACGGGATGGCTTCTAGGAGGAGGGCGTGATTGGGGAGCCCAAGACTCGGGGTCCGGGCTGCGCCGCCCCTCCCCCGCCCGTCTCCGCCGGCTCCTCGCTCCCCCGCCCGCGCCGAGTCGCAAAGTTCCAAAGCGCAGCCCGAACGTTCGAAAAAGGAACTTTTTGTTTCCGACCTTAGAACGCGCGGCTTTAAGGTGGCTCCGGGGAGACCTGGGTACCCTTCTCCCGCGCCGCCGGGGCCCCGGGGTTGAGGAGGGTGGGGAAGGTGGGGGGGACGCGGAGGCTCCCCCTTCACCCCCCCTCCCTCATCCAGCGCTTCTCTTTCAACCGGCCGTCTTTTCCCTCCGCCCCCCTCTTCCCCGCCAACTTGCTCCTCCTTAAGGGGCCAAGGTTCCCCTCCCCCCATCCGTCGGCGGGCGGGGGGCAGCGGGATTAACCCCCCTCCCACTCGGACTTTCCCCCCACCCCTCCCCCGCCGCCCCCGGGCTCGCGCGGGCTGGACTTTGCGCCCGAGCGCGCTGGGGGGAGGGGTCCCAGCCGCCCCCTGCCCGTCTACCCCGTCGGAATCCGGCCCGGGGCGGGGACGGGGGAGGGGGAAGGGGGCCGGGCGCCGCTGTTCAAACTTGTTTCCTTCCCCCGGCGGCGGCCGAGGCTTGGGCTCCTGTGTGCGGGTGTGTGCCCCGACCGGCCCACCCACCCCGCCCCCCCCCCCCGCTCGGCGGGAGGGGGCGGCTCTTAAAGGGCTCGGAGCTGTGCTCCGGCGCCTGGGGATTGGGGCCGAGGAGGGGGGCAGGGGGGTGGGGCAGGGGTGCGGAGTGCTGTAGGGTCAGTCACGTGCGTCCCACATACTCTCTGGCTCCCACAGGCTCCAGGGCCCCTGGGCCTTGGGGGCAGCAGGAGCCTCCCCTCGCCCGGGGAGGGGGCCTAGGCGCTCAGACAACCCCGCCTCGTTTTCCCTCCCTGCTACGGGCCTTCGCCTGGTGGGACCGGCTGGGCCGCTCCCCTAACCCTGTCTTGGGCCCGAGCCGCGTGTAGGTTCTCCGGCTGGGGGAAGGGGCGGGGGCCTGGAATGGCTTCCCGATCGGCCCATCGGTGCGTCTGTCCGTCCACACGCCCCTCCATCCGATCCTCCATCCCGGCCCCTCTCCTCTCTGCCGCGGCTGTTTCCCACTTCCTGTTTTCTTCCCGGCTCTGGCGCCACCGAGGGCTGCCTGGAGTGGGGGAGGTGGTAGGGCCCCCCAGGAGGTCGGCGTGTTCTTCCTTTACTACCACTCCTCCCTTCCGACCCCCATAGTCTCTTTAAAAAAAGTTT
Organism: Neomonachus schauinslandi; assembly: GCF_002201575.2. Taxonomy (NCBI): domain Eukaryota; kingdom Metazoa; phylum Chordata; class Mammalia; order Carnivora; family Phocidae; genus Neomonachus; species Neomonachus schauinslandi. Next base: position 11,753,846 of record NC_058418.1, on the reverse strand, counting down.
GGCCAGTCATGTGAATTTGGGGGGTGCCCAGGAGTTCTGCCCCCCCCCCCCCCGCATTTCCAGTCTGTCTGGGAGAATCCCTACCCCGCCTCTGTGGGACCCAGGTGTGCCTTCTGGGACCCTGCCATCCCAACCCTTCCTGTCTGTCTGCTGCCACCTCTCCACCCTGTCTCAAAATGCCCTGAGCACCTCTCTGTGTCAGCTGCCTGCTCCCTGTTTCACCGGCCCCCCGTGCTCCAGAGGTCCTGCTCCCCCAAGCTTTCTTGGTGCAGGCCCGGTGGTTCCCTGTTTAAGCACGTGGACCCATACACAACACACTCACACATGCTCCCCTTGCCCGTGCCTGGCTCCTGGCTCCAAGGCCTGGGGAACAGAGCCCCATTGAGACACCCTGACGTCACCCCCGCTCTTCTTCTCCCCCCAAAGCCAGGAACAGGCCCTCATGTATGCCATGTCCGATGAGGAAAGCTGGGTTGGGGTGGACCTGGGAGTGGTGAGGGTCCCTGCCTGGAGTGGGATCCAGGGTCGTAGGCCTGGAGGGGGGCTTCCTCAGGGAGGGGGGGTTAACAGGGTGGCCTGGGACAGCCCCCGGAATGCGGCGTGCGGCCTTTCCAGAGCCCCCCACCTCCCTTTCGAGTTCCCTTTGTGTTGCATGTAGTCTCTCTCACTCCTTCTCTTCTGCAAAGTTTATTTTTAGCCTCCTGCTCCCCCGCTCCCAGGACTGTCGCTGCACACACGTTGCCTGGTTACCGGGACAAGGAGGCTGGGGTGGGTGGGCTGGGAAGGGTGGCTTTAATTTTGGGGGGGGGGATGGAAATCAGTATACCCCCCCCCCCCCCGACCGCTGTCTCAGGGGCTTCCCCCCCCCCCCCCCCCCCTCGCAACACACACACTCCTGGGTCTGAAAGCCAGATTGGGGCTTAGGTGGGAGAAGCACAGAGCTTGGTGCCCTCAGTGGGGGGTAGGAGCTTTTTGGAGGGTTCAGAGGGTACATGGAGCTAGTGACTTGGTAACTTGGATTCCCAAGGGCCTCTGCGCTCTGAGGAAGACCCTGGGACCTGGATTCTCGAGCGGGGTGAGGATAATGGGGTGAACACCTGGATTCCTGTGAGAGGGATGGGGCTACGGATGCTGGGATCTATGAAAGGCATTGTTGGGGGCTGTCACTTCTGAATTGAACAGGCGCTGCTGGTGTAGGACTCTGGGTCTGTGACCAGCTAGAGGTCGTATCCTTGGAGCCCTAAGGGGCTGGTTTGAGGCTGGGATTTCTGAATTGGGCAGGGACTACTTGGGGAATGCTGGCCATCCCATTCTACCCAAGGCCAGGGCTCAGGAAGCTGGGTCACTGTAGGGGACAGAGTCAGCTCTGGATTTAGAAGGAGTGGTCCCTGTGGCAGTATGAACTGCTGAACCCCTGTGTCCCCAAGGGGAAGGATCCCCTGTTGGGAGTCCAGACTGCGGTGGAGGCTTGGAGGGAGGCTCAGCATTGCCCCAGGCCTGGTTGGTACCTGCTTGAGCTGGGGCTTGAGCCAGGGCCAGGGGCCAGAGGCTCACTGTGCAGCCTGACTGGGACTAGGGACCCCGCCCATCCTTAACTGTCCACCTTGGCCTTCTCCTTCTGGTGGCACCAGGGCCCCTGCTCTGCCTCCCCCTCCTTCTCTTCCTCCCCTTCCCTCCTCCCACCCCTCCATTACCGGCTGCCTAGTGCTGAATTATTGATGGCCCCTGATTACCCCGGGGTTTGGGAAATGACAACCGCAGCCCCCCCCCCCCCCCACAGGCTGCCCACCCCCTCCAGGGACCAGCCAGCCCACCACCAACCTCTACCCAAGGTTAATGCTGGGGGCGGGTAGGCAGGTGGGCAGGGAAGAAGCTGAGGATGAGAAGGCGGAAGGGGGGAACAGGCTGCAGCATTTGCCTGCTCAGTCTCCAGGCCTGGGCTGGGGCCTTCCAGCCAGGTTGTGTCCATGTGCCTGGGTCCGGGGAGGGCAGTGCTGCACAGAGGGTCTAGGGCTTGGGGGCGGGGGGGGGGGGGGGCTCGCTCTCAGACAGTCTGGGTTTCACTCTCCAGGGAAGACAGAAGCCTCTGTGTGTGCAAGCGCTGACCTCATCGTCAACCAACCACCCCACCCCTCCTGGTCCTTTTAAGAAAAAAAAAAAAAAATCATCGGGTCCTGGGGTGGGAGTAGGGCTCTGGTAGGTTTTGGGACGGAGACAGTGTTATGTTCCCAGGAGGGGACTGGAGCTGTGGGGTGAGTTGGGGGAGGGGTATAACTGGCCCTGAATGGGCGTTGGGGGGGTTGGGGGGGTGCGCCCCAACCCGGCTGGCCACGTGTGCCCCTTCCTGCCCCTCCCCCACTGGCAGCCCTGCCCGCCGGCCTGGCTTGGTGCCTGGCCCCCTGGCACTGGCCCCGGGACCCGCCGCCGACGGTTTCCTGTTTCTCCCGGTGTCGCTGGAGCAGGCTCCAGCTTCCCTTCCCCCCCCAGCTCCTGTCTAGCCCCCTCACACACAGACACACACTGTCTCCCTCAAACTCAGGTCCTGACTTGGCGGAGGGGAGACGGATTTCCCCATGTGGAGGGCGGGGTAGGAGGGTGGACCCTGGGAGGGGACCCGGAGCCTTGGACTTGGCGTCCTGACCCGGGGCCACTCCCCTGCCTCCTGTCCCCAGGGTTTGCCTTCCCGGATTGGGCCTACAAGCCGGAGTCGTCCCCTGGCTCGAGGCAGATCCAGCTGTGGCACTTTATCCTGGAGCTGCTGCGGAAGGAGGAGTACCAGGGGGTCATCGCCTGGCAGGGGGACTACGGGGAATTCGTCATCAAGGACCCCGATGAAGTGGCTCGGCTCTGGGGCGTCCGCAAGTGCAAGCCTCAGATGAATTACGACAAGCTGAGCCGGGCCCTGCGGTGAGGAGGGGCTGAAGCCCCTGGGCAGATGTGGGTAGCCCCCACTGGTTGGGGAGCCTGTAAGCCACGGGAATAGGCTCTGGGTTTGATCCTCTGCCAAATCATAGCTGTGTGACCCTGGATGGGCAAGTCCTAAGGCTCCTCTGAGCGCCTCTGTCCCATAGAGGTGTCCTGAGGAGAGACTGCAGTCCTGGGTGTGGCCTCTAGTCTGGCCCCAGACCTGAGGGGAGAGCTAGGTCCGTTCCTCCGGGTCCTTGGTTTCTCTTGCGTGGCCCAGGTTTCTTGGTCCCTCTCTGTGAGCAGCACCTGACTTGGGTCAAGGAATGGGGTCTAGATTGGGGTCCGGTGTGAGCGGTCATCCGATGTGTTTCTGCACCCACAGCTATTATTACAACAAACGCATTCTGCACAAGACCAAGGGGAAACGGTTCACCTACAAGTTCAACTTCAACAAACTGGTGCTGGTTAATTATCCTTTCATCGATGTGGGGTTGGCTGGTGAGTTACTAGGGCTGGTGTGCTGGGCCTCAGAGGGAGGAGGGCATCTGCCTCTGGGTCCAGGCTGGGCTGCGGGCCTTGGCAATGACGTCTCCCCTCCCCTGCAGGGGGGGCAGTGCCCCAGAGCGCCCCGCCAGTGCCGTCGGGTGGCAGCCACTTCCGCTTCCCTCCCTCAACGCCCTCTGAGGTGCTGTCCCCCACCGAGGACCCCCGCTCACCACCGGCCTGCTCTTCCTCCTCATCCTCCCTCTTCTCGGCTGTGGTGGCCCGACGCCTGGGTCGGGGCTCAGTCAGTGACTGTAGCGATGGCACGTCAGAGCTGGAAGAGCCGCTGGGAGAGGACCCCCGGGCCCGACCGCCAGGCCCTCCGGAGCTGGGGGCCTTCCGCGGGCCCCCACTGGCACGCCTGCCCCATGACCCTGGCGTCTTCCGCGTCTACCCCCGGCCCCGGGGTGGCCCCGAGCCCCTGAGCCCCTTCCCTGTGTCGCCTCTGGCTGGGCCTGGCTCCCTGCTTCCCCCTCAGCTCTCGCCGGCTCTGCCCATGACACCCACTCACCTGGCCTACACTCCCTCACCCACGCTGAGCCCTATGTACCCCAGTGGTGGCGGGGGCCCCAGCGGCTCAGGGGGAGGCTCCCACTTCTCCTTTAGCCCTGAGGACATGAAACGGTACCTGCAGGCCCACACCCAAAGCGTCTACAACTACCACCTCAGTCCCCGCGCCTTCCTGCATTACCCTGGGCTGGTGGTGCCCCAGCCCCAGCGCCCTGACAAGTGCCCGCTGCCGCCCATGGCGCCCGAGACCCCACCGGTCCCCTCCTCGGCCTCGTCCTCCTCTTCCTCCTCTTCCTCCCCGTTCAAGTTTAAGCTCCAGCCGCCCCCACTGGGACGGCGGCAGCGGGCGGCCGGGGAGAAGGCTCCGGTGGGTGCCGACAAGACCATTGGCGGCGGCGGCGGCGGCGGCGGCGCGGGTGGGCTGGCCGAGGGTGCAGGGGCGGGGGCGCTGGCCCCGCCGCCACCGCAGATCAAGGTGGAGCCCATCTCGGAAGGCGAGTCGGAGGAAGTGGAGGTGACTGACATCAGCGATGAAGATGAGGAAGACGGGGAGGTGTTCAAGACCCCCCGTGCCCCACCTGCGCCCCCCAAGCCCGAGCCCGGCGAGGCACCCGGGGCAGCACAGTGCATGCCTCTCAAGCTGCGCTTTAAGCGGCGCTGGAGCGAAGACTGTCGCCTGGAGGGGGGTGGGGGCCCCACTGGGGGCCTGGAGGATGAGGGTGAGGACAAGAAGGTGCGTGGGGAGGGACCCGGGGAGGCCGGGGGACCCCTCACCCCGAGGCGAGTGAGCTCTGACCTCCAGCACGCTACAGCCCAGCTCTCTCTGGAGCATCGAGATTCCTGAGGGCTGTGGGCAGGGGGCCCTGGTCCCCCCACCTCCCATGCTTCTTTTGCTGCCTTAACCCCCCCCCCCCCCCAAGCCCTGGAGGTGAGGACAGCTCTCTGGTGTCTCCCCTGCCTCCTCCCCTTTCCTGTCCTGACGTTTTGTATAAAACTTTTAATTTTCTTTTTTTTAATGGTGAGGGTGGGTGGGTGCCCAGGGCTGGGGGCTTTCCCCTATCTGTGGGTTTCGAAGCTCCAGGCAAAGTGGTGGTGGGGGGTTGGGGGGGAGTTGAGGGGGCCACCTCCATTCTGGGGAATTTATATTTGAACTGAGGCGCTGGCCTCAATGCCCAGGAACGTTTTTTATTACAATCGCTTAGGAAGTAAAAGCCTTGTCTCCCTCCCTATTCTCTGCCTCCTGTCCCTGTCCCTGTCCCTGTCCCTGTCCCTGTCCCTCTCCACTCCCGGGCCATCCTCAGCCCCGATCCTGCCTTCCCTGCCCCTCCAGGGGCCCTGAGTGCCTGGGTTTCTCATGCCCCACAGGGTTGCAGCAGGGGAGGGAGGGACATTTTATGATGAACCAAAAATTCCATGTTGGGGGGTGGGGGGCAGAGGAGGGGGAGGGGTGCCGCCCATAGGCCACAAATCTCTACAAGTGCCTGCTATTCCTCTCCTACCCCCTACCCCAGCACTGGTCCAACCCCTTCACCCCCAGCTGCTCCTAGGACTAGCCCACAGGCAGGCGGGTGGGGGGGGTGAGAAGGGGGTGCCCTGAAACCAAACTGGAAGCCCCCTCTGCCTCCTAGCTGGGGCCCCTGGGGTGGGGGTCTGTGGTCAAGCCTTATTCTGTATTGGGGATGGAGGGTGGGGGGGAGGGAAGTTGGGGGGCTGCTGGAGAATGTATTCAAAACAATAAAACTTTGGACCTTTGGATGCGGTGATCTGTCCTGGGTGCTGGGTACAATCACCACGAGGTCGCAGCCTTCGATTCAGAGACAGGAGCCTAGACTGGCCCTCCAGGGGATCTATGGCCAGAGGGTCTAACCCCATCTGAATGGGTCCATTCCAGACCTGGGAAATGATCTGACCCCAGAGGCACATACATAACCCCCAGGCCTGATGATAAAGCTCTCAGGCATCCTCTGGCCCTCTGACGGGTTGCTCCCTTATACTGTGGGGATCCGCTGGTCCTTGAAACCACGCTATTGCCCTTGCTCTTCTGATCACCTGAACTGCCTTTCCTTTCTGCTTCTGTGTATTCCTGTCTGTGCCCCTGTGGCCTGGAGTGGGACTTTGGCAACAGGCCTGCAGGGTCTCTTGAAATGTAGAGCTTCCACCGTTCCTTATTCGTCTTTCTGTCAAACTGAGGGAACGTCGTCCACCAGCAAACTGAGAAGGGCCAGGCTTAATCCTAGTTGCTACTGATTGACTTGCTGTGTGCCAAGTACCTGATACCTAGTTAGCCGCAGTGCCTTATCTCCCACATCCAGCAAGGCAGGGGCAAGTGGCTCAGTTAAATGACTTGCCCAAGGCCCTAAGCCCAGGCAGGACTTGAAATGAGGTCTGTTCCTCAAGCCCATGTTCTTCCTAAGCACAGGATGGTTGGATCTAGACAAAGGTCTCCAGATCACAGGCTCTGAAAGGTGAGCTCCTAAAGCTAGCAGCTAAGGTTGGAGAGCTTGATTCAGGGATGAAAGAACCAGGAGGAGGAATTCAAGCCAAAAGGGTCCTTAGGGACAGCCCAACTCCTTCAGTGCAGGTGAGGTGCCGGAGGCCCAGAGAGAGGAAGGAGTTTCCCTAAAGCCACACAGTGAAGAAATGAAGTGGGAATTGAGGACTCAGGCCTTTTGGACTGGCTTCACAGAGAAACTCCACCCTGCACAACTCTGAGGGGGAAGGAACTGGCAGCTCCTATCTACTCAGGCTTCACCCTCATTTCCTGCCAGCCTAGGGTGGGTGGTCCCAGATGATGTCGATTGGCAGTGAAGAGAGGATCCAGGGCTGGGGTACTGGCAGGAAACCGAGGCTCCCTTGGCAGGCTGCGGGCAACTGCTCCCTCTCCTGGGTGATGTAAGTCACTCCCTGGGGTGGGGGCCACTGGGCTATTTCTGGAAGTTGGGATGAGGCATGTCTCCTGGCAACATAGATGCAACGGAGTTGGTGGTTGGTGGTGTGATGGAGAAAGGGGGATGTTATCACTGGGGGGAGGAGGGAGGACCCAGACTAGGAGTCTCAGCCTGATTCCAGTGCCTTCAGAGCACCTCTAACCAGGTCTAATGTGGATTAAAAAGTGCTCAGCTCCAGAACTGCTCTCCAGGTCAGACCACAGCCCAGCCAGACTTGTTGCCCCCAATTCTGACCCAGTGGGATGTCACAGGTGGCATCTCGTCTTGAAAACCCCAGCGGCTCTTCTAATCTTTAATGACTCACCTAAGCCTATTCAGTTTCTGCAAAACCACACCCTTGCTCCCTTCTACATCCCAGGATCTCGGACTCCAAATAGGAAGTCCTTTATAGAGCTCACAACACTTCATCAATTAATTCATCCTTTCAGAGACTCTCTTCATGCCTATAACCCCCAGCACTCCCCTCCTCCAGCCCCCCAGGCCTCCGAAGCTCCTTCCTGAGGCTTCTTAAACATCGCTCACCCCTTCGGGTCCCTCAGAGATCCCCTCAGTCAGCAGTAGTTTCTTGGTATCCCACAGACCTTTTAAAAACGCTCCAAATCCCCAGTCACTTCTCCACTGGACCCCAGTAAGACCCCTTACCTCTCCACGGACTCCCCTGAGCACCTCCAGACACCCACAGGCCCCCCATAGATACTTATAATCTGCCCTAGCACCCCTCAACAAACGTTCTCACCCCTGCAAACATCCTGGTAAGATTCCCTCCGACGGTAGCCCTCTGACTCCCACGGACCCCAAACCCCTTTTGGCGGTTGCCCACGAGCCGTCCACTGCGCGTGTCCCATGAGTTCTGTCCGTTAAGTAACCGCCCCCGTACCGCCCCCGCTCCGCTGCCCTTTTGGGCCTTGTTGGTCCAGTGTAGGATTTCCCAGCCTTGGGGATTGACTCAGATTTTTGCTTTTCATCTCTGAGCTGCCGTCAGAGGGCAGCAACGACCATTTGGCTGAAAAACTACAGCTCCCAGAAATACCCGCTATGGACTGCTCACAATGCAGCAGCATTCACGGAAAAGGGAGCGGAAGTATGTCCGCGCTTTGCCTTTTGGTTATTGTAGTCCGACAAGGCTTCAGCGAGACTGTCCGGCCCCAGGGGTCTGTGGGTCCGTTTGGGAATTGCAGATTTCTTGAGGCTTCAGAAAGGGCAGGACAGTTAGTATGAACATAGACTCAAATTAAGGGAAAGTCTAGAGACTCCATTTCCCATTATTCTACGAGGCAGGAGGGGCTGAGGATGATTTCATTCTAGTTCCGGGACACACACACACACACACACACACACACACACACACACACGCTCACACGAACTCCGTTTCCCAGCGTCACACACACACACACACAC
>NC_058418.1:11654021-11745530 GCF_002201575.2 Neomonachus schauinslandi | reverse complement strand
CACACACACACACACACACACACACACACACGCTCGCTCACACGAACTCCGTTTCCCAGCGTCCTTTGGGGATAGTGTCTTTCCGGGTATTAATCGATAAATAGAGCAACCTAGTCCGTGCACAAAACCCGAGGCTACTCCTAACAGCCGGCTTCCTCGTTTGGGGCCCTCCTGGATCCTGTAAACTTAGGAAGCGGGAGGACGCAAAGAGCTGAAAACAGAAATTCTGTTTTCACATGTTTTAATGCTCGTCTCAGTTTCTTGGTGCAACCCACGTTGGTAGAAAAAGCTAAAATGTATTTGAAGACTATTGTTCTGAGAGACCACCGATAACTTTGTTCCCCAAATTGTTTGAGGGGGATTTTTCCTTCCTGATTTGTGGAAACTTGGAATGTTTGGACTCCCATTTTCCTGCAGCCCCTGACCAACTTCAGCTCTTTCTTGGAGCCTGGGGAGGGGAAGGAGGCGTTGAACACTCTGCAGTCTCCCGCAAGGGACTGATGTCTTTCCACCTTTGGCTCTCGCTTTTCCAAAAGTACCGATTGGACTTCACTTCCCAGCAAGCCTCTGCAGCCTCGTCTCATAAAGGGTCAGGATCCGGTCTGGACTATTACCCAGCATGCTCCGGGCTCCTGGTAGCTCCCTCCCCCTCAAACGGAGAGGCTGCCTTGAACTCCATTTCCCAGAAGACACAAAGGCTCTCTGTAGCAACTACTCTGAAGCCTTGGTGTTGACTACATTTCCCGGCAGGGACTGCGGCCTAGCATAGGAGGGCAGAAGAACGCCGTACCTACCTATTCTATTTTCTAGCCTATCTCCGTAATTGCAGTGTCTACTTGGGGCTTGGGGAAGCACATGGGACTCCATTTCCCGGCGTGCTTTGGAAGTCACGTTACACCTGCAATGCGGTGAGGGCGTGGTGACGACTCCATTTCCCGGCTTGCCTCACGGCCCGGTATCTGCGGATGCACCGGCGCCGACTCAATTTCCCACAGTGCACTTGGCGCCGATCGGCATACACAGCCAATGGACTAAATGAGCGTCTGGACTCTGTTTCCCGGCGTGCATCAGGCCTACGAAGCTCACCGAAAGAGTGGCTGCAACTACATTTCTGAAACACACTTAGGGCTTGCAGTTGCTGCAGTGGAGTGAGTGTGTGACTCTGACTCCACTTCCTAAAGTGCTTCAGAGTCCGCCCTCGACACATTCCCCTGATTTATTGCCCAGGACTCTATTTCCTGATGTGCAGCGCGACCCGTCATTCCCCGCGGTCGGCTCTGAGGCATTTGCAGACTCCATTTCCCGGCGTGCCACGCGGTTCCCTGTGCGGACCGAGGGCGGCGACGGCGGCGCGTAGGGCAGGCGGACTGCATCTCCCAGCGTGCCCCGCGGCGGGCGCTGGGCCGGAGCCGGAGCCCGAGCGGCGCGGCCTGGAAGAGGCCAGAGCCCGGGGTAGGCGGCGGCAGCGGCGGCGGCGGGGGCAGCCCGGGCAGCCCGAGCCCCGCGGCCTGGGCCTGCGCTCGGCGCCATGAGCGGCGGCGCGCCTTCAGGGGGCGGCCCTGGGGGCTCGGGCCGGGCGCGGACCAGCTCGTTCGCGGAGCCAGGCGGCGGCGGAGGCGGCGGCGGCGGCGGCCCCGGGGGCTCGGCCTCCGGCCCCGGCGGCAGCGGCGGTGGGAAGGCGTCGGTCGGAGCCATGGGTGGGGGCGTGGGGGCCTCGAGTTCCGGGGGCGGACCCAGCGGCAGCGGCGGAGGTGGCAGCGGCGGCCCCGGTGCGGGCACTAGCTTCCCGCCGCCCGGAGTGAAGCTGGGCCGTGAGTATTAGCGGCGTCCGTGGGGGGTGGAGATCAGGGTTCCTGAAGCCCTTCAGACGTCGATCAGGTTCTTCCATATGCCCAGATAGGAGCTCCAGCTCACTGGGCTTCCCAAAGATGGGATCTGAGCTCTCCCCCTCGCAGAGAAAGGGATTGAGGGGTTACCATCAATTGGAGTTTAGGATTAGAATTAGTAATCCTCAAAAAACAGAGGTCACAGATTCCTGTTCTTCCACTACCGAGGTCTTGGATCCTTGAGCCTCAAAAACAGGAATCTGATGTTGCCATCCATTAGACAACAGGACCAGGAGTCATCGTCGCTTGAAAATGGGGCTAGAGAGTTATTGTTCCCAAAAAGAATAAGATCACCATCACCCCAAAAGGAGGGGGATCTGAATTTGCTTCCCTTTAGAGGATGGGGATTTGGAATGAGTATCACATAGAAACGGATTTGGGTTTACTGTGTCCCCAGAAGATAGGGTCACAGCTTCCCAAACCTGGTATCCAGGCAGTCTGTGATTTTTAAAACGCAAGACCTGTTATCATCACCCATCTATAACAGAACTGTATCCCCAATGGTAGGAATTAATGGTTGCTGCTTTTTAGAAATAAGGACAAACTGGGAATCAGTGCATCCTGCAGATCAAGTCCATAGTCACTTTTCTTTGGCTTGGGGCACCTGGCTGGTTCAGTCGGTAGAGTATGCAACTCTTGATCTTGGGGTCATGAGTTCGAGCCCCACGTTTGGGGTAGAATTTATTAAAAAACAAACAACAAAAAAACTTGTCATGGTGGGTCTTTTTCCACAAAAATGGAACAGAATCAGGAAGGGTCACAGTTCCCCATAGAAGATGGATCTGAGGTTAAATCCCCTTCATTATCCGGAGATATGGTGTCACTGGCTCTGGAAGAATACCTATAGGATAATCTTCTTCCAAAAGACGGTAACACTGACCCCTCAAAACAGATCTGATTTATCAGTGACCCGTTTTCTTTGGGGAACTGATGAAAGGTTCCCCAAAGAAAAGGGATCACTCTTCCCCAAGAACGCCATAAAGGTTTGCTGCTGTCTAGAGAATGGAACTGGGAATTACAACTTTCCTTCAAATGCCTGAGGCCTGGATAGCCCCTTGTTAACGGAGGTCAGGTTCACCATTCCCACCACTTAGTACTTGTCCGTTGGGGGTCACCCAAATACATGAAGGGGTGTGGGGCTCTGGACCACACAGATGAGGAGGTCAGGTCAGCACCTTTTCGAACCCTGAAGTATTTGGGGAAGGGCTAACTGTCCCCCAAAAGTGAGAGCCATGACACTGGGCACTCACACCTGGAGGAGTCCTTTCTGCCACCAAAACCCAGTGGCGGTTACCAGCTCTACCAAGTAGGACTTAGAGGTCACTATCCCCCAAGCTGTCAGAAGCAAAAGTAAAAAAGCAAAAGTACCTCAGGGCTACTGCTCCGGAAAGTGGAAGAGACTGGGTCAGGCTTTCCCCAGTCAGGAGGGGGCCCCAGCAGGCAATAAGCTCAAGAGTGGATAGAGTGTGAGGATGCCCTCAAACCAAGAGGGACCAGTGATTTACTGCTTACCAGCGATAGAAATTACAGCTTATCAACACTTGAACAGCAAGAGGTTTACTTGTCATTGTCCCCCCACATGAGAAATGGCAGGATTTAGGGTTCCCTGAAGGGAAGAGGAGAAAGGGCGCCTGGAGGTATCCAACACCCACCTTTGCTCAAAGACAAGGAAGGGACAAGGAGGCCCCCAGTGAGCATCCTGTAGTGATTTTCCTCCCTCCCACAGCCCTGTGTGATCGGGTGGCGGCAAGAAGGGGAAGGTCAGTGGATCGTGTGTCCCCTTTGTTCCCCAGGTGACAGCGGGAAGGTGACCACAGTGGTAGCCACTCTAGGCCAAGGCCCGGAGCGCTCCCAGGAGGTGGCTTACACAGACATCAAAGTGATTGGCAATGGCTCCTTTGGGGTCGTGTACCAGGCACGGCTGGCTGAGACCAGGGAACTGGTGGCCATCAAGAAGGTTCTCCAGGACAAGAGGTTCAAGGTAGCTTGGGGCAAATGGGGACAAGGAAGTGTGACCAGGCATGATGGGCGAGAGGGCCCTAGTGAGAGTGCTGGACTTGGGTTTCCACAGGGATCTGAACATGGGCCAGAGAAGGGAAGAAGAGAGTGAATTGTGTGGAAGATGGGGGTGCGGGTTCCACGAGAGCCCAGAGCTGCTGTTTATTGGGCTTTGGGTTGGTGTGAAGTGCTTTGTAGGCAAGTTCATATTTAATTCACGTGAAGATTCTTTGAGGGTAGGTATTGGTGTGTTGCTAAGACTGAGACTCAGATAAGAGAATTAACTTGAGGGCAAGACTAGACTCTGGCTTGTCTGATCCCGAAGCCTCCCACCTTACCCACTAAGTTACCCTTCTGCACAGAGAGGGAAGGACGCTGGTAGAGGTGATGAGTGTGTTTGTGAAGGTCATGCTCTGACCCAGGTGCTTGGCAAGTGCAGGGTGAAATCCAGCCTGCCCTATGCTCACCAAACCATTGTGCCTTGGTGTGGGGCTGTATCTCCCTGAGGAAGGGGTGCCCTTTCCTCCTTCATACAGCTGTGCCCTGGAACCTAGTGGAAGCCCAGGGAACAAGGAGAAGATGGAAAAGGTGGAGGTTGAGGGCTACTTGGCGTTGTAAGGACTGGCGTTTTGGAGCGTAGGCTAGTCTGGATATAAAGGACCCGAGCCTAAGCTGGGAGGGAACCAGGTCAGGGCCTGGGTCTTGGCAGTGAGAACCCTCGGGCAGGAGGAACTCCAGAGTGTGGGTCAGAATTTGATTAGTGTTGAGTCCCAGAAGTGAGAGGGATCTGAGGGCAGGAGTTCCCGAGGCCAGAACTCAGGGGAACAGAGAATAGGGAAGAGACCAGGACCGTGTCTCGGAGAAGAGGCTGAGGCCGGACCCCCTATGGGAAGATGGAAGTCTGGAGCCTGGGACTCAGGATCCAAGTCAGGGTTCAAGGGCCCAGATGCCTCTAGGGGAAGCAATAGAGAGGAGTGGGGACCAGGGTGAATTGGGTGGCCAGTACTTGTCTTTTGTCACTCAGGCCTTGTGTGGCCATGTCATCTGATTATTCGAGACAAGCTGGAAAACTGAATTTATATGTGAAGACATTTGATTTTCAAAGGTCAGCAATAAATCGGACACTTTTGAATGGTGGGCTGAAAAAAACCCATCTGTAGGTTGGGTTTAGCCCATAGGCCTCCAGCTTGTGTGTAAGGGGAATGGGTGGGGGTGAGGAATTAGGGGCTGCCCCAGAGGGGCCCTGGAGCTGGGATGCGAGGAGTCAGCGCCTGGCTCCGTTGGCAGGAGTGGAGGAGCAGGGCTGTGGCAAGGGGCGCCAGGGAGGGGAGGCAGGGAGAGTCGGCTGTTGTCTGAGGCACTTTCCCTTTGCTTCCAAGAACCGAGAGCTGCAGATTATGCGTAAGCTGGACCACTGCAATATCGTGAGGCTGAGATACTTCTTCTACTCTAGTGGGGAGAAGGTGAGACCTTGGGTGTGCGGGGGAGTCCTCCACCCGTGTTCCTGACTGCCAGTCCTTCCCCTGTTACCCCCACGAGCCTTCCCTCCCCTTCCCCACCCCGTTCCTCACAGTGCCTCACACCTCTCCTTTGCACTCTGCAGAAAGACGAGCTTTATCTAAATCTGGTGCTGGAATACGTGCCCGAGACAGTGTACCGGGTGGCCCGCCATTTCACCAAGGCCAAGTTGACCATCCCTATCATCTATGTCAAGGTGGGCAGGCAGGCAGGCAGGCTGTTGGGACCCAGGCCTACAAAGCCAGGGACCCTGGATCCTCCTGTCTTCTGTGGGTTCCCTCATTCTCCAGATTTATGTTGCTGTCTGCAGACTTTGCGTTGCCTGTCCTTGTCTCCATAACCACCATAGACGGAGCTTGCCCAGTGCTGGGCAGGCCACCCTGAGGCCTGACTGAATCAGGGAGGCAGGCTGACTGGGGTCTGGGGAGACTGCAAGGGACCTGCTCGGGTCCACGCTGGGAGCCCGGCGGCACCAGTGGTGTTGGTGGAGTTAGCTCGGAATTGGGCTGGGGCCTGAGAATGCCAAGGGAGAGACACTGAGGTCCGAGTCCTGGCCTTCGGAGCCTTGGCAGAAGGGGGTGGGAAGGAGGCAGGGCTGGAGGAAAGCCTGCCTCTCCATCATCTGTGCAGGCTCATTCCGCAGGGCCTGGTGCTGTGGCCCGGGTGTTACTCTCCTAGCTGGTGTTTGAATGAATGGGTGAATGGATCAGAGAGCTGAGGGCTGATGTGGAGAGTAGAGGCTGCAGCCGCCTTCAGCATCGGGAGGAAGTGGGTGGGTTCAGGTTTGATGAAGGTCGCTCCTCCTGCCGGCCTTAAGAACCCTGGGCCCAGGTGGGCCACAGAGCTCTACCGGTGGTTGGTGTTGGGGGACTCTGCTTCCCGGGAGGGGAGTCCTCTGGTTTGGTGAATCCCTACCATGGCTGCCTGTGTGCTGAACCCAGCACCGAGCAATTCCAGAAGCCCAGTTGACTGAGACCCAGACTTTGTTCCGGGAGAGCTCTGTTTAGCCGAGTGGACAGCTGTTGTCACAAAGAACTATAAAACGACTAGCAACTGCCATATTAGAAGGAGCACAGGGAATTCTGGAAACAGGCCCCCAGGCCTGCCTGCTTTGGGGGATAAGAAGGATCAAGGAAGGCTTCCCGGAGCTCATCAGGTGCAGGGTGAGGAAGCGGCATCTCTAGCCAAGGGCAGCGGAAAGAGAGGAGGAGGGGGGCCCGGGAAGCTGGCCTGAGCAGTTACTGTGTGCTGGGCACTGGTCTAGGCCCTGGGGGACGCGGCGGGGGAGATGAACACACCAAGATCCCTGCTCTCTTGGCACTTATGTTGTAATCAGTGGGAGGGAGAGTGGCAGGAAAATCCAGCCGGAGAGAGGCTAGTCCGTGGGTGGTTTTGACTGGCAGACGAAGGAGGCTGAGCCCTTCCTATAGCCGGTGGTTTTGGAGCTGAGTGACTGGCTCCCACAAGGCCTTCCTGACATGGGGCTTCTGCTGAGGTGTGTGGCCGAGGTAGCATTCTCGAAGTGGGGAGTGGCAGCGGCCCGGATGTTGCAAATGCCCCATCCTGAACTTCGGAATCGGAAACTCTGGGAGCGGGACCCAGGGGTCCCTGTTTTAACAAGCCCTTGCAGTGATTCTGGCACATACTAAAGCTTGAGGTCCCGGGGGCAGCAGGAGAGGTTTTGAGCCAGGGAGAGGAGCACGGGAGGGCCCTGGAGGCCAGGCGGGCGGAGCTGGGCTGCAGCTGTGCTGTCCCCTGCCCCTCCCAGGTGTACATGTACCAGCTCTTCCGGAGCTTGGCCTACATCCACTCCCAGGGGGTGTGTCACCGCGACATCAAGCCCCAGAATCTGCTGGTGGACCCCGACACTGCTGTCCTCAAGCTCTGCGATTTTGGCAGGTGGGCCTGACCTGGAGTGCACTGGTTGGCTGAAGGGGCGGTGGGGGGGGGGGGACACCCCAACCCTCACCTTCTGTTTACTCCTGCCCCTCTCTTCCCACAGTGCAAAGCAGTTGGTCCGGGGGGAGCCCAACGTCTCGTACATCTGTTCTCGCTACTACCGGGCCCCGGAGCTGATCTTTGGAGCCACTGATTACACCTCATCCATTGGTCAGACTTACGGGAGGGCGGGGGTGGGCAGCGGCAGGCGCAGCAGCTTTTGCGTTTTCTGTGGGCTGTGGGCCGCGCTCGGTGATACAAGCCTAACCTGTGTTCTTTTATCCAGTCCTCCCAAACTTCGGGGGGCGATGCTGGCATCTTGCTCGCTTCACAGACGAGCAGGCTGAGGCGGAGAGCGGTGAGGCCGCCTGCCTGCATTTGCCCCGCTGGGGCTAGGCAGGGCTGGGCTCTGAAAGCTGACCTGACTTCAGAGTCCACTCGGGCTCTGGAACCTCCCAGTCTGCCCTCTCCTCTCGGCCTGGGGGGGACGGGCTGAGGCCCGGGGAGGGGCTGCCGGTGACGCTGGAGCCGAGGCTTGCCAGCCCGAGGGTGTGACATGCTCATCTCACCAGGCCTCCGGGGGCCGGCCCCGTTGGTCGGCTCCGTTGGTGGGGATGACGGTGCTACCTTCCAGGCTTGAGGAGAGGGCGTGAGGGGGTTGGGAGAGAACACTCAGCAGCAGTGTGAACTGTGTGGTTCTTAGGGGTGAACTTGTGCCTCGGGGGGTCGAGGTACAGAGCAGGGAGGGGCCGAGAGTACCAGCCTGTAGCCGTTCCCGTGGGCAGGATAGAGCCTGGGCCCAGGACTTCTGGCTGGACCTTCCCGAGGCCCAAGAACACAGAGGTCTGTGCTAGCTACATTGGGCTGGCTGGAGGCTGGAGGTAGAGCAGGGGCTTCCTGGGGTCGCTGCGGGGAGAGAGGCAACAAAGGTGGCAAACACTTGGATCGCAGAGTGCGGCGCCGTCAGGCAGACCTGGAGGTTCAACAGCGGGCTCCCGTGTCCCTAAACCCTGCAGGACCTTGAGCAGGGTGCTTCTTCTCGGGGCCAAGTGAAAATGGGGCTCCCTCCTGGCACCCTCAGGATGACTGTGGGGGGAGAGAAGCGTTGGCGAGGGGATGGGTGGGGCAGCCCTGACCCTCCCCGCATTCCCCCTCAGATGTGTGGTCAGCTGGCTGCGTACTGGCCGAGCTCCTCCTGGGCCAGCCCATCTTCCCCGGGGACAGTGGGGTAGACCAGCTGGTGGAGATCATCAAGGTGAGGGCATGGCGGGGTGGGCAGGGATGGGCAGGGATGGGGCTGAGGGATAGGGGCTTTGGCTCAGACCCGTCCCTTCTTCTCCAGGTGCTGGGAACACCAACCCGGGAACAGATCCGAGAGATGAACCCCAACTACACGGAGTTCAAGTTTCCCCAGATTAAAGCTCACCCCTGGACAAAGGTGGGACGGGGCTAGGGGCTCAGGTAGCATGGCCGAGGTCCCCTTTGGAGGCCAGCTGGTCTTGGGACCTGGCTATAGAGTCAGGGCTTGGGAATGGGGCCGTTAACTCATCAGATTTCAAAGTTTATGGCATCTCCCATCCTCCGGAAGTTGAGGGTCCATGGTAAGTTTGAGTGCCATTTCTCTGCTGGGGAAACAGGCTCCCTGCAGGGCCTGTCTCATGACGGGACCCCCGCGAGCTGCTCACCCCAAAGAACGTGGTTTCCCCTCAGTGGTTGTGCCTCGTATGGGAAGTGGGGGTGCGGGAGTCCACAGTGCCTGGGCGGCTCACCCTCCTGACCACCCCCTAAGGTGTTCAAGTCTCGAACGCCGCCAGAGGCCATCGCACTCTGCTCGAGCCTGCTGGAGTACACACCGTCCTCAAGGCTCTCCCCTCTGGAAGCCTGCGCCCACAGCTTCTTTGATGAACTGCGATGTCACGGAACCCAGCTCCCCAACAACCGCCCGCTTCCCCCCCTCTTCAATTTCAGTCCTGGAGGTGAGGGCACGGCTTGGGATGCAGGGAGCTGGAAGGGCAGGCAAAGGTTGTGGAGGAGGGCTTGGTGTTAGAGAGAGGAGCGGGATGCTGAGGGAGGGGCGCTCGGGAGATGCCCCCGATGCTGGAGCCCCGAAGCTGCTTCACCCATGCTCTGCAGTCACGTGTGCTGGGCCCCTTCTGGTTTGTCATTTAAAGCATTCAGTAGCTACACGTGTCAGCTGGCCTTGCCAAGAGCTGGGTTGCTACCTGGTGCCCCTTTCTAACCCCGACCCCGTCTCCCAACACCCCGCCTCCTGACTGGGCATGTCTAATCCTGTCTCTAGAACTCTCCATCCAACCATCTCTCAACGCCATTCTCCTCCCTCCTCACTTGAGGTCCCCAGCGGGCACTGCCTCCCTCACTCCATCCTCACAAGGTAGGTCGGGGGCCCTCTGCTTCTCAGCCTGGGAGGCCAGCCTGTGCCTACAGCCCTGGAGTTCCCCGCAGGGGTGTGGAAATTGTTGACATCTGATAGCATACACGTGAACAGCCACCTTCATCGGGTCTGATTGCCTGTATTTGTGTTTAAGTGCCAACTGGAAAACCAAAGACCTAGGTCTGGCTTGCACAAACAAACAAAACGTTAAATTTGTCGTCCACATTTAAAAATTGAGGCCACTGCATGTTACAAATCCAGATTTCCTGTCTCTTGGGGAAGAAAATCCGACTGGGCAGCAGTGGGCTTGCCTTTCCTCAGGGCAGTGCTGTGAGTTGGGGCCAAGTTCTAGCCACCCTCTCTTCTGTGGGGCCCGGCTGTCTGGTGAGTCACTCAGTGAGCAGCCTGGCCCTTTGGCATCCGAGTATGCAGCGCTGGACCTAGAGCGGCAGCTGTCCATTTCTGATGTAGCATCCCCCACTGGGTTCCTGCTCTTGGGGGAGGTCTGAGAGGCAAAGGGTAACTGTCTGCTTTTTCCTTCCCCTCAGCTTTAAGTGAGGCTCAGACCGGCTCGGACTGGCAGTCACCTGACGCCACAGCTCCCCTCACTAACTCTTCCTGAGGGCCCCACCAACAACTCTTCCATCTGGGAGCCCCCAGTGGGGCTGGGAAGGGGGACCATAGCCCATCAAGCTCCTGACCTGGCTGGGCCCCTAGACTAGAGGGCAGAGGTAAATGAGTCCCTGTCCCTACCTCCAGTCCCTCCCTCACCAGCCTCACCCTGTGGTGGGCTTTTTAAGAGGATTTTAACTGGTTGTGGGGAGGGAAGAGAAGGAAGGACAGGGGGTTGGGAGGCATGAGGACCTCCTACCCCCTTGGCCCCCTCCCCTCCTCCCAGGCCTACACTCCTCCAACCCCTCCTCCCTTCCTGTGTCCCTTGTAAATAGAACCAGACCAGCCCGTCTGCTCCTCTTCCCTTCCCGCCCCCCCCCTCGGGTGTAAATAGATTGTTATAATTTTTTTCTTAAAGAAAACGTCGATTCACACCGTCCAACCTGGCCCGTCCCCCTTCTGCAGCTGTGTCCCCCCTCCTGTCCTCGGCCCCTAAGATCTCCTCCCTCCTCTCCCCACCCTGGAGGGCTGAGGGGGTGGGTGTGGGGGAGCTCCCCATGTCTTAGTTTCCACAGTAAGGTTTGCCTGTGTACAGACCTCCGTTCAATAAATTATTGGCATGAAAACCTGCTTCCTGTCTGGCTGCCTTGTTTCCATGGAGGTGAGGGAGGTGCCCTGAGGGGCTGTGCTGGGACAGGACCTCTCAGGCAGGGGCACCGTGGACAGTGAAGCCAGGCTGGGCTGCTGGAGGCCTGAGTCCCGGCCCTGGCTCACGTGCCCAGCCTCCCCAGGCCTCCGCTCTCCTTCACACATGTGAACAGAGAGTCTGGCTCATCCGCTGCAGAGGCCTCGGGGGAGCCGGCCTCATGGACCCCGCCATCGTCCTCTTCTGCCTCAGGAGGGAGGTAGGCACTGTCCTCCCCAGGTGACAGTTGAGAACTGGGGATCAGGGGTCAAGGTCATAGAAAGTGGCAGAGTCAAGACTTGAACAGAGGGCTCTGTGTCCCACAGCCCAAGCTACCTGCTGCTTCACGCGACAGCAGAAGACACGTAGTCACTCAGGCCAAAACAGCCTGGATGTAGACTCGTAGTGGGCACAGACATGGGCAGAGGAGTGGTCCTTAAACCCTAACAGATCTCCAAGCTTTCATTTCTGTTTCAAACAGGGCACATACCTGGCCCCCATCTAGGGATGCTGGGAAGCGACAAGCCTGGGAAGGTTGGTGCAGAGCACTTGGCTTCTTCCCTTGCTTTGAAAACATGCTGGGGCCAGATGGTGGGGCCACGGGCAGAGGGAAATGGCATCTCTTACATGTGGTGCCAGTGGTATGTGAGGGCAGGAGGCCCCGGAAGTGGAAGGAGGCCTGGGGAGGAGCAACTGATATGTCCTCCACTGGACTTCAATTGTGAAGAAAAAGGGAATGAGTTTGTCGTCGTTTTAAGTAAGCTATGTCCATTGCGGGGGGTGGGGGGCGCACTCAGCTTGAACTCACGACCCCGAGGTCAAGAGTTGCATGCTCTACTGACTGAGCCAGACAGGTGCCCCAAAAGGGGAATTCTGAACATGTCCCAAGGGTTCAGGGACTGTTCCTGGGGTACCTGGACTCTCCAGTCTGCTTAGGCCAGCCCCAGGGGTAACTATACTGCCCAGAACAATCCCTGGCCTTCCCTGCTCGATACCCT
The DNA here is from genome assembly GCF_002201575.2 of Neomonachus schauinslandi. NCBI lineage: Eukaryota > Metazoa > Chordata > Mammalia > Carnivora > Phocidae > Neomonachus > Neomonachus schauinslandi. Next base: position 11,733,503 of record NC_058418.1, on the reverse strand, counting down.
CTGGATACCACCTTGTTTGTAAGATGAATACATACAGCAAGTAGACCAGAGACGGCAGCAGGGCTGGTCCCCCTGCCTCCCTGCTGCTCACAATTGTTCAGCCACGAGGTCACTGAGGTGGTCCCTGACCCTCCCTCCCACTCCTGTGGCTTCTGCCCTAGTCTGATTCCCATCCTTTCCCTCCTAGACCATCTTCGGCCTCCCCCTGGCTCCACCTTCATGCCAGGAAGCCCTAAGCCCCACTTTTGACCCTCTCTTCCCCCCATCCCACCCAGCCCCAACTTCTGGGGCAGGCTTTCCCTGCCTTCCCAGGTCCGGGCCTGCCTCCCTCCCCGACAACTCTCAGCCATAGCCTCCCGTGCCTCAACACCTCGCTCTGTAGAGGCCCGGCGGGAGCTTGCCCCAGGGACCTGCCATAAATCATCTGCTGCTATTTAGAGAAGGAAGGACTGCCACCTTAGGTAACCTTTGAAAAGGTTGGGGATCCCCTCCTGTTCCTAAGACCTTTGATCTTTTGGGGGCCCCAACAAACCCCAACTGCTCTGTGACGCCAGCTCACTTTTCCTCCAGCTGTAGCAAACCCTCCTCTGGGCACCGCCCTCCTCCCCCCAGTCTCAGGTCACACTCACTCAGCAGTACTGCTTAGAGACACGGGCTGAACGGACCCCCTGGATTCAAATCTCCGCGACACTGCTGCCTACTGTGAGACCTTGGGTGAGTCTCATCCGTACAACAGGGCTAACGCTGAGATCACCTCACAGGCCTGCTGGGTCACAATCCGTGTACGGCGCTGACCGCGTGCCTGCCACGGCTAGGCAGCCGCGTTCGCTGTTATTGTAGCTGTGAATAACTGGACGGTCTCCAAGCAGACCAAGAACTCACCCTCCTCTGCAGTGCTGTCTGCCTATGTTCTCTTCCTCTTTCGCTACCAGATTCCTAGTGTTCCCTCAAGGACTACCTCCTTCGGGGTGGGGGGAGGGGCGGGGGGGGAGGAGGGGTTGTTCCCTGCTCTGGGATCCCACTGTCCCTGCACATCCCCATCACAGCCCTGAGGACGGCGGGGCTGAGATCTGCCTGCTCCCCAGGGGCAGGGCAGAGGCCTGACTCCTCTCCGGCCCCCAGCATCGCCCAGCATGTGCGAGGGGGGCCTGAGGACTCCAAGGCTGAATGAATCAACAAGACACACTCAAGAGAGCAAGGCCATCTGTACTTGGGTGCTCCTCCTGCTCCGCCGTGTGCCTCCTGGGGCAGCGCCTGGCTCTGAGTCATCATCCCTGGGCCTCCGGCATTTCCTTCGACATTGTCAAAAGGGAGCTTAAGGGAGCCCAGAGAACTCAAGTACCTTTCTCCACCAGGCAGAGCCAAGTCCTGGTGCCCCGGGGTCCAGGGGAGGGGAGGGCTTGGGGACGAGCGAGAGCCTGAAGAGGTATACGACGGTGCCCAGCACCGATCCGGCGCGTGGTCGGGGCTCAGGAAAGGTTATGTGACGTTGCCGGGCACCAGGGTGATGGATGCAGAGCCAAGAGTCTTGGCGAGCCCTGTTTTGCAACGCAGTGGGGTGACCTGGGACGGATCACCATCAGGCCTCAGAGCTTCAGTTTCCCCACAGGCAGAGAAAAGTGGCAAGAGACACCAGGGCAGGGCCCTTGTGAGGAGTCCGGGGGTACGAGGCCAGGGTGGATCCCGGCACCCAGTGGGTGCCGGAGCAGCTTGCCGGGGTGCGGGTGGGGGGGCTCCCCTCGTCCCCCAGAGAGGCCCACAACGGCCATCTCACTGCTGCTCCCCAGCCGTGTCACACGAAGGCCGTGTCCAACTGCAGGAGCCCGCCCGCCTCACTGGCCCCCAGTGCTGCCTGGCACAGCTGCAGCGTGTCCTCCAGCGCTAGTGGCTGCGACGTCTCGATGATGGCGATGGTTTCCCCGAGCTCGGTGCACATGATAGTCTGCTGAGGCTCGGGCGGCGGCGGCGGCGGGGGGGCGGGGGGTGGGGATCGCGGCGGCGGCGGCGGGGGCCCGGGGCGGGCGCGGGCGTGGACGCGCTGGTGCAGCCGCAGGCCGGCCAGGGCGTGGAACCAGCGGCCGCAGGTCCCGCAGTAGTAGGGGCTCTTGTTGTACAGGCCGGGGCCGGGCAGGCGGGGCGCGCGCGCGAAGGCCACGGGCCGCAGGTGCAGCCTCCGGTGCTGCTGCAGGTTGGAGCTCTGCGTGAAGCGCTTGCCGCAGTCCAGGCACTGGTAGGGCCGCACGCCCGTGTGCGTCAGCTGGTGGCGGCTGAGGTTGGCTAGGGAAGCGAACGTCTTGCCACACGAGTGGCACTGGAAGGGCCGCTCGCCCGTGTGCGTCCGCAGGTGGTTGCGCACGTGGACCAGCTTCTTGAAGCCCTTGCCACACACGCCGCAGCGGTGCCGCCGCTCGGGGGGCCCGTGGACGGCGCGCCGGTGCCGCGAGAGCCGGGAGGCCGAGGCGAAGGACTTGGAGCACTGCGGGCAGGGCAGCTGGGCGGGCGGGGCGGGCGGCGGCGGCGGCGGCGGCGGCGCGGACTCGGCGGGCACCGGGGAGGCCGCCGCCGAGGGGGGCGCCCCACTCTTGCCGGCGTGCGTGCGCCGGTGGTAGAGGAACTTGGTCATGTTGCTGAACGTCTTGCCGCAGCGGCAGCGATGCAGCGGGTTGGCGGTGTGAGCCCGCCGGTGAGCCACCAACGTGAGCTCGGTGCCGAAGCCGCGGCCGCAGTCCACGCAGAGGTAGCGCGCTTCGCCGCGGTGCAGCCGCAGGTGCTGCTCCAGGGAGGCGGCCTTCTTGAAGACCTTGGAGCAGGTGGTACACTCGTGCGTGCCCCCGATGTGGGCCCGCCCGTGCGCCAGCAGCCGGTTGGCCGAGCTGAAGCTGCGCTGGCACTGGGTGCAGTGGAAGGGGTGGGCCGCTGATGCTGGGCCGCGGGAGGCCCGCCGGTGTCGCCGGCGCGCCTCCGCGGCCGTCCAGGGTTGGGGACAATCGGCACAGCCCTGGGCCCGGCCGGCTGTGGGCCTGTCGCCTCCCGTAGCATCCTCACCGACCTCTGCCGCCACCTCCTCTTCCTCCTCTGTGTCTTCCTCTGTGTCTTCCTCCTCCTCCTCCTCCTCCTCCTCTAGCCCGTTGCGCTCTTCTTTCTCTAGGGAGTCAAAGTGGGTGCCCTGATGCTCCAAGAACTCCTCAGGAGTGGCACAGAGGGTAGAGCACTCGGGACACTCGTAGGGCTCCATCTGAACTTCGGGTGGAGCGGGGGTTGGCGGGGGTGGCGTCGGCGGGGGCAGTGGGGGCGGCCCTGGTGGCTCGGTGGCTGCAGCAGAAAGGTGCCGGGCCTTGCGATGAGCCACCCACAGCTCAGGCGAGGGGAAGAGCTCCTGGCAGTCCCCGCACTGGTACTGGATCTGGCTTGCAGACTCCCGGAGGTGGGCGTCCTGGTGGGCCAGGAGCTCGCCGGGGGACAGGATGAGCTGGTTGCACTCCCCACACTGGAAGGGCCCTTCCTCAGGCCCTGCCATGAGCTCGGGCTCCAGGCCAGGATCCTGGGCGGCCAGTGCCTCGTCCTCGGTGACAGTGGGCACATGCTGTTCCTGGTGCGAGAGGACTTCCTCCAGCGTGTTGTAGAGACTGCCACACTCAGAGCACATGAACTGGTGATGCTGGAAGAAAAGGGACGAGGCCAGCGCCTCCCCAGGTGTCATCTCGGTCACCTCTGCTGACATCTCCCCGAACATCGGTGTTGACGTCTCCACCGCCCCTGGCGACATCTGTGTGGGCAGCTCAGCCACCTCAGCCGCCACCTCTGCCATGGTGGGGGGGGGGCAGTGCCTGGAGAAAGCAGGGGGAGCTGGTGAGACATCAGGAACCCAGGGGCGGCGGGGGCGGGGGCCGCGGCTCAGGAGCTTCCCCGCTCGTCCCCTCACTCACCAGACTATCAATCAGCAAGCCTGGATCCAGTGCTGGTACCTCAGTTTTCAATGAACATGTGACTCCGAAGCGGATGCACGCCCCATGGTGCCAGACATCTGTAAGACAGCGACAGCCCCCTTCCGTCTGGCCCCTGATGCTACCGTCCCTCCTTACCCGGAGGGCCACCCGCACCCTTTTTTTTTTTTTTTTTTAAGATTTTATTTATTTATTTGAGAGAGAGAGAGAATGAGAGACAGAGAGCACGAGAGGGAGGAGGGTCAGAGGGAGAAGCAGACTCCCCGCCGAGCAGGGAGCCCGAAGCGGGACTCGATCCCGGGACTCCAGGATCACGACCTGAGCCGAAGGCAGTTGCTTAACCAACTGAGCCACCCAGGAGCCCCACCCGCACCCTTTCTAAGAACACGTGTCTCTTTACGCCTCTTGACCTTTGCCTGGATGGTTTCCTCACCGGGCACCACCTTTCCTCCTGCCATATGGACACATACAGAGCAGCAAAGAGTTCAAGAGCACAGGCTTCTGGACCAGACTGCCCTTGGCTTGAATCTGAGCTCCAGCACGTTATTAACTTTCTCTCTCTGATGCTGTTTTGTCACCTGTGAAAGGGCGTAAAAGTAGTGCTGACCACAAAGGCCCTGGTGCCCGAGAAAGGTCAGACAGAACCATGACTTGTGGTTCTCCAGAACTGTTGTTCCTGAACCTGAAGTCTTTCCTGTTGCTATTCCTTCTGCCGAGAAAGTTCTCTCCTTTTCTGGTCTAGCAAAACCGTGCCCAGCATTTCCTTTGTGAAGCCTTTTCTGACATCTCTACATCCTCAGGGGGATGTCCACTCCTTTTTTTTTTTTTTTAAAGATTTTATTTATTTAACAGAGAGAGACACAGTGAGAGAAGGAACACAAGCAGAGGGAGTGGGTAAGGGAGAAGCAGGCTTCCCGCCGAGCAGGGAGCCCGATGCGGGGCTCGATCCCAGGACCCTGAGATCATGACCTGAGCCGAAGGCAGACGCTTAACGACTGAGCCACCCAGGCGCCCAGGGGGATGTCCATTCCTGCCTCCTTGGGGTTCCTGTGGTAATCTGTGCCACCTCTAGCAAAGCCAATATCACGAGCCCGGGATGCAGTCTGTGCTCCTCTTCAGACTGAGCATGCAGGCATGGCAGGTCTGATTCACTGTAGGTGCTGATGTTACCAACAAAACTACGGACCTGGGACGGGGATCTCTAACTTCTGAACTTCCCTCTACATGCCCCCATCTCCCTTTCTACATGTGTGGGCTCAACACAACCCAGGCCTCTGAGCCACTTGAGCAAATGACTGTGCCCCTTACAACCTAGTTTCTGAATCCAACCTCCACTGTCTCCATCTCTTCTTTAACTCATCTGTTAGTGCCAGAGGGCAGGTGGAGCTCAGCTTACAGCCAGGCAGGCAAAGATGCTCATATTACGCTCCCAGAGAGCAGGGAAGTTAGTTTTTTCATCACTGATATATTTCCAGCACCAAGAACAATGATTAGCCCACAACAGGTACTCAGCAGATATTCTGTGAATGAAAAATGCTCCCTCCAGGAAGTGAGGCCATGAGAGTCTAACTCTCCCTGTGCCCATCCCACTTCTCCCAACAGACCAACTTTCCCCATGGACCATGAACTCCCACAATAACACAGCCGAGCACATAACCCTGTTTTCAGTTGATGCCCAATACATGCTACCTGAATAAATGATTCACTAAAAGCCCAGGACTTACTTTTTCCTAACTACCTATTCCAACTCCCTCACTAATATTTGAATTGCCACGGCCCTGCACACAACAGCCACCCAGTAAAGGATCTTCCTGGAAGGAGTCAGCCCGCATCCCCAGAGTTCAGTTTTTCCTTGTTTACAGCCGCACTCCAAACAGAACTCCCATCGGGCGAGGCCCAAGGCCTGGTGTAAGGCTTACACACAAAGTAGGCACCCAGTACATGTCCCTCTGGAAGGTGGCCCAAGCAACCTAAAATTTGGACTTTTTGTCTACATTCCTCCTTTCCCAATTGTGGGATTGTGTACTATTGGTGGGGAGGAGATAGGGACTTTTTACACGGTAGACCAGTAAGTCCTTCCAGGAAAGAACCCACCAGGGGCCTGGAAGTTCAACTTTTCCGCTACACGTCCCTTTTCACCGACCAGACTTATCAACTCCGCTGCATGAGAGCGCCCTGCAGGGGTGGGGGCGGCGGGCTCCAGGGTAGGGTCCTGCACGCCGCACGAGTGGAATCAATGCTCTAGGGCACATAGGAAGGAGCGCTCTCCTTCCACTCCACGCCGCTCCCGCCCTAGCGCAGGCCCCAAGGCTCTTCGTCCCCCGGTGTCCCCTTCGTTCTACCTCCGCCCTCTCCCTACGCCCAGCGAACTCTTCCCCCGCCCACCCCGCGGCGCCCTCACCAGTCTCTCTCGCCTCCTGCAGCCCCCGCCGCTCTTGACACAGACCCTCTCTGCTCCAGGCGTGCGGGACCCCTCACTATCCACGCCTCCCATTGGGAGGTGCCCTTACCCGTGGCAGCCAATCAGAGCCATCAGCGAAGGGCACGCGCCCTTGCGCCTGCGTGTTGACGTTCAGGCGGGGCTCGACGAGTTTCTCCACGCACACAACTGTTCCCTGTGGGCGGAGCTTGGGGGGGGGGGCGGCTCAGGCAAGCGCCTGCGCAGTTCTTCTGGGCTGCCCTGCCAAAAATCAGTTAAGTGGTGAGAAGTGGGCATCATTGGAAAGCGAGGAGTGAACTGGGTGGCCGGAGACCTTGACAGAGGTGTTATTTTGTAGCTGAAGAGGCTGAGCATCTCTGAGAGCATAGCTTTGGAGCCAGACACACTTGGGGTACTTCTCTCAGGGCCTCTCTTTTACTCTGTAAAATGGGCTTGAATCACATCCACCTCAAAGGCTGTTGAGGGGATTGAATGAAATCAGACACGTAAAAGCGCTCAGCACTGATACACTGTGGATGCTCACTATAACCCATCTAACATGGACGTAGTCCTTCCCAGTTTGTAAAATTGCTTTCCCTTCCCTCCCACTCTTCACTTGATTTAACGATAGTCACTTATCGGGCGCCTACTGTGTGTCTGGCCCAGGAGTAGGCCTCAATAGGTGACAGTTGACATTAGAGATAGGGACTCTTCCAAGGTCACTGCTGCAGCCCAAGCAGAGCCAGTGCTGAGGCAGTGCCAGGCAGGACCTAGGTCCCCTGCCTTTCAAGGGGAGATAATTCAGGGGTGGGAACCACTCCGGGAAGACTTGTTTCAAGGTATGTGCGAGCCCTGACCTTGAGTCACCTAAGTGTGTGTGTGTTGGGGGTGTGGCCACCATGCCCAAGACTCCGCCTCAGGGGAGCTGCTCAGACATGCAGCCTGGACTCCAGTTCTCTTGATAGCGACCTGCCCTCGCAAGAGTGCAACTTGTAGGTGCAGGTTAGAGAGGGGGTATTGGGAGGCTCCTTGACCTTGGAGGGCAGAGATTGGAAAGGGTTGTTGGGTGGGTGGGGGGCATTTGAGACAGGAAGAGGCTGTAATAGGGGACTGTGATGGATGCCATCAGGAAGTGAACAGTCAGGATGGAGGGGCCTGTTGCAATCGGGAAGGAGGTATTGGTTCCTAACATGAGATGGGGGAGCTTCCTTGTCTTGATCAGGGGAAGGAACTTAGAGATGGGGCTTCTGTTGGGTGAAAGGAGATTCCATTTGGGGTCATGAGATGGCACGGTTGTGACGTAGGTTCCTGGTTGCCATTAGGAGTAAGGGGCAGGCTGATGGAGGAGCGTCCAAGTCCAGATCATAAGGGGTCTGGGAGCTATTTGAAGCCAGGACGGTTGCTATTGTGGTCCTTTGCCTTGGGCAGCTGGGAGCAGTGGTAATGTGGGCGTCTAAATCATGTTTAGGATGGGCCTGTAGTCCCTGAGATGAGTATTTCCAACAGGGCTTGACGTGGGGCAACAAGGACCCAGCGGCTTAAGTCACGGGCGGACAGAAGCAACCCTGCATGCAACCAGGTACCAGATCCAACTCAGACGCGGAAATCACTCTCGCTTTGCGCAGGCGCAGCACTGGCGGGCAAGACGCTACGGATGGGGGCGGGCCCGGAGGGGTGGGGCTTGGAAGCTTCACTCTGCGCTTGCGCCTAAGGGGCGTGGCCGTCGCACCTGCGCGAGTTGGGGGAAGGAGGAGGGGCGAGGTGACGCAGGCGTAATAATAGAGAAGGTGCCAGAAAGATCCAAAACAAGTGGCTGCGGCCGTCGCCCAGGAGTCGTCAGACGCCGGAATCCGGTAAGGATCCAGAGAGGCCCGAGGGCGGCTAGTGGCGGGTAGACGGAACCACTTGTGTGTTGGGGGGAGGGCGGTAGCGCCTTAACAGGGCGAGGGGGTCGGGATCGGAGAGCACCACCTGTGTGGGGCGACGGGCTGCTTTGGTCGGTTCCACTTGTGGGGGGCAGAGGGTTACTTTCGGACGCTACCATTTGGGTGGAGCCGCGGCGCTGATCGGACAGTACCAGTGGACGGAGCCAAGGGGCACGTCCGGGCAGTGCTGCCCAGAGTCAAAGGGCAGTTGGCAGGGTTCCCCGGGATGGGCCCCCACGCTGGTTCGGACCGAATCACTTGGTCGGGTCCGGAGGCTGGTTCGGGGCATACCACCTGGGGAGGGGCGTTCGGGCTGGGCAGGCCCAACTGGTGGGAGGACGAGCGGGGTCTAGCGTCTCGACCTGTTACTAGGGGACCTCGGGCGGTACCATTCCTTTCTGAGGGAAGGGGAGCGGCAGAGAAGACAGGGGTGCGAAGGTGGCCCTGCCCGGCAGGACGGGGCGGGGGAGACGCACCGGCGGGGGCGGGGTCCGGGTCCCCGCGTCGCTGACCATTGCCCCCTCCCCACTGTGTGGGTTCTAGGCCCTGGTTCAGAGCTTGTGCCGCCCCCCCTCCCCCGGGTATGGCGCTGTCCGGGTTGACCCCGGCCCCGAGCTGGGAGGAGGATGAATGCCTGGATTACTACGGGATGCTGTCGCTTCACCGTATGTTCGAGGTGGTGGGCGGGCAGCTGACCGAGTGCGAGCTGGAGCTGCTGGCCTTCCTGCTCGACGAGGCCCCCGGCGCGGCCGGCGGTCTGGCTCGCGCGCGAAGCGGCCTGGAGCTGCTGCTGGAGCTGGAGCGCCGCGGGCAGTGCGACGAGAGCAACCTTCGGCTGCTGGGGCAACTCCTGCGCGTGCTGGCACGCCACGACCTGCTGCCGCACCTGGCGCGCAAGAGGCGCCGGCCAGGTATGGTTGAATGGGAGAGTGACAGACTTCCGGTGGGGACGGGGCCTTGTCCTGGCTGGGTCTCCATGGTGGCCTGATACGGACAGCACCGTATCAGCCTGTGTCCCAACTCGCTCCTCCCCTTCTCTCAGTATCAATGAGGAACACAGCAGGGAGGAGGCATGGCTTTGGGAGAGGTGAGTTTGTGGAATTTGGCCACATCAGTGATGTTTGTGGCCACTGTTTATGGAGGGCTTATTTCATGCGAGGCACAGTGGTAAGCCCTTCGTGTGAACTGTCGCCTTATATCCTCCCAGTAATCCCATGAGGAAGTCCTGTTAGTGTCCTCGTCTTAGAGGGAAAAGAACAGGGTTAAGAGAAGTTAAGCAGCTTGCCCACATATAAGAATTGAATCCTGCGTGTTGAGCACAGGAAGTACAAGGTGTTGGGACTGACAGAGTGTTCGTTCCATGAAGCTTATGTTTAGTGGGGGGGAAGTAGCCATTAAGGCAGATAGTTTATTTTTGTATAGGGTTATAGAAAGACTAAAGCAAAGTTAAGAGAATACAGAGAGTAGGGAGTGCTTCATAGTGAAGGGAGCCCCCCTCCCCCAGATTGGGTAACCAGTCAAAACCTTTCTGAAAAAGCGATGTTTAAATGGAGGTTCTACTCCTGCTGTGCGTAGATCTCAGAGGAGAAAATGCCAGGCAGAGGGAAAGACAAGCTTTTCAAGCCCTGAGTCAGTAATGAGTTTGGTATGGAGACCAGCGTGGCAGGAGCAGGGGAGACCGACAAAGCAAGAGCAGAGAGGGAAGTAAGAAGCCACTTCACACAGGGGCTTGCAGATAACACAGGTAGAAAGTTTGGCTCCGAGTTGATGCCCCTAGTCCTGTGAGGGAAGTACTCCTGGAGGAGCAGTTCTGAGGTGAGGAACCCAAGGGTTTAAGGGACAGGAGTCCTGTGTGTGCGAAGGCCTCGAGCTGTTGAGGCCTTGGCTGGGTCATTAGCGGTGCAGTGGCTAGTTCCGGAGGGGGATTCCGAACTTCCCTTGCCCAGAGGAAGCCCTTGGGAATTGGATAACCAGGAGAAGGGCATCACTAGAGAAGAACCGACCGTGTTTTTGGAAGAATATATGTGGAGGTTAGGTTATGGAAGAGAGGTTTTGGGGAGCCTGCTTACTCCTTGGGGGCTCAGGGAGTGTTGGGGGCAGTTCGAGGCGGCCGGGGGTGGGGGGCGGGCAACATTGCCAGGATCCTGACCATGACTCGGCTTATAGAATCCAACCCTGACAGTTGGAGCTGCTGTAGACATGGTTTGGACAGCCCCAGGAGGTCACGAGTTTGCCTGTCTCTGTAGGCATACAACAACCACTGGGCAGGAAGTGTTTGAGAGGGAGCAGCTATCTGGGCTCTGGGCTCTGGGGGACTCGAGCACCTAGTGGGGCAGGAGTCCCATCTCCAGCTGGGAATTGAGGCTGGGCTGGGGAGGGGCTGGAGGCTGGGAATATTTCTTTCGTTTTTCTCCTTCTGAAGTGTCTCCGGAACGCTACAACTACGGCACCTCCAGCTCTTCTTCCAAAAGGACTGAAGGGAGTCGCCGCCGCCGCCGGCAGTCAAGCGGTACTTCAGACGCCCAGCAGGGTCAGTGGGAGACAGGTGAGCCTCACTGGTGGGCGTGATGGCAGCGTCACTTTCTTCCTCCTGAGCCCTGATGAACCCTCTCCATCCCGGCCCATCAAGGAAGGGGCCCGAGGGGTCCTTCTGTCTCCACACTCCTTTATGTGTGGTGTTTGTTCTACAAAAGGATGTGTCCAGAAGCAACGAATGCAATTGTTTGTGGTGGTTTTATAGGGCATCTGAATGACATCACACGGTGGGTAGTCTCCGCGTGGCTGGCTTTGCTGGACACATTTCTGAGATTTATTCACATTAGGTACCTTTAATTTGTTTCTTTTAATTGCCCTGCGGTTCATTTAGGCTGTTTCCTCTTCCCTAGTTCCTAAATTAATCAAGCATAATTTCAAACATACAGTGCAGTTGAAAGATGAGTGCAGTGAGCATGCTCCTATTTTCCATCTCGATTCAATAATTTTAACATTTGCCATTTTTGCTTTACTGTGTATATACGTAAGGATGGATTTTTGGTTGTTACGTGTGTGTATATACGTAACAATGGATTTTCGGTTGAACTCTTTGAAAGTAAGTTACACCCATCAGGATACTTTATTCCTAAATCAGCAGGCATTTCCTGAGAATGAGGAGATTCTCCTAGATCATCTCCAGACCATTATCATACTTAAGAAAATAAATACTAATCCTTTGATATCCTAATGTTTCATTTTCATGTCTCCCCAAGATGGTCTCCACTCTCAGGACCCACTCATAGTTGAGTTTCTCTGCGTCTTGGTGTTTTTAAAAGATTTTATTTATTTATTTGAGAGAGAGAGCACAAGCAGGGGAAGTGGCAGGCAGAGGGAGAGGGAGAAGCGGGCTCCCCGCCTAGCAAGGAGTCCAACGTGGGACTCGATCCCAGATCCTGGGATCATGACCTGAGCCGAAGGCAGATGCTTAACCGACTGAGCCACCCAGGCATTCCTGTGTTCATTTATTATGTCTCCTTAATCTCTTACTTGAGAACCCAAACTCCTCCCCTGCCCCAGATTTGTTTATTTTCTTCCCATGACGTGGACTTACTGACTTTGTTGGGCCACTTGTTTTGTAGAATGTCACGATTGTTTTGGAAGTGTCCGATCATTTCCTCTTGGGGTCCCGGAACTGGTGTATCTCCCGTGAAGTGGGGAGCCCCCACACTCTCACCCTAGGAGACAAGCACGGTAGCAGCCACTGGGCATTGTTTCTAATTTATGACTTGAAACTCGAAAACCCGGTAAACGTGTGGCCAGAAGAGTAGAGGGTAATTTCCAGGACTGAGAGTTGAGTGAAGTAAAGTAAGGTGCAATAAAAAGTGGGTCGGGAGGTTTGATGAGATTCAGGTTACATGTTTTGGCAGGAATGTTCCTTGGTTGATGCTGCGTGCTTCGCATTGGAGCGCATCAAGAGGCTGACGGTCTCGTTTTCTTGCTGTGAGTGGGCAAGTTTGAACACTTGGTTAAGGTCGTGTCTGCCATATTTGTCCTCCGTAAAGGGACATTTCCCCCTTTAATGGTTAGTCAATCTGTGGGGTGACACTTTGGCACATCCTGTTCCCCAGTAGCATCCCCAGTGGGTTTAGCAGGCATCGGTCATCTCTTCTCAAACCAGTGATGACATTGGTGATCACAAAATGGTGATTTTCTTATTCTTTTCCAATGTCTATTAGCTGGTATTCTTTCGAGACTTTTCCTTTTTTTCTCTCTCTTTCCTTGGGAAGAGGGGGAGCAGCACTGTGGATTTCTGTATAATTACTTATTTACTGTGTTAGAATCCATTAGTCATTCTTCCTGAGGTTCAAATTGACTAGCTCCTACTGTCTTTTTGATGTGGCTCCATCATTCCTTGGACTTCCTGCTCTGGGGCACTGCAAGATGTCCTGCATTCAACTTGTACTTTTCCTTCCCCAGCCCTGGAATCAGCTATTTCCAGAAGAAGCCTGGTTTCTTTTAGAGGCACTGGCATTTAGAGACCAAGATCTGGGTGCTGAGTGTGTGTGTTGTTTTTGGGCTCTTTTAGTGAACAGAGCTAGAAATTGCTTTAAAAAAATTCATATTAGTTTTTTGGGGTGCCTGGGTGGCTCAGTCAGTTAAGTGTCTAACTCTTGATTTCAGCTTAGGTCGTAATCTCATCGTGCCCCATCTTTCTCATCTCATGATCTCAGATCAAGCCCCGTGTCGGGCTCTGCGCTGGGCGTGGAGCTTGCTTGAGATTCTCTCGCTCCTTCTCCCTCTGTCCTTCCTGCTCTTGGGCGCACATGCTCTATCCCACCCCCCCAAAAAAATTCGTCTTAATGTTTTCAAAATTAATATACAAAGACTTATTTCTTGTACACTAAAAATTTTGTTTATTAAAAGTTTTGAGATAACAGATTTATTTGCTTCGTTTTATGACAGTTGTAGCTTTGAAAGTACGACAGTACTGCTGCCGACTATATCTACTGAATAAAGCATACCGTTTATTTGTGGTTCTTCCTGTCCTAGGAGTATATCCCACCGAGAATTTACAGTCAAAATGATCTTCCAAGTTACTTGAAATAATTCTTCTCTAGTTCGTGTTACCAATTTTATATACAGCTAGGTTCGTTTCTTTCTGTTTAATTTTATGGTTGGTGTGTTTTTTTGTCTCTAATTTTTTGAGTATGTAAAGCAGTTTTATGACTCAAAAGTCAAAACTACCATATGTAAGAAGGATGTTCTTAGAATCATTTCCACTGGTCCTCAATCCCTAGTGAGTAGGTAACTAATTTCATTCATTTCCTATTTGTCTTTACAGTGTTTTGTCTTGCAAAAATAGCAAGCTTGTATATATTCTTATTTTTTTTAATGCAACATGTAACAAATTGTAGACGCTTGTTTTGCACCTTGCTTTTACTTCACTAAACAGTCTACTGAGGGAATTACCCTGTGTACTGCTTGCTAGATGTTTACATTGTGTTCACATTTAGACAGTTATGAGCAATGCCCCAGTGGTCAGTTGTCACGCTTGTTTCCTGGCATGGCTTGCAGGGCTTTCTTCAGGGTCAGACCTGGGAGTGGGGCTGCTGGGTGGTGGGGTGTGCTCTTCTAGATGACACTAGGTTCTACTCACTGCTCATCCTATGGACCGGGCCACTGAGGCCCAGGAAGCAGAGGGGCTCACCCAGGGTCTCATGGCATGGAGACCAGCCTTGAGCTTTTCTGCAGGCCCCTGCTTCCGTGCTCTACCTGTTATCCCGGTCCTCAGTGTGTCCCATCTTTCTCTACTCAGGCTCCCCACCGACCAAGCGGCAGCGGCGGAGTCGGGGCCGGCCCAGTGGTGGTGCCCGACGGCGGCGGAGAGGGGCCCCTGCCGCCCCCCAGCAGCCACAGGAGCCAGCCAGACCTGCTTCAGAAGGCAAAGTGACCTGTGGTAGGTGTCTGTGGGCCTTGGCGAATGCTGGATGGTGCCCGCGGCCGGCTGCTGAGCCCGAGGGGGGCAGACGCGGACACTCGTGCGGAGTGTGGCACACCCAGTGGGGAGGCGGCGGCTTCCGTTCATCATCCTCTCTTGCTTGTCTCCGTCCTGCGTGTCGTGGAAGGATCACGTGTGCGACCTCCTCCAGGAAGCTTTTCCTGATGACCCCTTGCTCTCAGTTTCGTCTCTTTTTTCAGTAAACGTTTTTATAGGTTTCCTTACTCTGTAGTGGAGTAACGTGCGGGTAAAAATTGAGGATCCTGGGCCAGGCTGCCAGATTCACCCCTTAGCCTTGGCATTTAGATAGGTTGTCTGACCTTGGGCAGGTGGCTGAACCCTTCTGTGTAAAAGGAGGCTGATAGGGTGCTTCCCACCTGGGGTTGTTGAGAGAGAAAACGAATTAGCCTGATGATACGTTTGCCCCAGTGCCTGGCCTGGGGCCCGTGCTAGGCGCTGCGTACCGGTTGGTGCGTCTTTTTGCTGTTATTGTGCAGTGTGCTTGGGACAGGAACAGCAGTGGGGGCCCTGCCCTTGGGGAGGCTACCTTCTAGTAGGGTGACAGATCAGTGAAACTGAAGCTCGCTTTAGATCGTGCCATGAACAGAGGGTGGGGAGTGGGTGGAGGAGCCCGGCAGGAGCCAAGCTACTGGGCCTGGCAGACCTTGGAGTGGATGGGAGTGTTTATTTTATTCCATACGTCAGGTGTACCTCGGGTTTTAAGCAGGGGAGCGCGGTTGATCTGACACCTGGTTTTTTTTTTTTTTAAAGATTTATTTATTTATTTATTTGAGAGAGAGAGAATGAGAGAGAGCACATGAGAGGGGGGAGGGTCAGAGGGAGGAGCAGACTCCCTGCTGAGCAGGGAGCCCGATGTGGGACTCGATCCCGGGACTCCAGGATCATGACCTGAGCCGAAGGCAGTCGCTTAACCAACTGAGCCACCCAGGCGCCCCTGACACCTGTTTTTGATGGAACTCTGAGTTTATCTGGAAAATTAGTTAACGAACGATGATTTATAAAGCACGTAGAACTGTGCTAGGCATATATATTTACGTATATATATATACATATGTATGTATGTGTGTGTGTATATATATATATATATATATATGGTGCCGTGCCTGGTGTGTGTTTAAATTAAACACAAAGGAAGCAGGGAACAGAGTGAAGAGGCTGGACAGCCTGAGCAGGAGAGGCTGGAGGTCTGGCCCGGGAAAGTTCTGTTGGGCGGAAGGCGGGGACTAACAGGGCTGCCCGGGCCTGCACGTGTGGTAGGCCAGGTGGGTTGTGGGCTCTGCTTTAGAGATTCGGGCTTTGACCTTGCCTTCGGGAAATTCCACGTGGCCCTGAGGGTCGTAGATGGGCACGGTGGGTGCACTCTCACTTAGCCCACACCTCTTTGGCTCCCTCTCCTCTGAGTGTCCCATCCACTCCACCGATGAGGCTGCAGATAGCCGTGCTCGGTGCTGCCGGGAGGAACAGACCAACAGAGCCAGCCGATGTCCTCTGACAACCCTCAGCTGCCCGGTGTGACTCTCCCCCGAGGCAGGCAGTCCTGAGCAGAGCCACGGGGCTGGCTGGGCGGCAGAGGGAATCCCTGCCTCCCTAGGGAGCCTGCTGAGCTGAGGCTGGGGAGGGGTCTTGTTGCCTGTGGAGGCTTCAGGTCTCTTCCCCAAGGGCAGGGCTGTGGCAGGGAGGTTGTTACGCAGGGTGTGGCTGGGTCTTGCTGGGAGGACTGTAAGCAGGTCTGACTGCTGACTCACTAGGCAGGGTGGGGCTGGAGGGAGGCTCTCCCCAGTAGGGCCCTGGTGGTTCCCCCTGAAAGCCAGGATGCCTCACCTTTAATGAGGCCCAAGACCAGGGGTGGAAGGAGCCTCCTTCAGACCGGAGTGACCTGCCATTCTTGCCCCCTAGTGTGTGATAGCTGTGGGGCTTAATCCCTAGTCAACTGCCCTCCCCAGAGGGGAAGAATTGGACCAAACTCTGGGTTTCTGAAGGGGAAGGGTGTCCGGAGTACCCCGGGTTTGGACACAGGGCCTCTTGAGTTTCCACACCCCTTTCAGGGCCATCCACCGGGCCCTGTGCTGGGCACGCTCCTCGCCTGGCCCAGAGTTTTCAAGACAGCCCTGAGGTAGGGGTGACAGCCCCCACTGTGCAGAGTGGCAGGCTTGCTTCATGCTGTTACTCCCCGCGTGTTCTTAGAGCGCTTACTGTGCGCTAGGCACAGCAGGGATGGGAGGCGCTTGTCCTCACGGAGCACGTGTCTTGGTGGGAGGAGAAAGTGGACAGAAACTTCAGAGGGCAGCTGAGAAGAGAAGGCAGGGCAAGGGGGGAGGGAGTGATGGAAAATGCAGTTTTAGATGTATCTTCAAGGTAGAGCGGTCTCAGAAGCTCTCTTGGAAGAGACAGCGAGTGTGTGGATGGCTGGGGAAGTGTTCTAGATCTGGGGACAGCAGCTGCCAAAGTCAAGTGGGAGTGAGCCAGTGGTGATGAAGGGCTGGTGAGGAATCTGGCCGAGCAAGGGGGCTGCTGGGAGGTGAGCGCAGAAGAGGTGGGGGGCCAGGGCTTTCACTGCTTTACGTGACGGAAAGCAGCCAGAGGATTTGAGTGATAGGATGAGCTTTGCTTTTCTCCCTGTTTCTCTGGAGGAGGGACAGGTAGGCACAGCAGCGTGATGACCTGGTACCCCCTTTATTGTGCCTCAGCCCTTGGCAGCTCATGGGTGATCCTGTTGGACCATCCATGGTGTCTTGGAGTCACTTTCAGGGGTCCTGTTACGTCGTCTGTGGATTTTTCACTGTGTACCTCTAAAAGATCAGAATTCTTGGAAAAATTACTGCACCGAAAACATTAAGTTCCGTACTGTCAAATGTCCAATCAATGCTCTTATGTTGTCCCATTGTCTCAGAAGTGCTGACTCTCTATGGGGTGCCTGGGTGGCTCAGTCAGTTAAGCATCTGCCTTCGGCTCAGGGCATGATCCCTGGGTCCTGGGATTGGTCAGGCTCTCTGCTCCTCGGGGAGCCTGCTTCTCCCTCTCCCTCTGCCTGCCGCTCCTCCTGCTTGTGCGCGCTCTCTCTTTCTCTCTGTGTCAAATAAATAAATAAAATCTTAAAAAAAAAGAATAAAAAAGTTAACTTAAAAAAAAAAAAGCGTTGGCTCTCTCTTTTTAAATTTAATTTCTTTGAGAGGGAGAGAGAAAGTGCACGAGCAGGGGGAGGGGCAAAGGAACAAGCAGACTCTCCGCTGAGTAAGGAGCTCAATGCTGGGCTTGATCCCAGGGTCCTGGGATCATGACCTGAGCGGAAGTCTGACGCTTAACTGACTGAGCCACCCAGGCGCCCTAGTGCTGGCTCTTGTAAGTCTCCTGGTCTCTGAGATTTCCCCCGCCATGTCGGCTCTCTTTCCCCCCATCTCTCTAGCTTTGTATTTGTTGAAAGTAGTTGTCCTGTAGGTTTTTTTTTTTTAAGATTTTATTTATTTATTTGACAGAGGGAGACACAGCGAGAGTGGGAACACAAGCAGGGGGAGTGGGAGAGGGGGAAGCAGGCTTCCCGTGGAGCAGGGAGCCCCATGTGAGACTCGATCCCGGGACTCTGGGATCATGACCTGAGCCGAAGGCAGCCGCTTAACGACTGAGCCACCCAGGTGCCCCATGTAGTGTTTCCTAAAGACTGAATTTTGCCAATTGCATCCTGCAGTCGAGTTGATTGATATGGTCCCCTATTGTCCGTGTTTCCTGAAAATCGGTGGTTGGCTTGGAGAGGCTTGATCAGATTCTGGTATGATGTTTTATTTTCAAGCTCATTTCCCAGGTGGTATTGTGGCCTTCCATCGGGAAGCAGGTAGTGAGTGGCTGCTTATCTTTCTCTGACGTTGGTGGCAGCGTTTCCTCTTTGCCTCGATCTTTTAGTTCAGTCAAACCTTATATCTGACATGACGACGCTGGCCGCATCCCGGGGAAGAGACTAAAGCAGGGGATGGGTGCCGCTGTTGTCCAGAGGAGGGTGGTACTGGCCCTGGAGGGGCAGGGGTCTTTCCATCAGAGCACTTTGGCTGCTTCTCTCCCCCTTGTGCCTGTCCCTGTCCCTTCCCTGACCCCCCACTGGGAATCCCTGCCCATTTCCCTCTGCATCTCATTCTGCCCTAGAAGAGAGAGGGATGAGGTGTGGGGTTGGGGGACAAGAGGATGCTGGAGCCGAACTGCGTGCAGGAACAAGAGCAGTTGTCCTCATTAGGAAGGCATCGCCAGACCCTGTGTCCTGGGGACAGGGAGCCTTTCTGCACAGCTGCCCAAGTGGAGGAGGGACTGTTGCTAAATGCTTGGTGTTCCTGGCCAGAGGAAGCAGTTCAGCCAGCCCCCAGCCCAGGTCACACGGGGGCCAGACGCTCTTCCCACCTTGCTCCTCACGGACACACGTGGCCCAGTCCGTCCACTTGTCTCCATGTCTGCTGCATCTGTCCTGGCCCCTTAGCCTTCCCTGACCCCTGCCCTGGCTCTGTTCCTGCCGCCTTACCGCTTCCGCAGTGCAGCCCGAGTCATCTCGGCGTGAGCTCACGTCCTTCCTGAGGCCCTCGGAGGGCTCGTTATATGCCAGGCACTGGCCTCTGCTCTTTACTTGCAGCCAGTGGTGTAATCCCCAAAGTGACCCCTCGAGAGCAGGTGCTGGGTGAGGTTTTACGAGGGAGGCCATTGAGGTGCGGGGGGGGTGTGGTTGCCTCGTGAGGCCCCGTCCCTCCAGTCATCCCCTGATGCCCTTCTCCTCCACGTGGTCCAGCCACCCCGGCCCCTAGCCTGTGAATGCCTCAAGTTCATTTTCTGCTTCTGGACTTTGATGCAGGCTGTTCTCTTTTCTGGGAAAGCTGTTCTTCCTTCTCCTTGTTTTTCTCTCTCGACCTACTTCTTCACATTTTACTTCCAGTGTCATTCCTAGAGAGGTTCTGTCTGATCATTGCAATCTAAATTACACCTCGCTCTCTCTAATTTTCTCTTGTGGCTTTTGGGGTGTCTTTTAATTATAGATTTCTGTGTGTCATTGTGTGAGAGGCAGCAAACAGGACAGGGGGAGTTACGAGCTCAGGCTCTGGAGCCAGGCACCCCGGTTGGAATTCCAGCTCTGCCATTTCCTGCCTCTGTGCCCTTGGGCAGGTGACTCATCCTCTGTGCCTCAGTTTCCCCATCTGCAGAAAGGAGGTAATAGCATCGCCTTAGAAGGTTGCAGGGAGAATCAAGGGGTCAATAAATGAGACGTGTTGCCAGTCTGCAGTAAATACTCTATACACGTCACCTATTGTTCTTTGGTCATTTTGTTGAGGACTAAAGGAGAGATGGGGCTTGGTGCCCCTGATTCCTGGCCAGGGGTGGCGGGGTGGCTTCAAGTAACACAGGTCTTCTCCTCTTCCCTCGTGGAGTCTCCTTGTCCTCTTTCTGTGTATGCCACACTGTTGTGTTCCAGACCCGAGGTTGGACTGTGGTCTCGGGAAGGTGTTCCTAATTTGTCAATGGGGATAAGGAAAGTGCTGTGGGGATTTAGGGCCGGAGATCGGGAGAGCCCTTGGGTAGGGCCTGGCCCGTGAGAGGTGTTCCCTAACTGGGGTTCCATATATCGCAGGCCCACTGGTGGTGGGGCATGCATGTCACCCCGCATTCCTGGCACTTCGTAAATAGATCTGTTGGATGGAAGAATGGATGGGACACGCACTAGTCCGTCCTGGTCCTTTCGTCCTTCCACCCCCCATGTTGGGGGTAGGCTCTGAACAGTTTCTGCCACAGGTTGAGTACCGACCTGTGCTGAGGAGAAAGGCGATCTGGGAGGGTTTCACCCGCTCGGGATGTGTGGTCCTGTGAGCTGGGCCTTGGTGAGTGAGTGGAGCTGTTGTGGACAGAAGAGGTGGACAGGTCATCGTGTGAGTAAGGCTTGTGCTGGGGGCAGTGCCCTTGTGACTGGAGGCAGGGCAGGGGAGAACGCAGCCGGGACTGAGGGAGGAGGTTGACTCAGGGGCCCAAGTGAGAGAGGGTCAGGCCTGGGCAGGGGCCATGGGGTAGAGAGATGGGTGTCTAAATCGCAGTTCCTGTTTCTGGGTGCCTTCTGTGTCCTAGGACTTGGCGAGTGTTTCATGAGTTGCTTTTTTGAATTCTCATGACCGCACCATGCAGCAGGGACCTCTTGTTTGTCTGTTTATGTTTTTCAGATGGGGAAACTGAGGCTCAGGTGAGGTCACATGCCCAAGGCCCCACAGCTAGAGAGTGGCAGAGCCGGGACTCGCCTCAAGGTCTGTCGGACTCCGCCACCTGGCTCTGTGCCTCTGCTACTGAGCTGCCCCGTGTGGCCTTGGACAGGTGCTGCCCCTCCCAATCCCCTGCTCCCTGGTCTACACCACTTGAGGGCATGGTCAGACACTCAGGGGAGTCTAGGCTGTGGGCCTGAAGGTCTTGTGTAGTTCCTAACATGGAGGGAGCCAGGCCTGAGTGCCGTGGGAAGTCCTGGGCCCCAAGGCCAGGTTGGGTTCCCTGGGCCTCGAGCGGAGAGGGTGATGTTCCCTTGCAGAAAGAGGAAGGGTTTGGGGTGGGAGGAGGAAGTGGGTGGTACTGAGAAGTCATCTGGGGGAGTGGGGACCTGCCTTCCACCTTGTGCTCTGCTGCTGACACCGTGTGTGGAAGGCGAATGAAGTCAGGCACTTGGCACTTCCCTTTCCCGAGCTTGTTTCCTCATCTGTCCGCTGGGTTACTTGTGGCCCCCGCCCCCACAGGGCCGGTCTGGCTGAATGGCGGGGGTGAAGCATTTGGCACATCGGAGCTGTTGGCGGCTGCCCTTCTTGGAGCACCCGTTGGGCGCTGTTTGCAGTGCTAGCCACTTTTCCATTCATTGCTCTCACTTTAATCCTTTCAACAGCCTTTCAGAGTGGAATTCCCAGGTTCCAGCAAGAACCTGGGCTCAGAGAGGTGCTGACTTGTGCCAGGTCACACAGCAGTGCCCGAAGACTCCTGGGTTAGAGTCGTCTCCACTGGCCCAAAGCTGCCCTCTGGGGCACAGGACGCTCAGTGACGTCTGTGGAGCCCCTCCACGCCCTGGCCGCGCGACCTTGGGCAGATTCCTTCCCTTCTCTTTGCCCCCGTTTGCTCACCTGTAAATTGGGGTGACAGTAGGGCCTGTCTGATGGGGCGGTCGTGGATTAAATGAGTTCGTATGTGGGTAGTGCCTGTTGTCCTTTCCAGCTTGTAGCTGACCCTCGCAGCCGGTGTGGTGTCGAGAGGGGGTTCTGTTAGGAGCCTGAGTCACGGGTGGAGCTTTAGTAATCCCACACGGAGGTGATCCGCCTGAGGTTACACTTACAGGGACAGTCTAGGAAGTCCTGGGTCCTGTGCCCTGCGCAGAGCTGCCCCCTTATTTGGGCAGGTGTGGGCAGGGTCGTAAGTAGCAGAAACTCAGCTCAGACTGGTCTGAGCAAAAAGGGAATTGATCTTGGCTGAGAACCTGGGAGTTCCAGGGCTTGCGTGAGGAACTCCGTTTTTTTCCTCTCTGTCGTGACCCCGGGTAGGCCTCACGCTCTCCCCTCCTGGTGGCCAAGGGCCCCCAGCAGCTCCGGGCTTAGGGCCCATCATCTTAGCGGCCTCTGAGGGAAGAGGGCGCCTGCTGCCAGCAGAGCTCGCCCGGTCCCAGCCTTGAGACCCCTGGGCGGCGCTCGCGTGCTGGGTGTGGTGGCCCCACAGGAGTCTCACTGACGGCAGGACGGGGTGAGCCTGGTTGCCAGGCAAGTCCATCAGTCCAGGCATGGGTTCTTGCACAAATATATATCGAGCGCCTACTGTGTGCCACAGGGCTACACCAGTGAATAAAACAGTCCCTTCAGGGGGCTCACCCAGGGAGACAGGTGATAAGCCTGACAGTATAAGGGAAAGCACCGAGATTAGAAGGTGGTAAGTGCCTTGGGAAGAAAGGGAGCAGAGTCTGGGGGACTGGGAGTGCCGGGGGCTGGGGTGGTGGTGGTGAAGTTTTAAATCGGGAGGTTAGGGGAGGCCTCGTTAGGAAGGTGGCATTTGGAGGAAGTGAGGGAGCAAGTGCTGCGGGGCGGGCCAGAGCATCCCCCGCTGAAGGAGAGGCAGGGCTGAGCAGAACCTGCCTGGTGGGTAGGGGTGCAGCAGGGTGCTGAGGCTGGAGTGTGGCACGTGCGGGGAGAGGAGGTCGCCGAGGTCGCCGGGACAGGAGGTAACAGAGGCCAGGCCCCAGGAGAGAAGCCAGGGGAGGGTGTCACTGTACTTGGGTGTGGTTACCACAAGGGGGAAGGATGTGGGTAGGTGCAGTGCAACCCATGGGGCAGTGGGAGGAGCCTGTGGGAGGAGGCTCGGGGTGGGAAGAAGGGGTTGCGGGGCCTGGTCCTTTGAGCTGGTCCCTTGCACCGCCCTGTGTGGAGCGTTGGCCCCTCCCTGACCAGTCCCTCCTTCTCCGCAGACATCCGGCTCAGGGTGCGAGCAGAGTACTGTGAGCACGGGCCTGCCTTGGAGCAGGGTGTGGCCTCCCGGCGGCCCCAGGCGCTGGCCCGGCAGCTGGACGTGTTTGGGCAGGCCACAGCGGTGCTGCGCTCCCGGGACCTGGGCTCCGTGGTGTGCGACATCAAGTTCTCCGAGCTCTCCTACCTGGACGCCTTCTGGGGCGACTACCTGAGTGGTGCCCTGCTGCAGGCCCTGCGGGGCGTGTTCCTGACTGAGGCCCTTCGCGAGGCCGTGGGCCGGGAGGCTGTCCGCCTGCTGGTCAGTGTGGACGAGGCCGACTACGAGGCTGGCCGGCGCCGCCTGCTGCTGATGGAGGAGGAGGGAGGACGGCGCCCGACTGAGGCCTCCTGATCCTGGACCTGGCAGGACTGAACCCACCTCCTAGCCTCCGGGCCACTTTCTCCCCCGGAGGACATCCATCCCTGCCCCTAGAGGACTGTCACTCCAGCAGCCCTGAGGACTGGGACAGATGGCCTGGCCCCTTGACAGACTCTCCCACAGGATGTGGGCTCTGAGGCCGAAACCACTTCCACCTGAGTTTCCTTCCCAGCCTCCTCCCAACCCTACCCTCTGGTGTGTTCCCTCAGCTTCAGGAGGCCAGGGACTCAGGCATGCAGATCAGAACGGGAGAGAGGCATAGCTACACATTCACCAAAGGCCCCCTGCACACCGTGTTCCTGACTGTGGGCTGCGTGCACGCATGCACACGGCCCCCTCTGGAATCTCCCCTGGGCTCCTGCCTTGGCCTGCTCCACACATGTCTTTGGCCTAAGGGCTTCTCTCTCAGGATCTCTGATTTTACTTCCCCCGACCCTGGACCTCAGCCACGCTGGGCACTGGGGCTAGGGTGCACACGGGGCCTGCTCACCTTGCCCACACATCTCTCTAGCCAGCCAGGGCTCTCTGCCCAGCTTCCAAACACAGACCTGGCTCTCCACATTCTCCTGCTCGCCACAGTTGGACGCAGACTTGCACAAGGACCTGCACCCGGAGTGTCACACGTGCATTGCAGCAGCATCAGACCAAGTGTGTTGTTGCCCATGGGGCCAGGATCAGAAACCAACTTCCTTCTCCGAAAGGGAAGGCAAAGGCTTGGGGCTGATGAGAAAGGCCTTTTATAAATGGCGCCAATAAAACGGCCCTGGATTGGGGCTTAGGGTGGGCATCAAGGCTCCCTAGGACTCTTTCTTTATGGGCTGGAGGAAGGAGCTGATGAGGACCTGGGCCTATTACCAGTCCTGGGGTTCCTGGCCCAGTATCTGGCTTGAGGAAGGGCAGGATGCTGGAGCATCATCTGCCGCTGCTACCACAGGCCTGCCCTCCTCTCTGGGCCTCAGTTTCCTCATCTGTCAAAGGAAATACTGCCTTGGAGTCATAACCTGTCCTAGCCCCATTTGCACATGCTTTGCTCTTGTTAGGTTCTTGGGAGTACTAGTGTTTTTATTTTATTCCCTGAGGTGCCAGCTATCTAGCCCAAAGCTTTGGAAACCAAACTGGTCATGAGCTACAGTTCTCTGCCTGGAATCCCTCCCCAGATGGCTCCTCATGCCTTCTGGACAGTCACCTCTTAAATCTGGACCTACATTCTTCCTCCCGAGCCCAACACTGCTTCCTGCTGCCTTGTGGCTACTGGAGGTTGTGGCCCCTTTCCCCACCCCTTTAAGGGCTTAGGAACTCAGGTTTCTTACACAATAACCAAGGTTTTCCTTCCTGTGGGGGAAGGGAACCGGGCTGGGGAATGGGGGTGGGTGAGAGGGGGTGGGCAGGGACTGCTGGCCTTTCTGGGGAAGAGGTGCTCCTGCCCACATCTGGGAACCTAGACCCCCGGCCTGTGTTGGTGTAGAGGGACACTGTGGCAAGTCTAGGGGTGGAGTCCTGTCCTGCAGTCAAGACCTGGTCTAGCTAGTTGCTTTTGACTTCAGACTATACCTTTACTCTCTGGAAGGGAGCTAAGGTCTGCTGGGCACCTCCTCAAGATCTATTTAATGCTTAGCTTGTGTGAAGTAGGGATTCTACCTCCATTTTTGACAGGAAATGGGCTTCAGAGCGGGGGAGGTGACTTGCCTGGGAGATAGAGAAGCACTGAGCTCCAGAGGCTCTCCCCCTAGTGGACGCAGGTTGGGGAGGCAGGTGGGGGGTTTCCACGCCCCTTCTCTCCGGTTGGGGGACTGTCCTTGGTCTGGGCGGGAGTAGGTTTTCTCTTCAAGGTTTGGGGCTTTCCGTACTTGGGGGTGGGAGCTGCTGCTGGTCCTGCCTCGGCTGGGCTGAATTGCGGAGTCGGCCTCATCATTGGGCTTTGAGGCTTGTCTCTCCGCCCCTTATGAATGAGGGGCCCAGCCCCCTTGCGGGGAGAGATTCAGGCCCTGTCCACGCGTCAGTTCCGTGACATGGGCCCCGCCCATGGCCCGCCCTCCCCCATTCTCGAGGCCCCGCCCACCCCGCCCTCTTCAGCCGGGGGTCCGCCTTTCTCGCCGGCACGCGCGTGCCGGAAGTAGAGACGCCTAACCGCGAGGCCGCGGGAGGCCGCGCAGGCGCAGTGCGTGCCAGGAGTCGGCGGTGGCGGGAACCTTGAGGAGATGTCTCTCGCCTCCAGAGCTTACGTGAGCGCCTGCGCTGTGGAGCTGGCCTGGACTTGCCAGAGCCCGCGCCGGACACCGGGGTGACCGACACACCCCTGAGGCCCAGAAGTGGGTCAGACCCAGGCCATGAGGACAAGCCAGGGAGATCCAAGAGCTTCAGGAGTCGATGAAGGATTCTGTGGGGCAGGGCATGGACAGGCTGCGGCCAGGCGAGCTAGGGGCCTGTGGGAGCTCAGAGGAAGGCAGGTTTCACAGAGGAGAGGAGCCCCGAGCTGCCTCTTGAAGGATGAGTAGGAGTTCAACAGAGTGACAGAGAGGGGCCTTCCAGCAGAGAGAACAGCTCCCGGGAAGGCCTTAGGGAACGTGCCCGAACGGGGTGCAGAGAGACGGATGGACAGGCAGAGTCAGAGGTAAGTGGCGGTGCGGAGTCAGCCACCCCTCGTTGGCACAGCGGCCATCTGCCCCATCTGGCTGGCCACGATGACAGTGACAGTACGATTACGCTAGAAGGTGGTAGATGAGGCGGGCCCCGTGTGGCTCCGCAGCTCCTGTGCTGGCGGGCGAGCCACGCCGGGCCCCCGGGCCCCCGCGGGTCACAGCCCAGGGTGGGCGGTGACTGAATAAGCAGCAGAGGCTGGGGGAGCCCAGAGGACATGAGTGGAGGTCCCCAGGAAGGCCTCGTGGATCGGACCCCTGTTCATTCTGTTTAGAATCAACACCACCATCATATGTTTCAACTGCGAAATAGAACATTCCGAAAAGTTCGGACAACGGATAGATGGTGTTAGTGCATTGTAAAACACCTGTGCCTCCCACATTAAGAAATACCGTACCCCCAGGGGCGCCTGGGTGGCTCAGTCGGTTAAGCGTCTGCCTTCGGCTGGGGTCGTGATCTCGGGGTCCTGGGATCCAGCCCCGCATCGGGCGGGCTCCCTGCTCGGTGGGAAGCCTGCTTCTCCCTCTCGCACTCCCCCTGCTTGTGTTCCCTCTCTCGCTGTCTCTGTCAAATAAATAAATAAAATCTTAAAAAAAAAAAAAAAGGAATACCTTACCACACCCCAGAAGCCCCTCACCACCCCACACCTGGCTGTCATGTGCTCCCTCTTGACCACATCCCCCCCCCCCCCCCCCCCCCCCCCGGGGAACCCTCCCCCCCCTTTCCCAGAAATAATTCCTTCCCTTTTTTTTTTTTTTTGCTAGTTTTATGTTCCTCGATGATGTAGTTCATTTTATCTCTTCTTGCACTTGATATAAATGGAATCGTACAATATATCTTCTGTTGTGTCTGCTTTCTTTTGCTCGGTGGTGTGTTTGTGAGGTTCCTCCACGTGTCTGTTAGTAGTTAACTCATTTTTATGAACATCCCCCAAGTACTTCATGCATTGCACTGTTGGTGGACATTTAGGTTGTTTCCAGTTTGGGGCTGTTATAAATAAGGCTGCTGCGAACATTGTTGTGCATGGTTTTTGGTGAATGAATGCCTGCATTTCTGTTGGGATATACCGGGAAATGAAACTGGTGGACATGCATATGTTCAGGTAGATACTGCCTATGTTAGTTTCCTATGGCTGATGCAATAAATTACCACAAATTTGATGGCTTAATACGAAAGAAACGTATTCTCTGTACTTCTGAAGGCCAGAAGTCTAAAATGTTCACTGGGCTAGAATCAAGGTGTCAGCAGACCCATACTCTCTCCAGAGGCTCTAGGGAAGAATTTGCTTTTTGCCTCTTCCAACTTCTGGTGGCTACCAGCATCCCTTGGCTTGCGGCCACATCCCTCCAATCTCTGCCTCTGTGATCACATTGCCTCCTCTTCTGTCTGAGTCACATCTCCCTAGACCTCCCTCTTATAAGGATGCCTGTGATGGCATTTAGGGACCACCTGAATAATCAGGATAATCTCCTCGTCTCAAAATCCTTACTTTAACCACATCTGCAGAGGGTTTTTTTTGCCATCCATGATCACATTCACAGATTCCAGGGATTAAGCCGTAGACACCTTTTGGGGGACATTTTGCAGACTGCCACATTGCCAAACTATTTTTCTGAAGTGTACCAGGTTACTCTCCCACCAGCACTGAATGAGAATTCTTTTTGCATCCTCTCTTTACACATCGTCATCAACACTTGGTATTGTCAGATACTTTAATTTTGCCAATCTAATGAACGTGTGGTATCATTGTGGTTTATTTTTCTTCTCCCTGATGATTAGTTTCTGCTCATTCTTGAATGACAAGTAGGAAGTCTTTGGTGGATAGAATGGGCAAGGGTATTACAGATAGGTGGAATAGAATGTATGAGATCTCAGGGAACATTTGTCTTCTTTTTTTTTTTAATATTTTATTTATTTATTTGATAGAGAGAGACACAGCGAGAGAGAGAGCACAAGTAGGGGGGTAGTAGAAGCAGGCTCCCCACTGAGCAGGGAGCCCGATGTGGGGCTCAATCCCAGGACCCTGGGACCATGACCTGAGCCGAAGGCAGACGCTTAATGACTGAGCCACCCAGGCACCCCTTGTCTTCTTTTCTTTTTGTTTCTTTTCTTTTTTGAGAGAGCGAGTGAGGGGTGGAGGCAAAGAGAGATGGGAGACACCCAGTGTGGAGCCCGATGTGGGGCTTAATCTTGACCCTGAGATCATGACCTGAGCCGAAATCAAGAGTTGGATGATCAACCGACTGAGCCACCCAGGTGCCCCTCAGGGAACATTTGTTTAAATTGAATAAGAGGTCTTTTTTAAGGCACTAGGTTATTAAAAGAGAATGCAGAGAGATAAATGGGACAAAGTCAAACTTAAATAAGATGGTCCAATATGAGGCTCTGGCTGGGCAGGGAAGGGAGAGAAGCCAGGAGGGGTCTGGCCAACTGGCCCCAAACAGAGAGATCAGGGGAGTGGAGCTCTCTGTGAGCTAATCTACAGGTGTGATGGCAGTGGGGGCCTGGGGGCCTGGAAGGCAGGTGCTGGGATCAGAGCTCAAGATACTGGATTTTGAGCTCGCAAAACAGTAATGGGTTGTGGTTAAAACCAGGGCTTTTTGATTTGGGACCCAGAGACTCCTGCATTAGCATCCTGGCCCTACCACTTTACTAAATGTCACCCAGAACTGTGCTCCTTTCCTGACCCCCCAAATCATTCAACAATCATTTGCCCATCGTCTGTTCTGGCTACTACAGGATGGGTCAGATCCAACCCCTCCCTTGACAGGCTCTGGCTTAGTGGGGGACATGATCACTGGGGGCATCTCAAAGGGACATACAAGGAGCTGTGGAAGCTCAGAAGGGGCACACACTGACTCTAATCTGGCTTCACGGAACTTGGGCTTCCTTGAGGCTTATGTCTTCAGGTTCTACCACCCTCAATGCCACTTCCTCATTGACATCTGTTGACTCTGGTCACTTGCCCTCATTCCTGAAGACTCTAGCACCTCCTCACAGACTGTATCTCTACCCCATGCCACGGTCCTACTGGAATACTTAACCTCCCTGGTTGGAGGGAGGTTGATGACTCAATCTTCCAATTATCTAGCCTCTTGGTCTCCTTCCACCTCATCTCTGCTGACCTTCATCCCACTCCAGCCATTCATTCCCGTGACCACACCTTGGACTTAGTCATTACTTGGAAGTGCAGCGCACATAGCAAACATTTGCTGAGCATTCATACCACATGTCAGGCATAGTGCCAAGTGGTTTACATGTGTTTACCCTCACAAAAACCTGCAAGGTTGGTATTAGTAGCCTCATTTTAAAGGTGAGGATGCACACTAAGGAAGGTGACGTCACTTCCCTGGCTGATGCATAGTGAAGTGGCAGGGCTAGGATGCTACACAGGATTCTCTGGGTCTCACATTAAAAAGCCCTGGTTTTAGGGGTGCCTGGCTGGCTCAGTTGGTAGAACATGTGACTCTTGATCTTGGGGTTGTAAGTTCAAGCCCCACGGTTGGGTGTGGAGATTACTTAAAAACAAATAAAATCTTTAAAACAAAACAAAAAAAGCCCTTGTTTTAACCACAACCCATTACTATTTCCATGCCTGAAATCCAGTATCTTGCACTCTGATCCCAGCACCTGCCTTCCAGGCCCCCAGGCCCCCACTGCCATCACACCTGTAGATTAGCTCACAGAGAGCTCCACTCCCCTGATCTCTCTGTTTGGGGCCAGTTGGCCAGACCCCTCCTGGCTTCTCTCCCTTCCCTGCCCAGCCAGAGCTTCATATTAGACTATCTGATCTTTCTCGCTAGCTCTCTAATAGTTAGGGTCCCAGCAGGAAACAGAGGGCATCACAGCTGGGATTTCAAAGATAATTTAATGAAGGAACTATTTGCAGAAGTGTGGGCAGGGTTGAGGGAACCAACAAGGGAGGTGAAAGCAACAGGAAGCTGTGACCACCCTTAGGTCTGCAGGGGTGAGGAAAGGAAATGGTACTACTGGAGCCCAGCAAGAGCCATGGGACATGCCTGAGAGGCGCTGAAGTGAAAGGTACAGCCATGGCCAGAACCACGGTACTGACACAGAACTGGGAGTAGGAGAAGAAATATCCAGAACGGTGCTTTCTTCTCCCACTCTAACATCCTGCTGGTGCCTCTGTGGAGGTCCCAGCTAGATGTCAGACGGCAAGGGAGCCCAGGGGATGTTGTCCATATGGGTAGAGAAGGGTGGAGAGTGGACCTGGAAGGGCAAAGGGAAAATGACCAGCACACTTTTTTTTTTTTTTAAGATTTTATTTATTTATTTGAGAGAGAATGAGAGAGAGCATGAGCGGGAAGAGGGTCAGAGGGAGAAGCAGACTCCCCGCTGAGCAGGGAGCCCGATGCGGGACTCGATCCGGGGACTCCAGGATCATGACCTGAGCCGAAGGCAGTCGCTTAACCGACTGAGCCACCCAGGCGCTCTGACCAGCACACTCTTGATTGCTTTACGTTGGGGGCCTTCTGCCTCATCTAGCAGCATATCCCTAGCCTCAGTCCAGGTGGTTGTGACCTGTTCAGAGAAGGATGGTGGCAAAGTAGTCCAACTTCTTGGCCAGCCTCTCTCTGTCACCACTCTCCCACAATTAACCCCTGACACTACCCTTTCAGTCTCAACAAATACAGTTAAGGCGAATCAGTTGTGATTTCTTTCAGCTTCTTATTCAAACCTATAGGTATCCACACCCAGATTTCCTTCACTTCTCCAGGCTGTGTTGCAGGCAGCCTCTCCACCCGTGCATTACCCAGCCCATCATGACTCCCAGAGCATCACTCCGTCATCCTTCCCTTCTCTGTTTCGACAGTCCTTCCTGCTATCTCTTCCCTCTTAGCCTATACATATGTCCAAGTTTCTACTGCCTTAAAAACTAACAAAGAGCCTCTACCTCCTGCCTCTAGTGCTTGTCCTTTTTCTCCTCCTCATCCCATCCAAAATTCTTGAAAAGATATATATGAGTTAGGGTTCTTTGGCTGCAAGCAACAGAGACTGACTTGTGAGCTTAAGCAAGAAAGAAATTGATTAGAAGGAAATGAGGGTGGCACACAAGATGGAGGGAGAGACCGAAGAGCCCCGCTTCTGAAAGGACTTGAACCAGGGCAGTGGCAGGGATGGAGACAGCAGGAAGGAATAACAGTTTCCTCAGGGCCCTGGCTGCCGCATGAATCAGCTCCAACCAGGTTCCAGCAGCAGGTCACGTAAGCTCACGATTCAAATTCCAGGGAGAGCCTCTGATTGGTGCGGCTTGAGTCACGTGGCCCCCTCTTGGCCTGTGGACAGCTGGGCATCCTGACGGACAGTCTCATGGAATCGTATCTGGTAGGCCAAGGGTGGTTACTCAGAGAAAAATCCGGGAGCTGTCATAGACGAGGGGGAAATGGATGCTGGGCAGGCAGAAACAATGGATGTCTGCGACGAGGAGCACTCCTGCTCACCAGCCCAGCCTTCATCTCCTATCTGAGCCTCAACTCACTGAAACCATTTGCACTGAGCTTGTGGGTGACCTTCTCTTGCCAAATCCAAGGACATTTTTCAGTCTTTATCTGATTCCATTGACCAGTACCTCTCTCTTGGAAAATCTTTCCTCCCTTGGCTTCTGCGTAACAAATCGATCTGCAAAACTTAGTGTTTCAGAATGACAGACATTTATTATCTCATAGTTTCTATGAGTCCGGAATCCATGGGCAGCTTAGCAGAAGGGTTGTGATCTTGTCTGAAGGCTCGGGTTGTGTGTGTGGGGGATATAGCATGCCATAGTTTCCTCAGCGTGGGTGATCCAACAAAGGGATCAGGGAAGGGAAGGAGAGAAAGGAGAGAAGGGAAAAAAGATGTGCAAGCACGCACAGAAGTTGTGGTCTTTTTATAACTTAATCTTGGATGTTACAACCCATCACTTCTGCTCATGTCTGTTCATGAGAAGTGAGTCACTAAGTCCAGGCCTCACTCATGGGGAGGGCATAACACAAGGCAGGAGGCAGGGGTCACTGGGTGCCTCTTAGAGGCTGCCTACCACAGCTTCCATGACCTAGCATATTCATTGTTCTTCTTCCTCCCTGACTGCTTCTTCTCTGGTCCATATAGGGACTCCTCTTCCTCTGCACATCTTTGAAATGTGGCTCTTCCCCAGGCTCCTTTCTTGGCCCATAGCTCTTCTCATTCTGCAGGGTCTTCCTGAGAGACATCATCCACCCACATGATTTTAGCTATCACCAATATGCTGATGATGTCCAAAACTTCAGCCCAGACTCTCTCCGTGATACTGCACATGAATATATCCTAATATTGACTGCAGAGCCAATATAGACTGCTGGATCCAGTACATGTCCCATGGGCACCTCAGACATCAGAGGTTCCGAAAAGAACCTCTTTGAATAAGCTCTGTGCCTCCTCGTATTTTCTCCTGTCTCAATGAATGGCACCTCCATCCACCCAGTCATCCAGGGGAGAAACATGGCCATCACCCTTGACACCACCCTCTCCCTCCCCCTCACATCCAAACATAAAGCCTTGCTGACTTGATTTACCTCAAGGTTTTTCAAACCAGTCACCTGCTCTGTATGGCTAATAATAATGTCACAATATCAGCCTTTAGCTCCTCTTGCTTGGGTTATTGCAACAGCTTCCGGGTTTTTCTTGCCTCTACTCTTGCCCTCTCAGAAACACAGAGCTGCCCTTGATGAAAACCCCCATGGCCTCTGAGATCAAAAGATTCTTAATGATAGGGCCCATCCAGCCTTTCCAGCAGCATCTTTCTGTCACAGTTTATACGGTAGCAAACCCACTGCCTGCCTGCATACCACCTGCTCTTCCTCACATGCATACTTTTGCTCATACTGTCCTCTCTGATTTTAATGCCCCTCCAACTTCAGGAGAACTATTTCCCCTTTAAGACTCAAGAAAAATTTCCCAGGCTGGTATTGTGTCCCAGCACACCACATTGTTTTGATTTATTGATGTGCTTGGTCTCTCCTACTGGACCATGAACTCTTGAGGGCAGGAATTGTATCCTCTCCCTCTTGGCATCCCTAGCACCTTCCATGGAGGTCGTACTTATATTGGTACTCCAGCTGTGCATATTAAATGCATGAATATATAAACGGGAGAGTTATGATAGCCTAGGATTTATGAAATGGTTCTTTCTAAAAAAAAAAAAAAAAGCTTTATTTTTTTCAAGTAATCTGTACACCCAACGTGAGGCTTGAACTCGGAGATCAAGAGTTGCATGCTCTACCGACTGAGCCAGCCAGGCGCCACCTATGAAATGGTTCTTGAAGTCAAATTGAAGTTAGCCAGGGGGAGAAGAGGGGGAAGGACATTCCAGTTATAGAGAACTGAATGTGCAAAGGGTAGGAAGTTGGAGGAAGCCACTTCAAGGAAGTGGTGCTGGTCTGGTTTGGTTGGCGTATACAGTGCGTAGTGGGTGCTGACTGGAGCAGGAGGGGAGCCCTGAAAAACTGGCTAAGGAAGGTTTTGGCTTTCATCCTGTTGGCAACAGGGAGCCCTGAAAGAGTTTGAAGCAGGGAGTGATTTCATCAAAGCCATGTTGTAGAAAGATCGCCCCAGTGGCCAGTTGTGGAGGATGGACTAGAAAGGGCAGGACTGGAGGCTGGGAGGCCAGGTGGGAAGCAGGTGCATCAGGCCTAGGAGGAGGCGTGGAGGCCTGAATGAGGACCTGAAGGCGGGGGTCACTGGAAGAGAAGAGGGGATAGATTTGAGAAGTAGGTTGAAACCTATGAAATTGCTGTTTTGTAAGAAAAAGCCGGTGTTGACTACTGGCAATTTTTATATGGCTCATCTTTATATTAAGAAGGTAAATGAACTGGATGGGACTTTGAGTCTGACTTGTAGGTGAATGTGACAAAGAGGCTGTCAAGGCTGGGGACCATTTTTCTGACTTGATTGCTGGATCGGATGGAGGTGCAAGTATGGGGAGAGGAAACCCACATGAGATTGGGGGTGGGGCATGGTGGGGAAGGCTGTGTGTTCAGGTTGGACATTTTGATTTTGAGGTGCCTTTGAGACCTCCAGGAGGTGGCTGGATATCTGGGTCTGAAGCTTAGGCGAGAGGGATAAAATGAAGAAATATCTGGGTTTACCAGCTTAGAGAAGGCATTTGTGGAAGGGGAAAATTCACCCTGAGAGAGCAGCTGAGACAGAGCAGGAGAACCAAGAGAGTGAGCTTTCTTAGATGCAAAGAGGATTTTTAAAAGATGGTTGTGCCCATGTGCTGTGGACAAGGCAAGTCACATAGGACTGAGAAGCGCCTGTTGGATTTACTAAGGAGGCAGTCAGGGAAGGGGACAGTGAAGGGAGTGGATGGGAGTGGGCTGGATGGGCCCTGGAGGGGCAGAGACTAGGCCTGGCTTTGGGACTGTCCCTTCATCCTCAGTAATGCATGACTCTAGCCACCAGGGGGCAGTGGCCACACGGAATCCCGGTTGGAGCGATTTACTGTGACCAGCCAGCTTGTGGGGTTGTTGTGGGCTCTGGCATAGATTAGGGGGTTGACCCATTGCAGAGGCTGTTTCCTAGGGGGAGGGAAGTCCTGACGTGAAGGGAATAGGGAAGAAGTTCTAGAAGGGCAGAGGAAGGAAGTCCTTTTTGTGAGGTAGACCGGCAGATTCACAATCCCCAGTCCTGTGTTGCAGTTTCCCTCTTGTGGGCCTTTGGGGCTGCAGGGGTCTTATTCAACAAGGTACTCCCAGCATTCGTGGGGTTTGTATTTTGGACCTCGATTTTCTCTACTCTCATTAGTTCCACTTTGCATTGGGCTTGAAGACACACTGAACTTTTGGAGCTCCTGGCTGGCTCAGTCGGTGGAGCGCGTGATTCTCGAACGCCGGGTTGTGAGTTTGAGCCCCACGTCGGGTGTAGAGATTACTTAAAAATAGAATCTTAAAAAAAAAAAAGACATACTGAACTTTTTCCAGTTCTCACCTGCTTCCATGTGAAAGTCCCTCCTCCATGGAAATATCTCGCCACTCACTGCTATCCTTCAGGTTGTATCTCAGGCATCACCTCCTGGAAGCCCTCTCTCACTGTCCCCTCTACCTTCTCTTGGTTCCTACAGAGTACTGAGTGTTCCCTATCTTGAGTCTTAATGTTCTGGCTTATAATTGCTTATTTATTTACTTATTTTTGGTCAGTTTTATTGCGGTATAATTTAAATACAGCATTTACTAGTTCTGAGTGTATGATGAGCGCCCCCCGCCGCCCAACACACACACACACACACACACACACACAGACTCATGTAGCCACCACCACAATCATGATGCAAAACTACCCATTACCCCATAAGTCCCCTCCTACTCGCAGCATTTCCAACCACTGATCTGCTTTTTGGTTGCTATAGTTTTGCTCTGGGTAG
This sequence comes from Neomonachus schauinslandi, assembly GCF_002201575.2. Lineage (NCBI taxonomy): Eukaryota > Metazoa > Chordata > Mammalia > Carnivora > Phocidae > Neomonachus > Neomonachus schauinslandi. The sequence continues at coordinate 11,698,339 of NC_058418.1, read as the reverse complement.
AATTTCCTGTAAATGGGATCCTACAGTATGTAGTCTTCTGTGTCCAGCTTCTCTCCCTTTGCTCTGGGATTTATCTGTGTTGCTGCCTCTGTTGTCTGTCTCCCCCCAGACCAGGTCTCTGTGAGGGCAGAGTTGTGCCTCGGTCATCTTTGTGTCTTCAACTCACAGCAAAATACTAGGACACACTAGCACTCGGTAGATGTTTTCTTAAATGGAACTGAATTGAATGTTCTGGGAGAGACCACCTAGGAGAGCCTCTGGACCTTGGATGCGCATAAGGCAGGGCTCATCTGCCAGGTGCCCGTGGCCTTCACGTCTTCAAGTCGCCCTCCAGCTGCTCCTCCACTTGCCCTGGACTTTTCTAGTCTATAAGTCCTTGCTCCTCTGCCCCTTGCTTCGTGCCTCCACCTGGTCCTCTGTCCCCCTCTCCTGCCCACCCCAGCTTTCTTCTGGCCTTTGGAAGTCTCCACCATTGAGCCCTGGCCTCCCTGAGTCTGCCAGTCCCTCAGCTCTCCTCCCACCTCCTGTGGGACCCACCCCCTTCAGATGCCTCTAAGCCTCGGCCTGACGTGTTCTGTGTACCTCTTTCTCTGGACCTCAGGGGCCCCTCTCTCCTGAGCGCCTTTTAGGATGCTGGTGGCAGCTGGCTGTCCCGTTCTGGGGAGCTACATTATGGTTTCTCTTCCCTTTTCTCCTCTGTTTCCTGCCATTCCCCTTATCCCCCACTCAGACACCTTCCCTGAGAGACCCTTGGGGGAATCTCTAAATTTTGTACAGACCAGAAAAACCTCTCTCTCTCTCTCTCATTTCCTTCCCTTGCCTCCCTCCCTCCATCCCTGGGCCCCTTCCTTTTCTTGGCACCTTCCTCCATATTCTTCTTTCTCCAGTGGGTCCTACTCACCTCCCTTTCTCCTGCCAGCCTCCCTCTTCCTCCCAACCCATTCTCCTTCCTCACATACCCTCTCCCACCGCTTCCATCCTTGGGGCCCCTTTCCTCGTTCCCTAGGCCCCATTCCAGTGCTGAGTCTTTTTCTTTCCCTCTTCTTGTCCACTTCCCTCCTCCTTCTCCCAGTGTGCTCCTCCCCCTCTGTGTGCCTCAATTTCCCTTACCTTACCCCCTTTATCCTCAGGTTGTAAGGGAGATGCAAGACTGGGGACCCAGACACAAAGATGTCTACACACGCAAACTCACACAGAGAGGTGGCCACAGATGCATGGACAGACACATTGCATGAGTGAACATGTGCATCCATCTAGACGTGCATTCAGATGTACACACACGATTAAGAGTATCCATAGCTTACGATATATTTTTAAAGATTTTATTTGAGAGTGAGAGAAGGAAGGAACAGCTGCAGAGGGAGAGGGAGAAGCAAGCTCCCCGCTGAGCAGGGAGCCCGACGTGGGTCTCGATCCCAGGACCCCACGATCATGACCTGAGCCGAAGGCAGACGCTTAACGGATGGAGCCACCCAGGCGCCCCGATAGCTTACAATATATTGCACTTATTATACAGCAGGTACTGTTATTTGTACACCTGCTGCACACCCATCCCCAGATAGGGCCTCACCTAGACCCGCATGCCCGCACGCTCCTCACAGGAATCCAGTACTTCTGGAATTGGGGCTCCTTCAGAAGCAGGGGGAACATGCACGTTCTCCCCGTGTTGTGTGCAGTGTACCGTGTACATCTTTGTGTGTGCTTGGTGGCTGCCTCAAGCCTTGTGGGGTCCTGACTCAGGGCTGCGTGTGGAGCCCTTGAGAGCAGTTAGGGCAACCTGCCCCCACGGCTCGCTTGAGACTCCTTCTGGATCTGCCTGTGGTGTGTCAGCGGCGTAAGCCGCTGCTTCACAGGGGTATTCTGGATAATTAAAAGGCGCCTTTCATATATCAGCCCCAGACCACCACCGCTCAGCATACTGTCCAGTAAGCGTCTGATAAGGACTTCGCATGTATCCAGTCAACGTTTTTGGATCATTAACCTCAGTACTTGAGTGCTTAATGTGAACTCATCATATATATAATTATTGCCTACTTGCTCATTCTTGGAAGGGAGAAGCTCCCACCATGTTCGGGTCGTTTTAGGTGCTGGGGGTGAGCTAGAGAACGGGATCTCCTTGGCCTTAGTCCTGGCCCGGAGCTTCCCTTCTAACAGGCGTCAGGGTGTTGGTGCACACACAATGGGGTGCTCCGGACTCTGTTGGGTACACTCATCGCAGGCTCCACTGGTCCTTCTTGGTCCTTCCATGGCGGGCTGCTCCTGTGTTATCATTACACACACCCCTTTTGAGTTCCCTCCTCATTAGTGGGACCCCTGTGCCTTTGTAGGCAAACAGGGTGGGTATTTGTTATATTTATTTGTGTACTATGCACTCTGTGGGTCTCCAGAACCTGCTCATGGTGTCTGTCATGTTCACACCAGGGAGGTCCTGATATTTAGGTGTGCACCTACTTTCTAGGCACGAGCCATAGGGTACTTCCTGCGTTTATTTACGTGGTGCACACACAGTGTGGGTCCCGGGCAGCTGCTTGTTAGGTGGTTCCGTGTCCCTTATGTTCATGCCCTATAGGTCCTGTGTGCCTAGTTTGTGTGCAGGCGGGACAGACGTTTCCTGTATTGATTTGTGTTGTGCACAAGCATGTGGAGTCTGGGGCCCTGCTCTGTATGGGAGTATTAAGTGGTTCCACGGCTCATGCATGTGCTGCCTAAATCCCCGTACCTACTTTGTATGCACATGGGATAGGTATTTCTTGCATTTACCTGTGTTGTGCACACAGTGTGGGTCCCAAGAGGCTGCGGAGTATGGGGGTTAGGAGGTAGTTCCGAGTCTGTTCTGCGCCGCACATGTCCCGTGTACTTACTTTGTACGCCCGCGGGGTAGGTGTTTCCTGTATTTATTTCTGATCCGCGCTTGCAGTGTAGGTCCCTGGAGCCTTCTCTGTACACGTGGGCAGTCGGTGATTCTCGTGTTTCTCTCACACACATGTCACCAGGGTCCCGCGTGCCCACGCAGTCCTTGCGGGGCAGCAGCGGGGTGGGTAACAAAGCGGCGTTGGGCAGCTGCGGCCGCGGAGCCGAGACTCCGCGATGCTCCTCCTCCTCCCTCCCCCAAGCCCCGTCAGGTCTGGGTACCACTCGCAGCCCCATCCTCCTCCCCGCAGCGCAGCGCCCCCCTCTGACTTGGGGCGGGAGCCACGTGCCCTCCCCAGACCCAGAGCCGACCTTCCCTTGCCCAGGGTTCCTTCCCCCTCAGTCCCCCTTTCCTTCCTCTCCCTCTGGGCCTTACTGTGCCTGGCACAGGGCTGGTGCTCACTGAGCGGATACTCCCCTCCTTCCTCCCCTCCCCTCCTTATCCCTGGTGTTCTCGTGGGGTTTTTTTCCCCCACCTGCTCTCTCCCTGTGGGTGCTCCCCTAGACCCAGTTGTCACTCTCCTGGTCTGCTCTCCCCCCAGCCTGCCCCGTTCTGCCTTCCCTAGGCTCTGTCTCTTTGTCCCCCCTCCTCTTCCAAGTCTTAGTTTCAATTTCTGATTCTTCATTTGTCTCTTGCTGTCTCTGTCTTGTATCTCCCCATGGGTCTCTGTCCACCAGAGAGCCTCTTCTGGTGTCTGTCTGTCTCCGTCTCACCATTTCTCTGTCTCCTTTGGTGTCTACTTCCCTGTCTCCTGCAGTCTCTGTCCCTGTCTCTGTGTTTCTCTGCTCAGCACTTTGACTCTCAAGATCTCTGTCTTTGCTTTCTGTCTCTCATTGTCTCTGTCTCTTTTTCTGTCTTGGCCTCTGTGTCTCTCTGTGTCTCTTTTTGCACATTTCCTTCTTTCTGTTTCTTAGTTTCTCTTTCAAAATCCCTATTTCTCTGTGTTTCTGTCTACCTCTCACTAATATGTCTCCTTGTCTGCCTCTGTCTCTCTGTCTCTCTCTCTCTCTCTGTGCCTTCTTCCCTGCCTCTATCCCTGTATCTTTTGGTCTCTGCCCATGTCTTTCTGGCTTTGCTCCCCCCCCCCCCCCCCCCCCCCCCCCCCTTTTTTTTTTTCCCCCTTTTCTCCTTCTTCTTTTTTCTCCCCCCCTTTTTTTTTTGCTTTTCCCCCCCCCCCCCCCACCGCCAACGGCTCTTTTTTCATACTCCCTGATTCTGCATGTCTCTCTTATCTCCATGTCTATCTCTCTGTGCCTGTCTCTCTGTCTCTGTCTTCCTGTTTCTGTATCTCTCCAACTCTGAATGTAGCTCTTTCTCCTATCTCTGATTCTTGCATGTCTATGTCTCTTATTCCTGCATCTATCTCTTTGACTCTCTCTTTCTTTATATGTCTGTATCTATAGATATAGATATATAACTCTATCTCCTGTCTGTGTGTCTGCTTCTCTGTGGCTGTCTTTCTGGTCCTTCATCTCTTTTCTCTTTGCATGGACCTCTTCTCCTTATCTCTTTGTCTCTGAGTGTCTCTGTAATTCTTGGTGCCTCTCTGCTTTTGTGCCCCCATTTGCTGCTCCCCACCTCTCTTTCTCAGCCCCTGCACCGAGCCTGTGTTTATGTTTCCGCGTATCTCTGACATCTCTCTGCCTCTGTTAGTCTCTCCCTGCCTCCGTGTCTCCTGTACCACTGTCTCTCCCCTCTCGCTTTCCTCCCTGTCTCTGTGTCTCCTGTGTCTCTTTGGGGTCTCTTTGAGGTCTCTCCCTGCCTTTGAGTCTCTCTCTGTTCCGCACCCCTCTCTCTCTGTCCCTGGGTCTATATGTTTCTGTGTGTCTCTGTGTATCTCTGTGTCTCTGTCTCTGGGCATCTCTTTGTCTCTATGAGTCTTTCCCTGCCTCTGTGTCCTCTGTGCTCCTGGCCCTCTCCCCTCTCCCTTTTCTCTCTGTCTCTGGATGTCTCTCTATCCGTGGGTGTCTCTGTGCCTCAGGGTCTCTCTCTGCCTTTGAGTCCCCCTCTGCTCCCCGCCTTCTCCCTTTCCACTCTGTCTCTTTCTGTGTCTCTGTGTCTCTTTGTGTCTCTGTGTATCTCTGTGCGTCTCTGGGCTTCTCCTTGTCTCGGTGTCCCCCTCTACTCCCCGCCCGTCTCCCCTCTCTCTGTCACTGCGTCTCTGTCTGTCTCAGTCCATCTCTGCATATCTCTGAGTCGCTCCGTCTCTGCGTGTCTCTGTGTCTCTGTGGGTCTCGGGCCTCTCCCTGCCTCCGTGTCCCCTGCGCTCCCCGCCCTCTCCCTCTCCCTCTCTCCCCCCTCGCTCTCTCGCTCGCGCTCTCTCTCTGAGCATCCTTGGGCCCGGGGTTGCCATGGGGACAAGGTGGGAGCCGGGGATGGCGCGCGCCTGGGCTCGCGCCGGCAGCTCAGGCGAGGAGCAGCGGCCAGAGCAGCGCCAGCAGCAGGCAGCGAGCGGGCGCGGGAGCGGGAGCGGGAGCGGGGGTAGCGTTGGCGGCGGCGGCTCCTCCTCGGCCATCCCCTCGGAGCCGTGCAGCTGACGCGCATGGCGAAGACAGCGGCGCCTACCGATGGGAGCAGCGGTAAGGCAAGACGGCGCGGCGCAGCCGGGCGGGCGGGCGGGCGGCGGGCAGCCTCCTCCTCTCCCCAGCTCGCCTGCGCGCCCGCCCGCCCGCCCTCCCTTCCTCCCTCTCCCCTCGCAGCCCCTGCCCGCCCGCCCGCGCCGCGCTCGCCCTTCCATTTAAAAATCTTTAAAACTTTGCATATTAATATCTGCGCTTTGCATAATCTGACCCGCGCTTTATTGATTGCAAGAAGCTTAATGCAGCCGGCTCGGCCTATTGCAGAGAGCTCTCCGGGCGGGAGCCAGGCGGGCGCCGCTCGCTCCGCACCGCGCTCGGGCTGCCCGCCGCCGCTGCGGCCCCGGCCCTCTCGCCTCCCTCCGGGCGCCCGGCGTCGGGGCTTTGCCCCCGGCTGGATATTTTTATTATTTGGGGGCGAGGGGGGTGGCTTGCTGTCGGTGGCGACGAGGGATCCAAAGGAGATGTGCGTGGTTGGTGGTGGGGGGAGGGATGGGAAGAAATGGGGACGGAGAGGAGGTGAAGAGGGAGAGAAAAAGGGGAGAAGGGGCAAGAAGGATGGGGAAAGGAGAGGCGTGGGGCGGGAGGCCGTAGAGAGGAGAGAGCCCAGTGACTGAGGACGGAGCCGAGAGGACGCAGGAGCGAGCGGAGATAGAGAAGAGAAAGGAGGGAGGCGAGAGCAGCGCGGAGAGAGAAAGAGCCGACGGCCGGGAGCTGGCGACGGAGACCAGGCGGTGGGCGCTTCGTCGCTGCCGCCTCCAGGCAAAAAATAAAGAAAAAGAGAAAAACACTAATACCAATAAAAAGCCGATGAAAATAAAACACATCGCAGCTGGGGCCATCGTATACAAAAAGGAGCGAGTGCGGAGAAGAGAGGCGAGGTGGCATCCGCTCCCGGCTGGCTTGGGCGCTTTGGAGAGGCTCCCCGGGCTGGGCGGGATCCCCATTTTTGACCCTGCATTTGGGGAAGGGGCGACTGTGGAGAAAATGAGGCGAGAGGGGGTCAGGGCTGGTGGTGGTGCCGCCTGCTTTTTTTTCTTTTCTTTTTTTTTTTTTTTTCCTTTCCTGGGGGTGTGGGGGCCGGTTTAGTGTGATGATGGTGAGGATATTGGTTGCTGATGCTGTCTGAAGCTCCGAAGCAAGCAGGGTGCATGGGGGGGAGAGGTAAGAGGGCATGGGGGACCAGAACGGGCTGGGGGTGTAAATGAGGGGCAAGAGAAAGAAACGGGGTGCTCTGGACTGCCGGCAGGGTGGAAGATGGGAGAGGGAGCAGCTGGGATGGGGCGCGGAGAGGCGGCGGCGTTTCTGGTAGGAGGAGAGGTGGGAGCGGAGCTCCAGGGCCTGGGAGTGATGTTGGGGAGCTGGGGTGCACCCCTCAGTTCTCTGGGCAAAGTCTGTAACTTGGGGAACCCCTCTGACGGCCTCCTCCTGCCTCTGTGCCCTCTTCTCTTTTCTTCCTCTCCTGTCCTCTCTCTGCCTGCTTTTCCTCCATCCCCTTGCCGGTTCTCTTTCTCCCTGTTTTCCAGTTTGTCTCTTCCTCCTCTCAATAAAAGCTTTCTCCTCCCCACTCAGTTTTTCTTTTTTCCCTATCTTCTTTCTCTCCACCCCTTCCTTTCTTTTTCTCTCCTTTTTCCCTCCCCCCTTTCCCCTTTTCTTTCATTCTTCCTCCCTGCCACTCATTTTCCCTGTTGCCCTGTCGTTTCTATCCCCTCCCTCAGTTTCATTTATGCATCACTTTGGTAGCATTGGCCTTGAGCAGGGTGCCAGGGAGAGGGGCTCTGTGCAAAGACAATCCCCCACGTTCCCACCATAGTCTAACCCCATTCCATACCCCCCAAGTATTTCTCCCGTCTTTTTTCCCTGCTGGGGGCCTGGGTCTGCCCTGGGGTTCTAGCGCCACCCCCTATTTCCTCTGGCTTCCTAGAGAAGTCCCGCTGGATGCTCACTGGGGCCATCGGAGGGGGAGGGGAATACCTTAAGTGAGGGCTCATGGCTGTGGACTCAGCCCCACTGAGAGAGAAGGGTGTGGACAGAGAAGAAAATGACACGGATGGCTAGTGGGAAGTGAAAAGGGGAGAAAATTGAGGGGGGGTGGTCCATCTGAGAGGGTCCTTAGAGCTTCTGAGTCCCAAGTAAAAGGTCCTAAGAGAAAGCCTCTGGCCTGCTGACCACTCCCCACTTTCTCCCTAGCTCCTGGGGCCTGCGGAGTTGGGGAGCAAGTCTTAGATTTAGAGAAAAACCCCATGAGCTGCTTAACTCCATAGATTTTAGTCTCTTGCCATCTTGTCTGGTGAATTTGCCCCCCTCCCCCAGGGCATGAGACTATAGCGTCATTGCGCAGTGGGGGGCTGGTGTGTATGGACTCAGACCATGGTGGCTGCGTGTGTGTGTGTGTGTGTGTGTGTGTGTGTACAAGGCCCGTGTGCGTTGCAAGAGGTGTTCAGGATGGACTGACTATGTGCAGGGCTTGGGAGCCTGGGCAGAGCGAGGAGCCAAAGGTGTAGAACCACGACATGTGTGTTCAGCAGGGGGCTGGGTACCGGGGGTCCCCATTGTGGGCATTACATGCATTTATCCTAGTTCTTCCCTTGTCTAGACATTCAGGGCCCCTCGCTGAGTGTGCACTTGGGAGGCACTCGCTGGCTCTGTGCATGGCAGCCATCCACGCGTGTGCAGCTCTGTGTGCCAAGTCTGCCATCGGCAGTGGGTGCGTCAGCGCGTACGTGCAGCGTGGTTGGAGTAGAGGTTCTGCGTGTGTGTACTAGGTCTGAAGGTGGTGCATGCACACGAGGATCTGTGTTAAATAAAGTCACATGTGAAAGTACCGTTGCTGGACAGAGCTGTTATTATTACTGTTGTTTTTGTTAGGTGTCTCTGTGGGTCCTGGGTCAGGGAGAGGGTGGGCTTATGAAGCAGGGTCTGGGTACAGTGATGAAAGATGCGTGCAGAGGTCACAGGCGTATGGGTGGGCTTGGCATGCTTGCACAGCAACCTTGAAGCTGGGTTCAGAAAACAAAACAAGAAAAGATGCCCCCTCCCCGAAGTCAGCCAGCCCACAGAAATCTTCCCTGGCTCTTCCCTGGTAACAAAGCGTCCCGTGTCAGGGGGTGGCAGGCAGGCCAGGAGGGAAGCAGATCAGGGCTGCAGTCTGCATCTCTAGTTGCTGCTAATGCAGTTCTGTGTCTACTTCCTGATTTCTGGGTGATGCTGGACAGAGGCCCATTTGTGCCCATCGAGAGGCCCGGATCCCCATCCTCATTTCCCCTGAGCCACTGGCCAACCCTCTGGTTGGTTGCAGTGCTGTTCTTGAGGGCCTCGGTTACCCTCACTACCCTCTGTCAGTCTTTGCAGGGAAAATGGAGGGTGTCTGCGACGGGCCGTGGTAGGGAAAGAACTTGGCCACAGTGTGTGTGTGTGTGTGTGTGGTGTGCGTGCATGCCCACACCCATGCTGTGTGTGTCATAGAGGTTACCTATATATCCTAGACAGCATGCTGGCCAGATTTATTTTCCAGCGGATCCATCAATGGCCACCCCAGGCCACCTCCATTCAGGTTCATACACAGTAGCTCCTTATGCGTAGGGGCCACAGGCCAGAACCCCTTCTCCTACTAGTGTGACAACCAAGCTAGGGGCCTCAAATTCAGCTCCCCACTGGCTAGGGCTTGTCAGAGCCCAAGCTTATAATCCTAATGTGGGGGGCATGATGCAGGCCTGGGGGGACAGATGGCCACGCCAGGGGCTGCTTGGACCTCAGTGGGGGAAAGGGAGCAGTTTCCGTGTCTGATGTGTTGGTTAATTTCCAGGATTTCTTTTCAGGATTGAAATGCTTGAGAAACCCGGGTATGGAGAATTGTTCAAAGAGAGAGTGAGTGTGGGGTCTCCTCAGACTGGGGTCTGTTCTTTCTTCTAAATATATATATCACTCATCATTTTCCCCTTGGGCTCAACACCTTCTGATCTAATAATGATGATGATGATGATGATGATGATATGCCTCTTACATCCACCTAGCTCTTATAGCAGCCCTGGTGGTGCCCCTTTCACAGGTGAGGGTTTGAGGTCCATACCATCCTCCTAGTCTGTAAGCTACCAAGAATGCTAGCACCGAGGCCTTTGGACTCCTGGTACCAAACCTGGTCTGTCCTTAGAGGTCTGTCCCCCTCCCTTTAGCTATCCCAGCACCATGTCCTTTCTTGGGCTCAGCCCCTTCCCCGCTTACTCCCTGCCCCCTGAGACGTCCATCCACAGACCTGTCTCCCAGGACCTGTCAGGTGGATAGATGCCTTACGTGGCTCAGTGAGGGCGTCGAGGACCTGGGTCTTGCTTTGTATCCTGAAGGGAAAGTTGGCAAATGAGCGAGGTCAAGAGCCCATTCTGTTGGTGACAGTTTGGGGCTGGGCCTGGGTACAGATGAGCTTACCTGCCCCCTGAACCCCCTCTGGGAGCCCCAGGCTGCACAGTTTCCTTCCCGGTGCACATGGTGGCCTTGCAAGGCAGGTGCACCTTCCCTCACTTGCCCACAGCCCCACTTTCATTAGAGGCTCGGAGCAGGCAGCTTTTCCAGCTCTGACACAGTCAGAAGGAGGCTGGAGGTGGTGGCCCCACATACTAGGTCCCCTCATTCGATGGGTATTTATTGAGCAGTGTGAGTCACTGAGAAAATGAAGTACAGTTCCCTGGGGTATTCAGGTGATGGTGGCACCATCATTCCTTCCCTGCAAACAATTATTGGACACCAACCATAGACTCCGAAGTGGACCCCATCCCAGCCTCAGACAAGATTCTGGTGCCTGGATTGTGAGATCAGAGGGAGTTTCCAGGTCACTGGGAATCTGGACAAGGAGGGAGGCATGGGTTTAATCAGGGAGTTGGGTCTTTGAGGATGCTCAGGCACGAAGGAAGTGGGAAAGGTGGGAGGACAGAAAGCTGGCCGAGGGGACCTGGGAGGACGCAGCCCAGGTTGGGCGTGTGGCCCAAGGACCAGAGGTTGACACAAGCATTGCAGGACCCCTCTGTGGAGGCTCTGGGAAGTTTGGACTTGATCTGGCCAGCCATGAAGAGCTAGCACTAGTGCGATCACAGGCACACGTGTGTGCCTCGCGACAATGTGCCTTGGACAACATGGACTAGTATGTGAGCATGAGCGCAGGCGCCTGCACACACATGCAGAGCCCTTCGCCCTGGCATCCATGGAGGCACAGTCTCCTTGCAGCAACCAACTTTAGCCCTTTTCCCCAGGATCCTATACTGTCCAGGGCTGTGGCCACACATTTGCGCGGAAGAGCAGGCTGGGGACCCTCCCCCATTGGGGTGCGGACTCATGTGGCATTCACAGACTTAATCCGCTGCAGTGAGGCCAGGGAGACAGCATCTGTCACTTTCACAAACACAGGCAACGGAGTCTGGGAGAGACATACTCCACTTGCTCCCAAGCACTTGAGAGGCAGACCCCTGTGCTGGGCTGCCCCCCGTGCCCAAGACAGCCCCTCTTGGCCCCCCATGCCAAGGCTAGCCCTATCCACGGAGTCACTCCCTGCATTAAAGCACACACCCGTGCACACATGCATGTACACACATGTGAAACCTGGCCCCTGACGTCCCAACTCCCCATATGCACAACCACACTCAGACACTCTTTGACTTTAAGCACAGCTGCTGGTATCCTAACCCCTTACTCACACACTCACACACACACACTCACACACTCACGCACGCACGCACACACACTCCTTTTGACCTAAAGCACAGCTGTAGCCATCCCATCACCCATACACACATGCCTGCAAGCGGACTCCCACACACACACTCAAACACACAGCCTCCCGATCCACCAGAACCACCGTGGCCAGCGGTCATTGAAGAATGACAGCCTGAGCAGTGTGCCGAGGGGGGGGTCGCGCTGAGCCAGGGGCCGTGGGTCACACAACAGGGACCTCAGCCTCCCTTGAGGAAAGGGTCAGGGAGACCACCCTGGAAGGGCTCCATTGGTCTGAACGGGTCTGCCAGGTAAGGGAGATTCAACACATTCGGGCCAGAGGCGGGAGCCGGCTAATGGCCGAGGCCGCTGATGGCCGAGATGGCTGGTCAGCGAGGAGGGGACGCTCGACAATTGATGTGATCAGGGCTGGACAAATGACGGCGCATTTGGCTGGAGCTGGCCAGGGGGCCAGAGACCCGAGACCAGGCGGCCATTCTCACCTCAGTGGGGAAAGGGCCAATGCGGGCTGTGCCGCAGCAGGGTGGGTTTCCCAGCCTGGCTTCACCACGCGTCCTGCCTGGTGTGTGGGTTTTGGGGTCTTTGTATGTGTGTGTGTGCGCACGTGCGCGTGTGCTTGTGGATGTGTGTGTGTGTGCCCGCGCGTTTATCTGCGATTGTCAGTGTGCATCTACCTGCGTAGAACTTCACGTCTTCAGGACTCTTGGTATGCATTTGTGTGTGCACCTTTGTGTGTCCACCTGCTTGTGTGTGTACATGCACACCCACAAAGTGTCCGGGCACCTTTCTCGTTGGGCCCTGTGCGCCTTTGTGTTCAAGTGTGCGTGTGTTGGTTGAGTGCATAGGGACCTTTCTTATTGTGAGATGCTCTGCACTCTTGTGGGCTTGTATTTTTTTGGCGTTGGGGTGAAGGGTTGGTGAGGAAGAAAGGCTGTGGGTCTGGCTCTGGGCTCCCAGCTGTCTGTGTATCTGGTAGCTCACGAGGCTGTCTTTGTGCATCCGCTTGAGCCTCTGTCTGGGTATGGGCGGGCGTGGGCTTGTGTGCTTGCCTGCTCTGGAGTTGGAATATCTGTGTGTCCACAACAGCATCTCCCACTGAGCATGGCTGTGGGTGGGGTAGGCCAGATCAGGATGAGGGGGGCATCTCCCTGAATCTCATCATCCCTCTGGAGGTGATCACACACAACCCACACTGGGCCTGGGCCGGGACCCAGCAGCACGGCACAGTGCGGACCACCCCTCCTCCTCCTTCTCCCCCCCATGACCTTTGAGCATAGCAGCCCCAAATACATATTTATCAGAGGGGCTGTGGGGACCAGCCCCTCCCCCACCACTCCCCTCAGGGCCCAGCCTGCCTGGCTGCGGAGAAATTAACCTTATGACACAGGAGCTCGCTGACACCCCGGCCCCCTCCCCATCCGCACCGCACACATGAGCGTGGATGGGTGTGAGGGAGAGAGATAGAGAATAGGTACTCATCCAGCCTGGGGAGGCGGCAGCCTCCAGGGGAAGAGAGACACACAGGTATTCAAATGTCTATGTCACCCCTGACACACACACACAACACGCATACACATACATTCTCTCTCTCTCCAAACTACAGAGGCTACATAAGTCTTGAATGGATGCACACGCAAATTTTGAAGTAGATACACATATGTGGTGGTGCTGAGACAGACACGCACATAGATTCTCAGACACATGCTGGCCATGTACACCTGTGGGTCCTGAGACCCAGGCGTATAGACCCTTGGCCAGAGATTCTCTTAGAAAACGCATAGGTTCTAAAGCCTACAGATCCACATAGACATTTGCGCATACATATCTGGAGAGGCTGAAATGGACATGCCAGATTTGAAAAGGGGAGGCACATACACACAGGTAGGAAAGCCCAGATGTTCGTGCATGCACGTGTATACCGAGACACCACAGAGCAAGACATATCCAAACACCAGGGTGCCTCCCCTAGAGAAGGTTTTTTTTTCAACAGAAAAGGCACAAACATGGATACCAAAACATGGTAGCATCCCAGCCCTCATGCCGGTGGGTGCACGTAGGCCACGTTCAGAGGTCCCACGGGGAAAACACTCATGGTGAGTGGAAGGGTCATATTCTGAGTTATAGAAATAAACATCCCCCACTTTAGACTCATCCCCTTCAAGCTAAATGAAAATGGGTAGATGGTTAAGTCTGAAAATATTCATGGAGTAAATCCACTCATCATGTAGGAACTGAGCCCTACGTGAGCCAGGCCCTGTCTTAGAAGCTGGGAAACAATGATTTACAAGACAGACCTGGGCCTTGCTCTCCAAGAGCTCTGAGCCAACAGGATGGGCACTGATCGGACCTCAGTGTATAGTTAGTTATAAGCGGTGATAACATCTGGGAAGGAAAGAAACAAGAGGCTGTGGGAGGGGTCATGGGAGAGCCTGGTTTAGATTGGTGGGTCAGGTGGAACACCTCTGAGGAAGTGACATTTAAGCTGAGCGTTAGACACAACACACAGATTCTAAATGTGCACATGCATCCCTCCCGAAACTCACCAAGACCACACAGGCATAAACAATGTAGGACACAGATTCACCCACCACCACCACTCCGCTGTGCCTCATTGCCCCCTCTAGAAAACTTCTCTGGTGGGAAATGGGCTCTCCCCTACTGGCTAGGGCCATGCTGAGCAGGAGGGCAAGCTGCCTGGGAGGGTCTGGTGGCTTCCCCGGAAGAGGTGACATGGGGAATGGTGGGTGGGGTCTAGAGAAAAAGGGGAGGCAGAGGGCTTTCCAAATGGAGGCATTCCCTGTGCACAGGTACAGAGGTGTGAGCCAGTGTGGAAAGTCACTGGATTAGCAGGGTATGCAGGGAGGGGGCAGCGACAAGACTTGACATCACTGGGAAGGTCTGTAAGGCTCGGGATTTATTCCAGGTGAACCACATAGCCCGGAAGCATTTTGAGGAGAGACTCCACAGGATGTGAGCTGGGAACTAAGTCAGGGATCCCTTGGAGGATCCCCTGGTGTGGAGGAGGGACAGGACAAGGATGACGAGACCTGGAGAGAGGGACCTCCTGCCCTGCCCAACCACTCTGGGATCGCTGGACAAGGCCTGGCCAGCGAAGTGACACAGACTATCTTCCCCTTGCTCCCAGCCCCATCTCTTGGCCTCTCGGCAGAGTTGAACAACCTACAACTTCTCCCACATGGAGATTTGCTGGGAGCTGGAGGTCAAGGGTTACAGTCCCTCTCAGTGACTGCCCGTAGGCTACTGTTTTCTGAGGCCTCCGGTGGCCAGGCCTGAGCTGCATGCCAGGGCACAAGGAGGAGCCAGACCCTTCCCTGCTCCAGGAGAGTCCCTAGTCCCCTAACAAAGCCGTGTCAGCAACTCCACAGATTTATTGAAGGCTTCTTGAGCTTGTTCTTAGAGAGTGAATGGGTCAGAAGGCCCCAAAGGGTATATGGGAAAAGGGTGAGGATGGAGCCTGGTTTTTGAAGGTGAGACCAACCCTCATCTGCCACAGTGAGAAAGATTGTCATCCCCCCTCTCCACTTAGAACATCTTCCTTAGCCTAGAAGTCCCCTATGAGCTGACGCCTGCCTGCCTATTCAATTTCCACTCCTTTCTTTTTTTCTTTTTTCCCCCACATGATTATCATTCTTTTTTATTTATTTATTCATTTATTTGAGATAGCGAGAGCAAGAGAGAAAGAGAGAGCACAAGCGGGGGCGGGGGGGAGGGCAAAGGGAGAGGGAGAGAGAAAAGCAGGCTCTCTAATGAGCAGGGAACCCAACACAGAGCTTGATCCCAGGACCCTGAGATCATGCCATGAGCCGAAGGCAGACCTTTAACCGACTGAGCCACCCAGGTGTCCCTCTACTCCTTTCTTCCTGCCCCCAGAAGCTCAGGCCACTCTGGCCTTGTTTGTGTTCCTCAAACACACCAATATTGGTCCTGCCTCAGGGCCTTTGCACCTGCTGTTTCCTTTGCCAGGAGAGCTCCTACCCACACTTTATTTGGGCTGTTACTCAAAACCTACCTTCCCCCACAGGCCTTTCTTGACCTCTCAGTCTAAAGAAACATTCTCTTGTAATCTGTGCCTTCACCTGTTTTATTTTCCTTCTTAGCTCTTAGGTATGTATTCTTGTCTATTGTATCTCTCCCTCCACTAGAAGGTCAATGCTGTGAGGGCAGGGACTTTGTCTTGTTTGAAGGTGTATCCCCAGTGCCTAAAATGGTGCCCAGCACACTGTAAATGCCCAGTGGATGCTTATCAGATGATAAGGAGCAAGTCCTCTGTCATCCTAGTTGCCAGCTATAACGCATGGGGGAGGTGGGCGTCTGCTGTGCTGGGGAAGGGTGGAAGGAGCTCACCTTCCTGGGGGTGTGTGTGGGGGGGGGCTGCACCTACCTGGGTGTCGGCAAGTGAGGCCCCTGCCTGCCTGAACCCCAAAGCAGCCAGACTCCAGACCTGTCACCCTGGGCCTGTACACTCTACTCTGTCTCCCTCACCATGTTCCGCACACCCCAGCCAACTCATCCTTGTCCCCCCTCATCTCACCTGCTCACCCCCACTCCCCACCTGCCTCCCTTCTTCTTCCTTTCTACCTAGCACTCACCCTGGCGGCCCTGCCCCCTAGCGTCTGGAGGGGACCCCAGACTGTGGGGTCCACACGCCCTGCTTCCAGTCCCATCCCAGGCCAAGGGCAAATCACATCATGCTTTTCAAGCCTCAACTTTCCTCCTTAGCAAAATAAGGTTTTTGTAGGGATGAAGAGTGAGCGCACCCGTGTGATGATGGTACTAATAATAGCTGCTATTTATCCAGTACCTGCCAGGTGTTAGGCATTGTGCTAGGTGCTTTGAACCTTTTTTTTTTCATTAGAAAAAAACGGAGGAAAAAAAAAGCCCTGAGCATGGTGTGTCCCCAGAGTGTCAGGCCCCGTGCACGGTGCTGGGAATCACAAAGGTGAACATAACCCTTCTGCACAGAGCTTACTATTCCAATGTGCACGCACACGCACACGCCCGAAGTGCCGCATCGGTCAGGCGGTGGGGGCTTGTGCTCCTGGACTCGGCCCCCTCGCAGCAGAAGCCCCCCAGGGATAGTCCGGAGGCCACCAAGGCAGCAACTCTCAGAGGAGAGACCAGCCCCAGCCGTCCCTAATTCCCCTTCCCTAACCTAGTGGGAGCTTCCATTGTTTGGATCTGGATTGTAGGGCCTGGCACAGGGTCTGGCCTAGAACTGGCCTCAGGAAATGCTTACTGAATGAATGAGTGAATGAACAAAGGAACACATTTAGGCAGGTGCCTTCACTGAATCTGCTCTCCCCAAGAGAGAGTGCCAGGACACACCCTCTCCCTTCCCCTCCTCTCCCCGCCCAGCCCCTTCCACCTGCTGCACACCCTACTCATGTATGTCAGTGGCGGCTGGTGATCCCAGTATCATTTCCACCACTCCCTTGACCTTTCTGTGTCAGGTTCTCTGCTGAGTTTGTTGTAAGCCTGGCCTTGTTGACTTCTCACACCAACATCATGAGACAGATGTTATTATTATTGTTATTGTATGTTTGAGCAAACTCAGAGAGGTGAAGTGACTTGCCCAGGGTCACACAGCAAGGCGGCGGCAGAGCTGTTTTTGGCCACCATGCTCTTCTGCTTTCTTGAGAGCCCTCTGACCTTCATGAACAATTTTTCTTACGATTGTCCCCCTCCCAGCAGTGGGAGGGCATGACCCAGGAGTCAGGAGCCCCAGCTTTGGTCCCAGCATTGTCCCAACCAGTTCCGTGACTTTGGGAAGATTCTTTCCTCCCCTCTGGGCTGTAGCTTCCCCTCCAGCTGTCCCTCCTATCTATAAGCCCTTGGCCAGTTTCCCGATGAGGACACAAGGCACAGAATTTGGCTTGGGCCTACGCTGCCTTCTCTGATAGAGGAGAAAGTTAGAGGAGCAAGCGCTTCTCTGCTCAGTAGGCTTTAGATTCATTCACCTTTCGTGGGGCGCTGGACTCTGCTGGGCCTGGATGCAGTGGGGCATAAGAGCAGCCTGGCCAGGAGAGTGAAGAGGGCCAGAGAAACCGTGCTCACTGTGAGCACACTGAACAGCTCACCACAGTCCTGCCAAGGCAGGGTTAATTAGCCCCACTTTTTTTAAAAAAAGATTTTAGTGTACTCTTTTTTTTCTTTCTTAAGATTGTATTTATTTATTTGACAGAGAGAGACACAGCGAGAGAGGGAACACAAGCAGGGGGAGCGGGAGAGGGAGAAGCGGGCTTCCCGCTGAGCAGGGAGCCCAATGCAGGGCTCGATCCCTAGGACCCTGGGATCATGACCTGAGCCAAAGGCAGACGCTTAACGACTGAGCCACCCAGGCGCCCCTAAAAAAAGATTTTATTTATTTATTTGAGAGAGCAAGAGAAAGCATAAGCAGGGGTAAGAGGGAGAAGCAGTCTCCCCGCTGAGCAGGGAGCCCGATGCGGGGCTCGATCCCAGGACCCTGGGATCATGACCTGAGCCAAAGGCAGACGCTTAACCGACTGAGCCACCCAGGCTTCAGCCCCACTTTTTGCAATTACAGATGTTAACTGATGTGACACATGCTCATTGTAGAAAAAAAGAGAAAATGCAGATGTTCAGAGAGTTGAGAGGAAAACCCACCATGATAATCTAGTTAAATGAGAAAAAAATTAACTTCTCGATGCCTGTCTTTCTGGATTATTTTTTCCTCAAACAGGAGCATCCCTACGAGTTTACCCAAAGAACTTATTCAAATTCAGATGCCTGGGACCAAACTCAGAATTCTGACTTTTGTTCTGAACCTCTTTCTTTGAGGGGCGGGAGGGAAGTGTATGTGTATGTGTTTCATACAAAGGAGATCTTATGTGACATACCAGTTTATAACCTGCCTTTTTCTTCCTAACAATGGACTATGAGCCTCACTCCCTTGTCAATGGATTTATTTTGAGCATATTTTCTACAAGCCTGCGATCCTCTGCTCTGTGGCAGCTGTACTGGGGTTTATCATTCCGGTCCCTGGTCATAGGACATTTAGGTTGTTTCCTGGCATTCCCTATTATAATTATCCCCAGTTAACAGGTGAGGACATCGAGGCTTGGAGAAGTCCCTCCCGCGGATGAAAAGCTAAGGCACTATCCAAAAAGAGCTGGGGGTGTCCTGGGTGCTGGGGATGGTTCCCAGTCTCATTCAGGGCAGGGCTGAGGGGCCCTGAGCGGAGGAAGCAGCTTGGGTGGAAGCCCCCAGACAGAAGACATGTGAGCTGTCAGAGGGGAGGTGGTGGGGGCACTTGAGGAGACCACCCTCTTCCAGGCCCCCAGACCCAGGCACGCTGTAGGCCTGAGCCCTGCCCCATCGGGCTCCCCCCAGCCCTCTCACTGCCTCCCGCCCTGAGCCCACTCACTGCCTGCTCCATCCTTGCCAGCTTATCAATAGGTTAAGTGGTCAGGTCAGCGATATTGACCATTTGATTAGGACCTTGTCAGATCAATCCCTGGCTCATCTCATGGGCCTCCTCCCCTATCCCCTGCCCACACCACGCCCCCCCCCCCCCCCCCCCCCCCGCCCTGCTCTTCCGCGCCAGGGAGCAGGCAGCGGCAGAAGTCTCTGCCCTCCCCTATGCAGCACCCCAGGACCAGGAGCCCTTTTGCAAGTTCGGAGAAGGTGAGAGCCAGCCTTGGCCTCACCATCTCCCATCGTGGTCCTGCCAGTTCGGAGCCCAGAGTGCCTTCTCCGGTTCTGCCCCTGCCTTGCCTCCCCCGCCCCATGGGGGCCCCTCCAGGTCCTCGGTTATGGTGCTAGGTTCCTGCACCCTCTGTTTACATCACATTCTCTTGTTTGCTGTTGGGAGATCTTGTTTGCTTGATGTCCTGTGTCTCTCAGAGTCCAGTCAGGTGGAGCTGCCCCCTCTTGGCTGTGTGACCTTGGGAAAGGGACTTCACCTCTCTGAGCCTCCACCTCCTCATCTGTATCTTGGGGATGATCCTCACCAAACAGGTCGTGAGGATTCTGTGAGATCACATCCACAGAGCAACTAAGCGTGCGCAGCAGCCTGGCCTGTAGCTGGCGCTCAGGAAACACCAGTTGTTCTCAGGAGGGCCACTCGACTGAACCCATGGAGCTGCTTTGTTTGTGGGGGTCAGTGGCTCCGCCCATCAGGTCCCTTGGTGGGAGTGTAGGTGGGTAGTCTGTGCCTGGGGCCAAGGGGTACTGGCATCCTCAGGCCTGTCCCCAGCTCCAGCGTGGGGCCATACCCTGTACTGGGTAGTGCTGGGGAGCCCCAGAGGAGCCAGGCCCCAACCTACCCTCCCAGAGCTCACACTTGGGCAGGCAGGTGGCAGATGGACTCAAGGCCACACAAACTTTGATACTGGCTTTGAGGAGAGCTGAGCGCTTTCTCTCCTTCTCTGGTGAATAGCAGAACCCTCCCCTTCTCTGTGGCTGCAGCTGGCTACAAAGAATATAGTCTGTGGAGTCAGAGGATTTGGGATTCAAGGCCCAGTTCCTCTGCTTCCTGTGCCAGGTCACTACGGACTGGCTGCTTCCCCTCCCTGTCCCTCAGAGTCCCCATCTGTGAAATGGGGAGAAGGCATCTTCTAAATAGCTCCTGCCATCTTCCAGTCCCCAGGCGTTGCTGGCCAGGTGGCTCCCAGCTCCCAAAGGGCTGTCTGCCGCACAGGGGAGATGTTATCTACTGGGCAGAGGGGCCTGTCAGAGGACATATGGGGGCACAGGGGCTGGGAGATGAGATGAGGAGGACAGGCCGGGGGTAGTGCTGCCCACAAGCCTTGGGCATCGCAGCTGAGGGTGGCAGCGTGCGGAGGGGAGAGCTGGTGTGGGGCACTGCCCCAGGGAAGACCCCAGCCCTCGGGCACTGTCTGACTCGGGGCCCCTCAGAGGCCCAGGGATTCCCCCGCCCGCCCGCCATCACTTACACCAATATTGACGGTTAATGCCGTGTCGCCACCGTGTTCAACACTCAGCGCGGCTAATTGTTTTGACTGGGAATCGGCAAGGCGATTAAACGCCATCGATTTTGCCCTGCGCGCTGCATCGATTTTTAAATTTCCTATTGATCCCAGCCCTAAATCTCCTTAACCAAGACCTCACCGTGGAGATGACAGCCGCTGATTAGCTCCGAGCAGGGGTGGGGGGGTGGGGGGGAGCAGCTCTTGAGTGGGGAGAAACCCCAGCTCCTCCCTCTCCCCTGGGGAACAGGGGTCCTGGTCCCCTCCCACCCCTGAAGATGGAGCCCCAGTAGAGAGAGGGGGAGTGGGGGGTGGAGTGGGGCAGACCCGTTGCTCCTTTTACCCCTTTTTTTCTTTCTCCTTTGGGCTTTTCTCTGGTCTCTGCCTGTGGCTCCCTCCACTCCTCCTCTCTCTGTCTCCCCATTTCTTCTCTTCTCTTTCCTATCCATCTCTCCGTCCATCTGTCCATCCATCCATCCATCCATCCATCCATCATCTTTCTCTCTACTGTCTCAGCCTGTCTTTTTCTCTTTCTCTTCTCTCCTTCTCAACTCCTGTCCAGCCTCCACTAATTCTTTGTGTCCTTGGCTGGTCCTGGGCCTCAGTCTTCCCATATGTGCCAGCATATTTGCCACGAGATAGGAAAGTCGTGTGCCAAACTTCCAGGTCCGTGGCCATCCTGCCTGTCGCCCTGTTGTCTCCCGTCTCGGGACGGCACCCACAGGGCAACAAAGGTGTGAGACAGCTGTGGGCTCCCCGGCTTCGTTAACTCCCTTCACAGGGGTGCTTGTCACTGTGAACTCATCGGCACCCTCCTGGTGGGAAGGTCTCCCTGACATCCTGTCTCCTCTGGGAAGTCTCTCCCTAGCCTACAATCCCCACACCTTCTCTGAGAGCGCACAGCAAGCAGGGGCAAAGGGTCTCTGCGTGGCTTCCTTTTGCAGGAAGACCATGTTCCCAGAAGGCAGGAAACCAGGTTTCAGGAGGAGGCACACAGCCCTAACTCTCTAACCAGCTCCACAGGACCCTGGGAAAGTCACATCTCTCAGCCTCATCTGCCGCATCTGTAAAGTGGGGCTGATACCAGCTGTCACTGCCTCCCTGCAGGGCCATAGGGGGTGGGGCGGGGCTCAGCAAACACTCTTTGGGGACAGGTCTCCTCATGTCCTCTCCATTTTCTGCACAGCACATGGAGGGACCTCCCTAAAGACAAAGTGGAGCGTGTCCCTCCCCCTAGCTGCCTGGCCCAGGCCCTATGGGGTGCAGCCCCTGCTGTCTCTTCAGCCTCCTCTTTTCCCACTTCCTCCTTGTCCCCTGGGCAGGTAGAGGCCTGACATTGCTCGTCCCTCCCACCGGCCCTCTGCCTGACTAAAGTTTATTTGTCTGCTGGGCTTGGCTCGGGGGTGGCACCCTCCTTAGGTCTTCCCTGACTTCCCCTGGGATTCCTGCAGCACCCTCTGCTTACCCCAGCATGGGGCATTGGGTCTTTATTCAGCGCCCTCCCCCCCAAATTGGCTGTGAGCCCTCTGGCAGACAGGGCAGGGGCCTTGTCTGATCCACCTATATACCCCCACACTTGGTCCAGAGCCCAGCTGAGACACGCTTCAGTATCTGCTGATTAACCCAGCGAATAAATGAATGAACAAATACACAAGTCAGAAATACCATCTTTTCTGGACTTTTATTTCCATCTCCTTGCAGCACACAGGTACCCAATAATGAGTAACTCTTTCAGATGTCTTTCTCATCTGATCCTCCCAGCCGTCCTTTGAGATATATAGTTTGTGAGTTAGTTAATCCCTCCGTCCATCCACCCATTCACTCCTCACCCTCATTGACTTATTGAGCCCCCTGCATTTTGCAGGGCCCTCTGCCAGTGGCTAATGCCGTAAGACACAGCCCCTGCCCTTTCAGGGGCTTCCAGTCTGATGGGAAAAACAGATGTTCAACAAGGCAGGCAGGCAGGGGGATGCCCATTTATGAGATGGGGACACTGAGGCTCAGAGCCCGGAAATGACCACTGAGGGCAACAAGTGCCTGGCAGCTCCTGAGTCCACATTTGCCGATTTGTGCCTCCTGATGCTATGACAGGAGCAGAGTCCGTGTCCTGGACGAGTGCCTCATCCTGCCCGAGTTAGAGACGCTTCACAGATCCCCTGGGAGGCTGACTCTCTTCTCCTCTCTTTCCAGGTTCTCGACTGGACCGGGTTGGTGGCCTGAATGTATTAGCTTCGCTGCGTTTACCCAAGAGGTAAGGGCCACAGCCTCAGAGCTTTGCTTCCTGCTATGCTCTGGGTCCTGTTCCCTCTCAGGAGCCCCCTGCTTTCCCATCCTCTTCCCCGGGGCCGCACCCCAGGAGTGCTGCCCTCCCTTGCTTTGCTCTGTCCTCCACAAGGTTAGTCTGCTTTGCGTCTTCAGCCTCTGTGTGTCCTGTGGCTTTCTGGTCACACTGGTGGTTCTGGGTGTGGGTGACCGTGAGGGCTTCTGCTGATGAGTGTCACGCTCGGTCAGAGAGAGATGGGTGACTTGGTGGGTCAGATCACAGCCTGGGGGCAGGCACACCTGTGTCTGAACCCCTTTTCTTTCCCATCCTTGCTGTGAGCGACTCGGGATAGTCAGGGCCTCCGTTTCCTCTCTCTAAAGGGAATAACAGAACCTTCCCTAAGCGCCGTCCTGAGGCCGGAAGGCTAGTGAGGCAGTTCAGATTCCGGCTCCAGAGCCGGATGGCACCAGCTCTGCCTTGTGCCAGCAGTGGGACTCAGTTTCCCCATCTATCAAAGGAGGGTGATAACAGCACCCACCACACAGAGGATGTGAGGATGAAAAAGAAGTTCCTCCATGGAAGCATGTGCCTCAGGAAGCAGGAGCTCGAAATACAGCTGGAAGATCCCCCTGAACGAGTGAGGATTGGTGAGACCCCTCCTTGGAGCCCACTGAGACTCCTAAACAGAAGCCGGAGTTCTCCAGTCTCTCAGCTCAGAAGGAAACAGGGGCTCTGGGCGTGTGCTCTGGTGGTTTGCTCCACTCAGCTCGATGAGGCCCTGGCAGTGAGCATCTGGAGAGGGGTGCTCTGGGGTGGGATACATGCTGCCACCCCTCTTCCTACGCAGAGCAGCTTAACCCACAGGCCGCAGGACTGTTCTGGTTCAGGACAATTCTGGCTCCCCGGAGAAGACGCACATCCTGTACTCAGACCCCTCTGTTCCTTACCGGTTAGAACGGGGTCTCTGGACGGGCGTCAGGTCTGGGGAGGCCTCTGGCTGCCCTCATAGGCATTCCACCTGGGCATCCTCGCTGTAGCAGGAGTCCCAGGCTCACTTTAAGACACAGGTGGAAGCCATAGCTCCAGCTTTGCAACCCGGTGCAGCAGGGACCGTGGTGGGCTACAAAACGCATCCGGGTGGGAACCAGCTTTGCAGCTCCAGTCCCTGTCTCCCGCAGAGATGCAACGCCACCTGCCAGATCTCCCAGTGTTCCAAAAGAAGCCAGAAAGCCAGAATTTTGTGTGAAGTCTCCCAATCTTTAAACGTTGGCTACTGACAAAATTTCACAAATCTCCTTGTGGTCCAAACCACATGGCTTCCGGTAATCTTTGGCCCGTAGATTTCTAGTTGTACAGCATTTAGTATAGACTTCCTCCCCAGAAGACACATCCCTATATCTCCCCAGTTGTGCTTCAACTCGGGATCTTCGCAGACTCCCTGGCGCCCGTCCAGGGACCCCGTTCTGACTGGAAAGGAATGCAGGGGTCTGAATATAGGATGTGTGCTTTCTCTGGGGAGCCAGAAGAGCAGCTTTCCCAGGAACACTCACGTCCCCTGATGCTCTTGACGTTGAAAAGAGGGTCAAGGAGGGGCTGAGTTGGTAGAAGACGTGACCCTTAATCTCAGGGTCATGAGGGCAAGCCCCACATTGGGCTTGGAGCCTACTTAAAATAAAATAAAAATAAAAATAAGAGGGTCAAGGAGCTTCCAGGTTGCAGAATTTGTTTGGGGGCTAGAGGCTGGCTTTGAGGAATGCCTGAAAGTCAGGCTAAAATAAGAGGCTGTTAAAGGAATTATGTTTCAGAGCTGGTGGAGGTTGCAATCAAGTCTCTGATTTTAGCTCTTTGTGTTCAAATAGATGTTTGTTAAGTATCCAAGGTTTCACGGACATATGCCTGACAGATTTGGTAACAGGTGCCAAGAACTGTTGCATCCTAACGAGGAAACTGATACTTATTAGGGGCCACCTCCGTGCCAGGGCCTACTCTGGGCATTTGGCATTAATCCTCAGTGCAAACCTGTGAGGCAGATGGTAGTCCCCTGTTGCCAGAGAAGGAAACTGAGGCACAGAGAGAGGCGGCAAGTGGCCTCAGGCAAGTAAGCGGTAGAGGTAGATTTTGTGTTCAGGTCTGCCTGACCTGCGAGCTCTCTCCCACCTCACCAGAACCCACTGCAGTGACTGGAATCTCCTCGGGGTGGCCGATCCTTGGATCCTTGTGCTTGGTTGGGCAGGGTGGGGAGGGACTTGATTTGGGGGAAAGCCCTGAAATCTTACTGGGTGCCAACTCTGATAAATTTAGCAATGGCAGGGTTGGATATTACTGGGGCTACTTGTTGGTTTTTTTGATAGAAACTAGAGACTGATGTAATAACAGGAGATGTTTGGCTGATGAAGTCTGTGAACGGGCCCTGAAGGCTGTCACCAAAATATCTGAGTGGTTCACGGGAAAGTTCGTGTCCCCCCAGGGAGACATGTTTGAAGGAGGCTACACTCTCTTAGGTATATAATTTTGTCACAAAGCAACAACTACAACAAACATTGCCTCCACCACCACTGTCTTTCCTTTATAGCTGCACTTGGAAGGTGAGTGTTTCCCCATAGGTGTCTGGAGGCCTCCTCAGTGCGGGGACCTCCTCCAGCCCTGGAGGTGCTGGTTGGCCTCTGTGCCCACGGGGCTCCCTCCTCTCCCCTTCCCTCCCCTCTGCTTCCCTCAGCTCTCCTTCTAAGGCTCCCTGACCCTCCCCCTGCAAAGCTGCATTGCCCCCCACCCCGTTCCTCCTTCCTGAGCGCTGTTACCATATCTGATCATATATTGTGTGTGTAACATCTCTCCCCCACCCCTTGTAAGCTGTCGACCCCCAGTCCCTGGCACAGTGTAAATGCTCAGTAAGGATTTGTTGAAAGAATAAGTAAGTGAGCACATGGACACATAAACCCACATCCATCCATTTATTCCTTCAGCCACCATTTTTTGGGGGTTTCTAGTGTGCCAGGCCTTGTGCCTCAGAGGGGGCAGACCTGTGCAGCCTCTGAGGGGCTCCAGGCTGGTGGACACAGGAATAAACACTACTACCCCGAACCCACAGGTCTGCAAGGCACTGGGGCAGGAGAGAGTGGGATGTGATTGACCTGCCTGGGGGGTCTCAGGCAGTCTTTGAGAGGAGGAGGCTGGCCGGGGGGAGGGGGGGGGGCGGTTCCTGAAGGGTTAGGAGAAGCCAAGGCGTAAGTTACTGTTCCAGTGGGTGGGTCAGTACTGGGGACTGTGGATTCTGGCCTGGCCTCAGAGCCCACGGCCAGCTACTGTCCACTGGGCATCCAAGGCCCTCCCAGTGCTGGGCAGGGAGCAGGTGTGTCCCCACCTTGTCTCCTTCCATCCTTCCACAAAACAACTTGGTGGCCTTCGGTGTGGATGAGGCCCTGGAGTCCCACAGGTGGCTCAGACACCAGCAGTAGGGCATGCCCAGGGTGCCTGCATACCCTGAGGGAGAGTCTGGATTGCCTCAGACACAGGAGCGCAGCTGTGGTTGACAGGCTTCTCTTGCTGGGTCTGGTGAGGGGTCTTGGAGAGAACCCAGGGCTGCTTCAGAGGCAGGGACATGGAGCTGCAAGGGGGTTGCCTCCTCCCTGGGGTGAGAGTATGGGTATGGCAGTGGGGGGCTCCAGGATCCGAAATGCAGGCCTGAGTGGCATTGTAGGTGTTCTGCAGACCAGAACCAAGAAGTCAGTGGGTGGGGTCAGGGGTTTGCTTGGATGCCCCAGGCCCAGTCAGCCACCCCGCTGTTGCAGAGGGGGGGGCCATGCCAGCTCCTAGGCTACAGGAATTGGGTGTGTGCTGTTACAGATGGGCCTTGGGGGTGGGGTGGGCCGGAAGGAGCTTCAGTATGGGGGCGGCTCCTTGGATGTGGGCGGGCCCCGCTGTGGGGGGTGAGAGTGGTCCAGAGGGCAGTGGCGCTCCTCACTGGGTGTTTGCGGTAGTGGTGGGATGCTGGGAGGTGTCAAGAGATCATTCAATCCCTTTGGCTGCCTTTGCGGTCACTGGGTGGGTGGGGAGAGCTGTCACCCACCCAGGACTGGGAGTGTCTGTCAGCCATGGGGTGGGGCGAACAGACGCGGAGGAGGGGCAAATGGCTCTCATCTGGCGGCAGCTTCTGGCGGGGACTGCTGGGTCCCAGGCATCCCCGTCCCAGAGCAAGTGAAGGCTGAAGTGCCCACCATCCTGGTGGGCTTGGAGCCCCAGGGGCCGAGGGCAGGCACTTGGCCCTAACTCCACGTCGGGGGCTGGTAGGCAGAGGGCAGACCAGAGTCTGACTCTATGTAGCTTTAGCAATGTTTCTTGGAGTCATGGTGAGCACTCCCAGCCCAGCCCCCGGCACTGTCCAGCTCACATTGTCTGCTTCTGGCTTCCTTCCTCTCCTCTTCCTCATCCTGGGGCTCCACCCTTGTCCCCTTCTTTTCTCCTTTGCTTGGTTTCATCCAGGTTTTGGCTTCTCCATTCTGCCCCGCTCCCTCCTTGTTCTGAGCCTGGATCTCTTTCCAGTCTTGCAAGTAGGGTGTGTACAGGTCTACATCTAGCTTTCTGTCTCCAGAGAGAACCACACGGAGATGTGGACCTGGTAGGGATGGGGGGAGGGTGAGGAAGAGAGAAGGAAAAACGGTGCGTGAGGGAAAAACAAGAAAGGAGGTGCCCCCCTCTCGCCCGGCCTCACCACCCCAGGACAGCTTTTGAGGGCCCCATACAGCCATCTGCCCCCCTCTGGGGGCATGTGTGGACAGGAGGGCCAGAGGGGTCACCTGAGAAAGGGAGAGAGAGACCGGGGAGACTCAGGGAGCACCCTGCAACAGAGAAGTGCCTGGAGAGGGGGAGCAGCTGAGACGAGCAGACAAAGAGACCGGGAAATAGCAAAAAGTCAGCCAGGAGAGCAGAGCAAGGGGCTCAGAGACAGAAAGAGTGTGCACATGAGGGTGCAAAAGTGAGCTGCTAGAGGTGAGGGCCACCAGCCTGGGGATGCAACAGGGGGTAGTGGGGGATGCACCTCATGCCTGGTGTCTGTGGCCCCACCCCTCACCAGCTGCCTTGGGACAGAGTGTAAGCAACTTGCACTTGGCCAAGGTCCCTGGTGTGCGCGTCTTGTGGGTGGAGGAGAGACGGCAGGGACTGTAGGAGGGAGGTACTTCCCCCCCCCCCCCCCCCGTGTCACCAGGAGCCCAGTCTGCTCCCACCCCTCCCTGTCTGTCCTCCGTCTGTCCTGTCCCCTGCCTTGGTTCACAGGAGGACCTGGGCCCCTAGGGCTTGGGCACCCCTGATGGGGCGGGGGTGAGGAGGGTCAGAGCACGGGAAGAGAGCCATGAGTGTGTATGTGCGTGTGTGTGTATGTGTGAGTGAGTGCGGGAGCGCACACGCTTGCAGGAGGAGAGACCACTTTGCACTAGGCCTCCTTTAGCTCCTCTCTAGCGTTGTGGCCTCAGTGTCTCCCGTGTTCCCAACTTCCCTCCACCTCCAGCTGCCCGGCTCTCAAGGTCTCTCGCCTGCTGTCTCTGCCTTTCTCTCTCGCTCTCCCTGTCTGTCTCAGTCTTCTGTGGCAATCTTTCTGTGTCCCTCTGTGCATCACTCCAGTCCCCGCCCCGACCCCTCAGTTCTCTGTCTCCGGCCCCCATCCTTGCTTAATCTACATGCCTCCATCTCTGTGCCTTGCACACGCTCTCTCTGTCTGTCTGGTCCCCGTGTTTGTGTGTCTCTCCACCGCCCCATCTGCCCTTCCTCTGCTCCTTTTCTCCTCCGTCGCCTCCTGTGTCTGGGTCTCTTCCAGTCTCTTTCATCCTCTGTCTCTCCCGTCCCTGTCTCTCTGGGTCTCTGGCTGTCCATCCCTGCCTCTGTGTGTGTGTCTCTCGCTCCCCCTCCCTCCCCCCCTTTTTTCTGTTTCTAACACCCACACTCACATCCTACCTCAGGAGTAATTGCTTTTGTCTGGGTTGGACTGGACTTGTGTTGGGGGGAGGGCGGGGGGAGCTGGTGGCGCTGGGGGGGTTGGGAGGGACGGAGGTCGCTTGGTGGAGTTGAGGTGGCGTCCACCAGAGCGGGGGGGTGCTGAGGAGCAGAGGTCTGGAGCCCAAGGGGGGAGGGGGCGGGGGCCCTGGGCCCGTCCTGGCAGGGATCTGGGGCCTCTAGCAGGGACGAGAAGGCAGCAGGCCCTCACATTTGAGTTTGGAGGCGATGTAGCTGTAGTGATAGACCAGGCCAGCCAGCTCCGCAGTGGCAGTCTCTGCTGCCTCGCCACCCTCCCCCACTCAGAGACCCCTCCCCAGCACTGTCAGATGCACCGAGTCACCAGGACACACACGGGGCACACCCAGAGCCTCCAGCCCGCTCGTGGAAATACGCCCGGCCCTCGGCATCCAGGGACCCGAGCGTCACGTAGACACACAGAAGGCACACCAGATCTCTGACTTCCAAAAAGAAAGAAGCTCCGATCACAGGCGGAGGCAACCACACCTACAACCACCCACAGACACAGGCACAGAATCCACACACACACGGGCACACGGGGACTCGCTCCACCGTCCCCCCACTCTCACGGAAACATCCCCGCTCAGACACGCTCGGGCGGCAGCTTGCACACAGATTTCCTGGAACGGAAGAACGCACAACCACTACATTACTGGGCACAGGGGGTCACTGAGGTGCTCCTGGGGATACGTGCATGCCCCCCGCCCCCGCCCGGGGGTCAGACAGATCTGCATACACGCATTCAGACCTTTGGGGATGCCCAGAGTCGGGGGACACTCATGGAAGCACACACACATACACAGAGCCACCGAGTCCCCGGGGACACACCCACATACTCGTGGTCACACAGACATGACTCAGTAGCTGAGACACGCGGGGACACACAGTCCTGGAGTTCCACAGCAGAGCTTAAAGACTCAAAAACACATGGCCACCCAGGTACATAGGGGACACACACACACCCTATACATAATGGCAACTCAGACGCCGCAGCGCGCCCCTGGAACCTCCTGTTCGAAGCCTCACAACAACCCCCCCCAACCGCCCCTACTACACACGTGCAGGCCAGGCCCTGGGGCGAGGACAAGGCAGCTTCTGCCCACAGAGACCCAAGGATGGGGCAGCCAGGGGCTCTGTGGTTGGGAAGCAGGCTGCCTGGGGATTGCCCCGCTGCTCTGGGCATCCACTCACCTTAGCTTACTCCTGTGTGTCCCCAGGCCTGCCCCCACTCCATGGGCTCAGGACAGTGTCTCCCCAGCACCCCCAGGTACCCCCTGCCCATCTCCCAGAGGTCCATCCCTCCCATACCCTCAAAGGGCCCCATCTCCCCAGGCTGCTCCCAACTGAGGGGATGCCTGCTTTCTTCCAGGGGGACTGTCCCTCAATGTATCCCAGCCCCCTTACCTTACCAGTGTGATCCCCATCCCCATCTGCTTCCCTGCCCACTCCCATACTCACCCCCTCTCCTGGCTGTCCAAGCTCTCAGCCTCCCTAAGCTCTCCTGCTGTAGGGGGGTGGTTGGCGGGGTGGGGGGCTTGGCCCCTCAGAGGCGTGGGTAAGGGGGACATGGGGGGGTGGGGGACCTGGGTGCGGCTCTGAGAAAGGGAAGCAAGGCAAGCGGGGAGAGAGGCAGGCAGGCAGGCAGCCAGCCGGCTTTATATCCCTGCCGTATTGATCTACCATGTCACAGCCCCGGTCGATAGCCAGCCGAGAAAGAGGGAGAGAAGGGAGGGGAGGTTTGGGGGAGGGCAGCGGGACCCCTATAGTCCTTGGCCCATCTGGGGCCTCCTTGGTGGGCTGTGGGGCCGTGTTCCAGCCAGCCCACCCCCCTAAAAAGAGGCCCGCTGTATCCTCCCCTACCTCCCCTTGGCTGTGGCCCTCTCCCCGAGAGCCACCTTGGTAGAAGAATGTAAGCACAGAGGATTTCCCGCATTTCCTTCTGCCTCGGGCAGCTCATCATCTCTTGTGGGCACGGCGTTTGGGGGGAGTGGGGGGTAAGCGGAGGGGCTCAAAGCTGTTCACTGCCTTGGCTCCCCTTTGCCCTCTGCGGTTGGGCTGGGCAGCCGGGAGGTTTGAGGCAGTGTTGGGCTGGAGTGAGAATCTGCCTTTGCTGTGTGTTGGTGGACAGGAGAAAGAACCTCTCTGAATGTCCTCTTCACCAGCCATTGATAGCCAGGCGCTCAGGAAGGCCCTATCCATGGTGGTTTCCTGCCCTTCCGACTTGAAGTTCCATCTCAGAGCTGTGCCAGGCCAGTGCTGGAGACACACATTTAAAATTTCTTTCTCCCCGTCCCCCTCTTTCTCAGATGAGAGAGAATACAACTCAGCCTCTCCCTCTTCTCCCCTCCAGGTAGAACTTTCTACCACCTGCCCCCAACCTACGCCTCCCCAGAGCCGGGTAGGGAAGGGAGGGATGTCTCCCTAGGTAGGAGTAGAGAAAAGGGAGAGGCTCCAGACAACACTGAGAACCCTGGAGCTGTGCCTCCATCCTCCATCCCAGCCCTGGCTCGATCTTCCCTCTCTGGGCCTCAGTTTCCCCCCCTGTCCCCATCTAACCCTGCCCAAGCTCAAAGGTTCCATGTGGCTCTGGGATTAGTACAGATGGGAGGCAGGGCCATGCGGAGGGTGAGACCAAGGCCAGAGGGGTGCCTGCTGCCCCTCCCTCAGCCGGGGCTGCCTGGGTCCCAGGTGCATCCCCCCAGCCCCCAACTCCCCGGGGCTCCAGTTCTTTGTCTGTCCAGATCCTCCTCCCCTCCCAGCCCAGCCCAGCCTCCCCGTGAGGTTGAGGAATCACCTTAGCCTTGACCCGAGGGGGAGGGCAGAGGAGGGGCAGGCGAGCCCCACCCCCACCTCCTGCCCGTGGCCATCCCCACAGTCCTTCTCTTCCCTGCTTCCCTGAGTACCAGGCCGCCCCCACCCAGCCTCGGCCCGCTGTTCCCTTTGTTAGGAAGGGGGAGGGGAAAAAGCTGAGCTGAGGGGACGTGGCCTGACCCCCGACCTCTCCCCTTCCCTCCTCCCATCTGGGTCCCCAGGGGCTCAGAGCCCCCTTGACGGACAGTTCTGACCATCAGCCAAATGGCTCTGGGAGTGAGCAGGGGGCCAGGTAGGGGGGAGGGGAGGAAGGCCTGGCCAGGGCCCTGAGCCCACCAGAGAGGGGGGTGTTTCGTGGGTGGAGGGAGACCCTTAGGATGAATGGCAGGGGAGATAGGCACCCACGGAGGCAGGTTCTGGGGGAGACGGATGGAACTGGGGGATGTGGAGGCAAAGTGGGGCTCAGCACAGAGCCAGCAGCTCTGGATGCCCTGTGGGTAGGGGCCTGGCCTGGGCAGACGCCCCCACCCTGCCCCCACGCGGCCTTCGGCATTGGGAGAGCAGCGAGTTTTAAAAAAAAATTAAAAGAAAAAAAAATAACAGGAGCAGGAGAAGCTGGGGGAAAAATATATAAGAAAAAATATAATAAGAACTAAGCGGTGGCTGCAGGAGAGAGAAAGGGCAGGAGGCGGGGAGGGGGGCGCAGGGGGGAGGGCAGCTCAGGCCCTGGTCGCTGCGGAGGCCCGGCCGCCGGCCTCTGCGCTGAGCCCTCCGCGTCCCCCCTGCCGGCCCCCTCCAGCCCCGATCGATCCAGTTTCTTGGCAATAAAGCATTTTTATTGTCAGCTGCCCTGAATGCCAAATGTGAGCCTGGTCCTGCTCCCCCCCCTCAACCCGCTTCCTCACCACACCTCCCCCAGCCCTCCTCCACCCCCTCCCCGCTGCCCCCCCACCGCAGAACCAGCATCGTCCATCACCAAGACCCCCTCCTCTTCCTCCTCCTCCGTGTCAGCCGCAGTCCAGTACATCCTCAATAATCCACCCGGCCCCCCTCCCCATCTAGGCTGCTGGGCTCCCCGCCCTAACCCCAAACCTGCGGGGGAGCAGAAAGGTGGGCTGTGTATGAGTTGTCTGGGGGGGGGCACAGGGACGGACAGGACAGTGTCAGGGTGGGCAGGCAGGGAGGTGATGGCCACAGGTTGAGGGAGGTGTGGACCCAAGTCAGGAGAGCAGCGCAGGGGATGAGAACAGGTGGGGGAAGGCAGGCCCGGGCCCCGGCCCCGGGCTGGCCGGCTGCAGTCCTCCAGAGTCTGCACTTCCCCATTCCACGCAGCACTTGGGCCCTGTCAGGCGGGGTGTCAGGGAAGCAGTTTACAGGAGGCCCCGGGAGCCCCACCCCGGCTTGCTCTTGCCCCCCCCCCTTTCTGTTCTCTCTTCCTCTTTGTCTCTCTTTCTTTGCGTCTGTCTCTGTCTCTGTGTGACTCTGACTTTCTCTGGATGCCAGCACCCACACACCCTTCTCTGTTCTACTCACAGAGTCCCTGGTCATTCTTTCCCTGCGCCCTGTTTCTCGGCCCTACTACCCGCCTTTCCCTCCCCCCTCGCCTACCCTGCCTGCCCCCACATCCCTCATCTCATTGCCCGTCTTTCTTGGTTTATCCCCCCACTCCCTGCTCCCTCGGAGTGAAAATAAACAGAGGCCCAGGCCCTTGGAACGTCAGCAGGAAGTGCAGAGAAAAGATCTCAAACCTCTCTTCTCTTCTGGGGGTGTCAGTGTCTGGAGTTAGAATGAAGGAGCACCCGCAGAGACAAAGCTGGGAGAACTGGGGGTTGGGTCCCACCGATGTGCCCTGGGGTTTTGCTCCTGTCGCTTGCCTGCCCTGCACCTCGGTTTTCCTCCTCCTGTGGGGATGGGCATGACTGGGGCCTTGAGAATCTGGAGATCTCTCAGGCTCCTGGGGAGGCAACGGGGCAGGGTCCCGCTGCCGGGCATGGTCACCGCTCCATCCAGATGGCCTACAGTGAAGTCTCAACGCTGCAGACCTGCCCTCTCACCTTCTCCTGGCAGCTGGGAAGGGGAAGCCAGAGAAAGCCCAGGATGCCAAGACTTTTCCTCTGCTGGGGGCAGGGGCGTGACCTGACCAGAGTCGTGCTTTAGGGAATAGCGTAGGGCATGGATTCAGGACCCCGGGTCCCACTCCCATCGTCAGCTCCGAGGACCACGTCACTTGTTCCTAGCTCAGTGTCTGCCACATGCACGGGGTTCAAGAGGTATCTGTGGAGTGGGTAAGCAAGCAAGGAAGGGAGGAGGAGCCTGAGCGATGGTGGGTTGGGGGGTGCAGCAGGAAGAGAAAGAGGGGAGCTGAGATGGAGCCGGGCTCGGGGCAGAGCTGGGGACCAAGCAGGGAGGAGCAGAGGAATTCAGACATCTCTAGGTTGAACCGATGGGAAGTTGACAGATAGAGGGGCACCCGGGAGAGGGAGGATTCCAGGATGAACCCCAGTCTCCTTTCCAAGCCGCCATCCTTCCCCTAGGGACTCAGTGACCCCGCAGGCAACAAATCCCTACGTTGGTGCAGCATTCCCATCTCCTCCCCTCAGGCCTCGCAGCTCCCTGGCTTGTGAAGGGGAGGAAGGAGCTGTGTGTCTGGAACCCTCTGGCAGGTGGGAAGAGGCAGTTTGTGTTAGAAATGTGGTGCATTTATGCACACTGTGACCCACGTGTCCCCTGCTGGCTTGTGCCTAAAACAGCCCTTACTTTTCACCGTTGGGAAATGTTTTATACGGACTTCAGATGATAATTTTCTAATTAGTAAAAGGCCTTCCCAACAGAAGAGAGAACGGTCCCTCTGTGGGGGGGGGAGGACTGGCCCGAGGTGGGGCCGGGCTGGACCCTGGCATGGAGACCAGGTTGGCAGGTGACTGAGATGTGTGGGATTCTGCAGGGGGAGCCCGGAGACCTGGAAAGAGGTGAGGGGTCCGGGAGCAGAGGGTGGAGAGAAGGGGCGGAGATGGAAGATCCCTTACTGGTGGCCATCTCGCCCCTCCCTGGCTGCTTGAGGATGACCCCCGCACCCCCGACAGGGGCCCCTCCTCTGACTGCAGGATGTGTCAAGGCTTTCCACTGCCCTTGATAACTGCGTGCAGACCTGGGAGCCCCCATGCTCTCTGGCTCCAGGGGCCCCTCCTTTGAGAGGTCCTCTCTGATGGGCCCACTTTCCACGGCCCTGTCATCATTCCCCCAACCTGTCCCCAAGCCTTGCCTCATGTTGCTCCCTCCTGTGCAAGAATAACAGGCCTACAGTTGCTCATGATTCCTTGTGCTTAGCACTTGAACTGCGGGCTCCGGCTGAATCCCCCCGCCGACCACCACTGTAGGCGGCAGGCACAGGTCATCATTCCCACTTTGCAGATGGGGTACTGAGGCTTAGGGAAGGGGAGTGGCTAGCCCAAGGTCACCAGCCAGTGAGTGGCAGAACCCGGGCGGGACAGCCATTCAGGTCCAGGTGACTCTGGTTGGCCCTTTTCACTGATCCAATCTGTAAATATTTGTCCAGAGCCCACTGCAAGAGGTCAAGTTCTGCTGGAGATGCACGGGAGATGTGACTGCCTCCCCGTGTGCTGGGTTCAAATCCAGACTCTTCCACAGACTCACTGTGATACCACGGGCAGGTGGTTTCCCCTCTCTGAGTCTCAGCTTCCTCCTCTGGGCCATAACCACCATGTCATAGAAGTCAGTGAACGAGGAAATGTAAAATGTCTGGAAGATAAGGTTACTTGACAAATGGCCATGCCCTTCTCTCTCACTCTTCTCTGAATGTTGCCAGTCTAGGTGCCAGCTCTTTCAAGCTTTTATATTTGAAGAACATTTTTTTTCCCCAAAGCACCGTCAATATTCATTGTCTGTTTAGATCCTCCCCACTGCCCTGTAAGGGAGGAATTATGATCTTGATTTTATAGAACTGGAAACTGAGGCTCAGAAGACTCAAGTCCTGCCTCAGCTGCTTGTCCCCATAAAGGATCCATGTAACTGACACACTCCACACCTCTGCTGAGCACTTGCTATGTGTCAGGCCCTGTGTTGGGCACTGGAGATAAAGCGGTGAACAAAACCGACACAGTCTACTTTTCGTGGAGTTGACGATTCAGAGTCGATGTGGATCTTTGAGAGTAAATATCAATGAAATGCAAAATCAGAAATTGTGATAAATTACTCCAAAGAAGAGACAATTATAGGGAGCCAACAGAGACCGGGCAAGACATTTAAGTGGAACCTTGAAAGAGGAATAGGACTTAACTAGACAAAGAGTCTTCCAGGCAGAGGGACTAGCACATGCAAAGGGCCTGGGGTTGCAGAGAGTTTGGTTTGAGGAACAAAGAGGAGGCAGTGTGGCTCAGTGTGGGGTAGGTAAAGCGGAGAGTGGTAGGGGAAGAGATGAGAGGTGTGGGCAGGAGCCGGATCACACAGGACTTTGTGGCCTGGGTTAAGGGGTTTGGGTTATTTCCCCAATGCAGGGAAGCTCCTAAAGTCTTAAGCAAGGGAGTCACGGTCTGCTTAAGTTTTAGAAAGACCCTCTTGGGGCGCCAGGGCAAGAGGAGACTTACGGGGGTCAGGCATGGCAGCATGGAGACCTGCAGGGAGGAGGCTGGAGATGGCGCCACCCTGGCGGTGTAAAGGATAGGGAGCTTTGGGGAGGGTGCTCATATCGAGGCTTCAAGTAGTGGAGCTGCCAATCCAAGGTCGCACAGCTGGTCAGGCAGAGTGAGGGTCTGACCCTGCACAGCCCCGAGCCTCTCCTCTCACCAGAGCAGTTTTTTCTCTAGGAGGCCAGGGGCAGCCTGTGGGAGGCAGAATCCTGGATTGCATATTAAGTGTTTTCTATACAAACCTCAAAGTGTCTGCTGTTTTCACCCACTGAGGAGAAGTTCACTGCCGGACAGAGGTCCTGCATAGAGGTGACTGAGAGGCCTTTCTTGGGATACTGCCCAGAAGCGGCGAGCTCTGAGCAAGGTGGTACAGGGGCAAGTCGGCCCACAGGTGTTTGCTGTCCTCACAGCTGGTCTTGCTGTGTGAACCTGGAGAATGCACTGGGGCCCCCGGGGACACTGTTCAGTGTGCACCCCAGTGTCGCTATGACTCAGGGAGGCAACCAACATGGAAGCTCTTAGCGAATGGCTCCTATTGGCAGGAGACCATAGCCGGGACAGGGATGGAAGGCACATGGATGTCTCAGACAGCAAGTGCAGGCCCAGGCCAAAGGGAAGAAGAGGTGGGCAAGGGTCTGGGGAGAGGTAAAGCAGATGGACGGCGACAAGACTTTGGAGTCCAACTGCCTGGGTACTGACCCTGGTTCCATCTGTGTCAGCCCAGGCAAATGATTTGACCTTGCTGAGCATCAGTTTCTTTATCTGTAAAATGGGCATATTGATAACGGTTCTCTTGTAGAACCACTCAGTGAGAATATTCAATGAGAAAATGAGTGGAAAGTGTTTCTAACCAGTGGGTGCAGGATAACTCCTTTAACACTGAGCTCCCTAGAAATCGTCCCAAATCGGTAAATGGTTGTCACACCAAAAACCTACACATGTCCCTTGATCCTTCACCTTCCTTCAAGTGTCCAGAGCTCACAGTTTGCTTCCACTGTGGCAGGGACTGTCTCATACAATGTGGGCCAACCCGATTCCATCAAGTTAAACACCTCCGAATAAATGTTTGTGGGGCACCTCCTGCAGGCAAGGCCCTCTGTGGATGCTGCGCAGAGGCCACACAGTTCCAGGAGAGGCTCAGAGAGGCTGGGTGGCTTGCTTGAAGTCACACAGCAAGGACTCAGCAAGCTTCATAGAAGCTGAGAGAACCCCAGGACCCACTTCTACTTTTTGAGTTTCCCAGTATGCTGAGAATAAAGGAACACCAAAATGGACTTATAGACTTGTGCTCTCAATGACAACAACATACCAAATAACTAGTATTTGCCAGGTCATGTATTAAATTATTTGATTTAGTAAAACAAAATTCTTAGTGTCCCCCAGGTCATGTGGTCTGGCAGTGTCACCCAACTGTAAAGTAAAAAATGCGAGTCTTGTTCAATGAGGCCCTTCGTGAAAGGGATAGCTGGCCCACGGGACACCCCTGCCGGTTCCTCACTGAACCCCGCCACTGGGACCTTACCTTACCACCTATTATGTGACTCCAAAGTGGACACCTTTTCCACCGTGCTAGTTGCTTTTGCAGAAATGCAGGGAGCATGCCTGGGTGTAGGGAGAGCCGGGTTCTGGAATCTGCCCTGCCCCTTCCTGGTCTGGGCGAGTCCCTGCCCACTCTGGCCCACCTCAGGCTGCTCCTCTAGAAAGAGGGGAAAGGAACAGCACCTGCTTTATTGGCTCATTGGGAAGATGCCAAGAAATGATGCAAGGAGAGCACAGAGCACATGCCTGCATGAAGCAGGCGCCGGCTGGCTCGTCTTACTGTTTAGGATAGCAGCAGACTGCCGGGGGCCCCCCTCCATGGTGGTTTGAGAACTCCTCACGGGCAGGGTCCCAGGCTGATGTCCTCGGTGTCCTCAGCTCCTGGCACAGTGGGCCCTCCGTAAAGCTGTAGAGTTGAATTGCACAGAAGAGGCTTTGGGCCAGGCTGAGCAGGGGCTGGGGGCACCAGGGAGGACAGGGGAGCTTAGTGGAGGGCCTGGCCTTTGATTTCTTCTCCACCCCCATCCGTCTCCTTGGGAGGCCAGGCAGGCACTCCCATTAGCTACATTTTGCATGTGGAGGTCACTGTCCCTTAGCTTATTCTTAAGTAAGTAGCTACTGAGTTCCTCCTATGTGGCAGGCGCTGGGGACATAGCGTGAATAAGTCAGGCAAGAGTCAGAGTGATTATTTGCATGGTTCCACTCTGAATGTTGAATGGCGGGTTCATGGGAACACATTATTTAAAATAAATGAAATAAGCAAATAAATAATGGCAGGGGGTTTGCCCAGCCAACAGTGGGAGTATGTGGTGAACCGAAGCTTATGATTAATGCAATTTTGGGCAGCAGAGGCCCTTTTAAAAGGCAACATAAAACCGAGCGGGACAGACAGGCTCCCTGTCCTCCTGGCATGGACATTCAGGTGGGGGGAGGCAGATTATAAACAAGCACATAACCCATGAAAACTTGAGTATTAGGCAGCGAGAAGTGCTGGGAGAGGATAGAAGGGAAGAGAGGAAAGGCTAACGTGAGGCGGGATGACCAAGACCTTTCTGTGTCGAAGACATGTAAGTGGAATCCGGGAATGAGGGAATGCACCACAGAACATCTGGGGAAAGGTGGCACCAGGCAGGGGGAGAGCGCGAGCAAAGATCCTGAGGCACGGCAGACGCACGATGAAGGTGATGTGGTAGAGGCAGGCTGGGGTCGGGTCACATGGCAGGGTTGAGCGGTGGCCAGTTAGGATGAAGAGTCTCGAAGCTGGCATATTTATTTGGTCAGATCCCAGGCTTGGGCCGTTAGTACCCTGGACAGCGGCTTGGTCCTTGGGAGCACTCGCAGCTATGGGGCGCACCCTACTGAACAAGGACTTGTGTGAAGGTCTGCTTCTGTGCAGTGAATTAGGGGTGGGTGGGGAGCAGATGATAGCACGGTGTGTATGAGCTGGCCCCTGCCCTCAGGAAGCACAGTCATGCGGATGCGTCATAAACGTACAGCTTAATCAATCTTTATTAAGCGAACATCTTTGCTGTCACCACTTGGGTTGGGATCAAGAAGGCCCGCCAGCTTCCAGCAGCCCCCACCCCTACGTGGCCCTTCTCCAACAATACCCCCCACCCCTGCTGGAAGTAACGACTGTCCTCACTTTGGGGATAACCATTTCTTTGCTTTTCCTTTGTAGTTAGCCACCAATGTCTCATTTAATGTATTCTAATTTTAATTCAAAAAATGAATACGATCTGATTATAAAAACCAAAACCATAACAGAAAAGGTTAAAAACACTCTGCTTCCCCAGTCTGGTCCCCTCACTCTGCTTCCCCCCGGTCCGGTCCTCTCACCAAAGGTAACTGTCATTAGTCAGTTACTTTCAGACCTTTCTCTCTACTTTTGTTGCTACCTGCGCACCCACAGAAAATGTGTGGCAGTGTTTGTAGACGTTTTACCTAAATGATGTTAAATTGTATAAATCCTTCTGCAATGTGCTTTTTCACTCAGCAGTGGCTTGGAGAACTTTCCAGGCCCACATCTGAAGGTCTATGTCATTGTCTTTCACAACCACATACTGAGGATGAATATACTTTAATTTCCTCAGCCACTGTCCCATTGGTGGCATCCAGGTTATTGCTGATGTTCCTCTCTTTCAAACCTTGATGTGATGAACACTTTGTGGACTTGCTGAACTCTTCGTGAATGATGGCAAGTATTACATTTAAGATTAATGACATTCCTGTCAGCCCATGGTACTGCCCCCATTTCACAGAGGTGGCGCCTGAGGCTCAGAGAGGTGAATTCACTTGCCCAGGGTCACACAGCAAGTGAGTGGAGGAACCAGTTTGCAAATCCTCATATGGCTGACTCCTAAACCAGGGCTTATCTACGCTGTACAGATAATTACAGTCTGCAGGGTGCCCTAATGCAACGAACATCCCTGGAGCCCTGCCTGCCTGCAGGCCCAGTGCTGGGCTCTGACTCCACAGTAACGGATCGGACCCCACCCTGCCGTCAAGCCTTGCCCTGTGGGGCAGCCTCATTGGGAAGTAATTACAATGCAGTGCCGTTGGTGCTAAAGCCCAGAATGCTGCCTGGACCGTGGGAAGACGAGGTCATTTACTATTAATCAGGCCTCTGGTGGTGTCAGAGAAGGCTTCCAGAGAGGGGAGATTTGAGCCGAGGCTGACAAAGGAGGCAGGAAGGCCGGGCACGTAGGGGAATCCAAGGTGTTGGCCAGAGGAAGAAGGCGAGCTCTGAGGGCAAAATGGCTGCCCAGGTTGGCAGAGGCCCTCACCCACTTGGGCTTGGAGAGCCAGCCTTGGACTTCATTCATTCTGTGGGCTCTGGGAGCCCAGAGGGATTTATTCATTCAGCAGAGAGGGCTGGAGCATCTTCTGTGTGCCAGGTCCTATTTTAGGGGCTGGGAATACTACAACGAACAAGACAAAGACACCTGCTTTCAGAGAGCTTCCATTTCAGAGGGGGAACCAGACAGTAAAACAAGTGGAAAATAGTTGAGTTCCAGAGAGCACTACGAAGAAAGTGAAACCAGGTGATGTTGTGGAGAGAGACTAACGGAGGGCCTCTCGGAGGAGGCAGCCTTTGACTTGAGTTCTCAAGGACAAGAGGAATGGGAAGAGATGGGAGCAGTATTCTAGGGGAGGTCTCAGCAAGGTCAAAGGTCCCGCTGTGGGGACAGACTCAGCTTCCTCCAGTGTGGCTGGTGTGAGGTGCTCTCCATGGGAGAGAGGTGAAGGCCTGCAGGGCCCAGGAGGCCGTGATGGTGCAGGGACCGGGCTTGTCCCAGAGGCAGAGCAGAGTTACTAGAGAGCCCCTGGACCAAGGACGCTGGCCCTTGTGCTTCAGCCTTTGGACAGCTCCCACCCTGCCTGTGGGATCGCGGTGGCCTTGAGTCACGCTGGAGGATGGGAAGTCTGGGCTGGACTGGTGTGGACAGCATGGGGGTGGGTGGGGTGGAGGCTCCTGAGCCAAGGGCGGTGCCTTGTCAGGGGAAGGCCCTGGGCCAGGCACCTGCTTCTTTAGCCTCCTTGGAGGCCCTGGTGGGTACATGTTAATAGATGCCAAGGGTCCTATTCTCAGAGGACCTACAATCTCAGAGAGACATGTACAAGGCAGGAGGAGGAGCAGTGAGCTCAGCACAGCAGTTTAGGCACAGGCTTTGGGGTCAAAGAGCTTGTGGGTGTGCCCCAGCCTGTGACCATGGCCCTCACTTTCCCTCATTTCTTTAAAATGGGGATAACAAAAGACCCTAATAAAAGGTGAGAAGTCAATGGAGCCCTGCGTATCCTCAACCAGGTCCTCCTTAGAATAAGCCTGCAATACATTCCCTTTGTCTCCCTGTATTTGTCCTATAGCTAGTTGATCCATCAGATTATCTTGCTCATTCTTGTTTCGTTCAAGCAGAGATTGTTAGAGCTGGAATAAGCCTTTTCGAGGTCCTCCAGCCCACCTCCCACCTAGAGATGGGGAAACTGAGGCCCAGATCATGCAAGGGGCTGCCCTAGGTCACCAAATGGCCAGTTCAGAATGGGGATCTGCTTGGTCTCGTGACTTTTGTCTTCTTGAAGTCATATCACAGTGCGTCTTGATTTCTTCTTACTTGAGGTGAACTCTTGGGAATTCTGGCAGGTTTTGGGAAATTGGCGTCACAGGGTTGAGGGTGATACAGCAAGGAATTCTGTGTCCACGTGAATTTATTAAGCCATCTGCCGGCTTCCTGGTTCATAGACCTCGCTGCTTCTGACATGCCTCTTCCTGATCTTGCTCCCAGCACTGACCTGGGCATCTGCTTTCCTTCCCACTGTCTACCGGTGATGGTCTCAGTATTTACCCAGCCATGTGCCCAGTCATCCACCTACAGGCCCACAAGAGTCCTGTAGAATCTTGCGTGAATGTGGACTCTCATGGCTCCAACCTCCCTGTCATCTCGGCCATTGTCCCAGTCTTCTCTCTGCTCATCCTGTCTCCAGATTCCACCCACCAGCCTGTCCTCATGCCACGGATCTCCACACACACTGTCCCCGCTCAAAAGTCTTCCACCTACAACATCAAATCCAGCCTCAAGGCATGTATGGCACCCTGCCCAGATCTTTCTCATCCCAGCTTGAGGTCTCCCTTCTCTTCAACCTTTCGAAGGTGGGGAAAGGTACTTCTGCGTTCCTGGGCTTCCTCCTTGACTCCTCCCCCCACTTCCACCCCACCTTCAGCAAATCACCAATCCTGTTGGGTCTACTCTCAAAATTGTTTCTAGGAACACGTGTTCCTTCTCCCCCACCCCCACCACCCTGGTCCCAGCCATCATCCCCTCCATCTCACTTGGACACCACCCATTTCCTCATGGCTGACCTCCCTCACACTCCAGCCTTCATTCTGGCCTCCCACAGTGGCCCAAACTGTCCACAAGACATTCACAGAGGGGCGCCTGGGTGGCTCAGTCGGTTAAGCGACTGCCTCCGGCTCAGGTCATGATCCTGGAGTCCCGGGATCGAGTCCCGCATCAGGCTCCCTGCTCAGCAGGGAGTCTGCTTCTCCCTCTGACCCTCCCCCCTCTCATGTGCTCTCTCTCTCTCTCATTATGTCTCAAATAAATAAATAAAATCTTTAAAAAAATATATTAAAAAAAAAAAGATCCACTACTAGAGGGGAAACGACCAGCCAAAATCATTTTGGGGAATAAAACTGGGGGAGGGGAGGGACCTTTACAAGATGTGGTCTGCTTATAAAACTTCAGGGAGGGGCGCCTGGGTGGCTCAGTTGGTTAAGCCACTGCCTTAGGCTCAGGTCATGATCCTGGAGTCTTGGGATCGAGTCCCGCATCGGGCTCCCTGCTCGGCAGGGAGTCTGCTTCTCCCTCTGACCCTCCCCCCTTTCATGCTCTCTCTCTCTCAGTCTCTCTCTCTCAAATAAATAAATAAAATCTTTAAAAAAAAATTAAAAACAAAACAAAACAAAACAAAAAAAAACAACCCGGTCTCAGGCGCCTGGGTGGCTCAGTTGGTTAAGCGACTGCCTTCGGCTCAGGTCATGATCCTGGAGTCACAGGATCGAGTCCCGCATCGGGCTCCCTGCTCGGCAGGGAGTCTGCTTCTCCCTCTGACCCTCCTCCCTCTCATGCTCTCTGTCTCTCATTCTCTGTCTCAAATAAATAAATAAAATCTTTAAAAAAAAAAACATTCATAGAACCACGTCACTTCCCTGCTTAAGACCCTCTCAGTGGCATCCCGCTGTGCTTGCAGTAAAATCCAAAACGCTTGCCTGGCCTGCAAGGCCCTGGGGTCTGGCTCTGCGTCTCCACCTTGTCTCCTCTACCCGCCTTGTCGGCCCTTTACCAAGCCATCCGCGCCTCCCTTTCCCCCTTTTCTGTTCCTGTTGTTGGTGCGCTTCCCCACATTTTTGCCTCACGAAGGCCCGACTGCTGTATAAATGCCACCTGCTCACGAGCCTTCTGTACCACAGCGCCCTCTGTCTTCCATCAGATTATCGGGCAGGTTTCAGCCCAGCTCATCTCTAGGTCCTCAGCCCCAGCCCAGGGTTTGGCACCAAGGGACACGGAGGGAAGTTTGAATCGAAGGACATGGAAGGGATGGCCTGCCTTCAGCCAGGAGCTGATGAGTCAGAGGGAG
Source organism: Neomonachus schauinslandi (assembly GCF_002201575.2). Lineage (NCBI taxonomy): Eukaryota > Metazoa > Chordata > Mammalia > Carnivora > Phocidae > Neomonachus > Neomonachus schauinslandi. The sequence goes on along the minus strand of NC_058418.1, from coordinate 11,654,765 downwards.
TCCACTGTATTGTTGAATATCAAGACCAAGGGCTGCGGGAGTGGGGCTGTGGGCCATGATGGGATTTGGTGCTCCTGAGCAGGCTTCCTGCTGTCCACTGGAGGACGGGGAGCATTTCAAAGCTCGAAGGAGGCCCATGATGCAGTGGAGAGAGAGAGCAAGCTGTGGGGAGGACAGGTCTGGGCTTGAATCCTGACTCCATCATTCACATGCTGTGTGATGTGGGGCAAGTGATTTCACCTCTCTGAGCTCTAATTCATCAGTAAAATGGAGATGATCATAGACCTTACTTTCGCAAATTGTCATGAAAATTAGAAATAATGTATTGGCTCAATGAGCACAAAGCAGACAGAGCTGCTGCTGGTGGTGGTGGTGGTGATGATGATGGTGAAGAAGAAATATTTTTAAGTCCCTGGATGCTGGGTGCTCCGAAGCAGATCATGGGGTAGTTGCAGCTTGACCTTGACTTATGGCCACTGGAGAAGCAGTTTTGAGGTCAGGGCGGAGGGTGAAGCAGGTGTGTAAACAGAAAATGAAGGCTCAAGCCCAGACATCAGGAAGGTGGGGGAAGAGGTGGGCAAACAGTGCCCAGGGCAGGACAAGGCTCGGTTTGGTTCATGAGTATCTGAGGCCCACTGGACGGTGGCCTTGCAGTAGGACTAGCCAGACACCTCTCTGTCTCTGTGTCTGTCTGCCATTCCTCATCCTGTTTTCCTATGTGTTTGGGTCCCTAAGCCAGTTCCC
>NC_058418.1:11629544-11649021 GCF_002201575.2 Neomonachus schauinslandi | reverse complement strand
GTGTGTGTGTGTGTGTGTGTGTACATGTACGTCTATTTGTGTGTCTGTGACTCCGGGGTGTGATTTGGAGTCTGTGTGCGTGTGTAAGTGCAGGTGTGCATGCACATGTCTGGGTGTGTGTTTTGCCTATCTACCCCTGTCATTGCGTCTGGGCGTATGTCTTCTCCGCAACTATTCCTGCCTGAGGTCTGTGCGCACCTGTCCCTGTGTGTGTTTGCGGGTCTCTGTCCTCGTCTGGGCCCTGCCTGGCTGAGGCTGTGGTGTGTGTGCGATGTGGCAGCCCTTACCTGTTGCCAGCACAGCTGTGGGGCCACCCTCTCCTGTTGTGTCTGCTGCCTCTCTCTCCATCCCTCCCTCCTGACAGCTCAGAAGTGTTCACTCCCTTGAGGCCACCCAGGGACAGATGTGGTGCGGTGGGGGTGTGAGGTGCTGCTCCTAGGGAGGCAGGGACCGGGCCAGCTGGGCCCACAGAGGTTCCCGGCAGTGCGAACACTGCCCACAGGGGCTCCCAAGCCGCAGCCTTGATTGAAGCCGGCCCTGAAGGCAGGAGACCCAGGGGACAGGCCAAGAGGGGCCAGGAGGGGTGAGGGGCAGCCCTTGGGCCCTCTATATTTAGCCCCATTTTCGGTAAGTGCTAACGAGAAGCTGGCCCAAGTCTGCTAAAACCGGCTGGGGGAAATGCAGAGGAGAAGTGAAAGTCCGGGGAGGGAGGGGCGAGGGAGGGGTGGGGAGGGCGGAGGGGACCCAGAGTCCCAGGCCTGAGGCAGTGGGGCAAGCGAGTGTGACCCCAAGGGTGTGGGTAGCCCTGGGTGTGTCTGACTCCAGGATGGTGGGATTCAAGGGGCCCGTTAGAATTCTGCATTGCTTGTTCCTGCCTGGCTCTCTAAAGAGTTATACACTACCTGGGATGGGAGAAGGGAGGGGTGACTATGGTCATATAACCGAGCAGCCTTTCTGTGTGAACGAGGCCTTGAGATGAGCTTCGGAAAGCGCCAGGGAGCTGGAGCATATTAGATCACCTGGTGGGGGTAGGGGTGGGGGCTTTTCAAAATCCAGATATCCAGGTCTTCCCTTGTCCCATTGAAAGCAGAGTGTCTGGGTGGGAATAGGTGTCAGTGTTTCTCTAGAGTCAAGAGAGAGGGGCCTGGGCCAAGGCTGACAGCCTGCAGGACGGGCGCCTCAGCAGGCCTCTTAAGGGGATTGTCAACGCCCTTAGATGTTAAGGCATCATTTGGCTTTGGATCTGTGGTGGAAATGGAGTCCCCTCTTCATCCTTGGTGGGGATGATATGATGACACCCTTTTTTCAGATTGGGTTCTGATGGGGGCAGGAGGAAAGAAAAACAAGACAGGCTTGGGCAAAGGGCAACACTGGCCATTTTGCTGTCAACCCAGCCAAATGCTGCAAGGGTGCCTGGGCTGTGTGCGAGTTGGGGTGGGGGGAAGAATTAGGGAGAACAAGGGAAACAGTGGTGGAGATTTCCTCTCATGCCACCTTTGCCTCCTCAGCCACTGTCCCTGCAGAAATTACTTTAAAGGTTTAGGTTGGAGTTGCTTGGGGATTGGGGCTCAAGGTCAAGGTGGCGGGTAGCAGCAGGGAGAGAGGCTTGTCTGGGACAAGATTGGGTCCTGGTCTGTTAGAGATTCTTGCATGCATTCATTCATTCCAAAGACACAGTCCCAGCCAGGGCTGTTGGGCTCTAAGGAGCTCACAGTCTGGGGCAGGGGGAATCCATTGCCCAGGGGGTCAGGGTGTGTTAGGGGGCAGAGGCAGGGGGTTCCCAGATGAGAGAGACACTAACCACCTGAGGAGTCAGGGAGGACTTCACAGAGGAGGTGATGTATGAGCTGGGACCTTCAAAAGGAGCAGGAGTTTGCTAATTGAGAAGAAGAGGTCGCCAGGTAGGGAGAAGAGCAGAGGCTAAGGCCTGGAGGGAGGAGGGAGATCAGAGCCTCAGGGCACCCTTGTGCACTCAACCCACACATCCTGGGCTGGGCAGTGTTGGGGACCCCAAGATGAGTCAGACCTGCCCTCAAGGGGTCCTAGTCTGACGGGGAAGATGTACTGGGGCCCAGACGGCTACAGCCAGGGGAGAGGGCCGGGCCAGCGGGAGCCGGGGTGGAGGGAGCCGCCGTCATAGAGGACAGAGCCTGTGCTGGGGCCTGAAGGATGAGTAGGAGGTCGCCAGGCAGACAGAGTGGGGGACAACCTTCCAGGCGGAGGGAGAGAGACATCAAGACCGAGGCAGGAACGAGTAGAGAGAGAGCCGCAGGGAGGGACGTTCAGCCAACATTTAATACCTACTCTTCTGAGCTGGGGGACACCAGGGGGCCAGCAGTGAGTCAGAGCAGGCCTGCTCCCTGGTCTGGTGGGAAAGGACAGGGACACAGAAGGCCACGGCCCTGTGGGCTCAGGGCTAGGACAGTGAGAAGGCAGGGCCGTGGGAGGCTGTATTATTTTCCCAGGGCTGCCGTCACGGACTACTGTACGCTAGGTGGCTTAAACAACAGAAATTAATTTTCCTGAAATCTGGAAGCTAGAAGTCCAAGGTCAAGGTGGCAGTGGGGGTGGTTTCTTCGGAGGTCTCTCTCCTCGGCTTGGGAGGGCTGACTTCGCCCTGTGTCTTCACATGGGCTTCTTTCTGTGTGTCTATGTCGTCCCAGTTTCCTCCTCTTTTGAGGACACCAGTCATATTGGATTAAGGCCCACCCTAATGGTCTCATTTAACTTGATTACCTCTTTAAAAACCCTATCTGGGCTTTTCTTGGGGAGATAGGGAGCTGTGGAAAGGTTCACGGCCAGGTTGTGGGAAGGATCTCCCTGGGGCTAGATGGACACTGGCTGGGAGGAGGGGGCCGGCGAGGGGGTTGGAGCAGGGGTCTCAGGGATGCTAGGAGGGGTGGGAGGCAGGACCCCACTAGCATCAGCAGTTGCCCAGAGCTGGGCCAAGTCCTGGGCCATTTGGAGGCAGGATTAGGCAGGACTCCTGCCTTTGATGTCCCAGAGTCAGGAGTGTGAAAGCTTTTTCTTTTTTTATGTGAAAACATACCTACGGTAAGTGCTCAGATTTTAAGGGTGCAGCTTGATGCATTTTTCCCTATGTATAGAACCACATAACCACCAAACAGATGACGATACCGAACATTTCCAACCCCCTACAGGCCTCCTCACGCTCATTCCCCGTCAGCAACCCCCAGACGTTACCCATAATCTGACCTTGGCCATCTGATATCATCTTGCCTGTTTCTGAGCTTCCTGTAATTGGAATCCTACTGTCTGTCCACTTTGTTGTCTGATGTCTTTCACTTGGTGTCGTGCCTGCAAGATTCAGTGGTGCGTGTGATGCAGGAGTTTCTTCCTTTTCTTGCTGTGGGGCGTTTCATTGTATGGACATACCACATTGTGTCCATCCTCTGATAGGCCCTTGACTTGTTCCCAGTTTGGGGAAGGGGCTGCTGTGTGCCCATGGGCTTGGGGGGCAGGATGCTCCTCTGTCTCCCCAGGGTGCTCGGGAGTGGATGTGCTGGGTCCTAGGGAGGGGGAACCTCGTCAGTTTTCCTGAATTGTGCTTATATCGATTTACACTCCCACGAGCAGTGTGTGACCTGGCTTTTTAATCAAGAATTTTAAACCAGAGCGGCGTTTCATGTCGAGTAACCCTCGATTGCAAAATTCCTGGACATTTTTTTTTTTTTTTTCCAGTTGCTGAGGACGTCCTAGCTCTTGTTAGCTGGCCTTCTTTCAATATCTTGGGCGCGAAACGCGCTTGAATTGGACAGCCCCTTTGATAGGGCATCGTGGTTTAGGCAGGGATGTGGAGTGAGTGGTGGGGGAGACCTTGGGGTCAGAGTCAGGGTCACGAGTAAGGTCTGAGGCCAAGCTGGGAGTCAAGGTCAGATGAAGGACTTGTACCATCTGGGTGGGAGTTGGGATTCAGGGTAGGTAAGGGGACTGAGAATGGATAGGGAAGAAGCCTAGGTTTGTGTGGGGTCTAGGACCAGAAAGGTTTGGGTTCGAGTCGGCGTCAGTCAGGGTGAACTTGAGTAGGGGTGACAGCTGGAGATGAGGTGGGTGGAAGTCACAGCAGGGGGCCCACTAGACCATAGCAGTCCTGATGAGAAGCGGGAACTCTGGAGTCATGAAGACAGGTGTCCAATTGGGGCACTTCTGCTGTCTCACTGTGCACTCGGGCCCTCAGTTTCCTCCTCTGTAAAATGGGGGTAATATTAGCACCAACTGCTACTGTGAGCTCTGAATCATACTTAACACTGTGCTCAGCACTGGTAAGTGCTCACCTTTCCCTCCTCAGCATCACAGTGTTGTGAGGGAAGAGCAATGCTTTGTGGCCCCAGGGCCAGCTTGCTGTTTGCCCCCTCCCCTCATGTCCTGGGTTTATGGGAAGATAGCAGGGGATTGCATTTGTAGGCTGGGGCACCCAGCTTGGATCTGGGCGTGCAGTGGGGATTCAAGGCTTAAGTCCCGGGTGAGGCCTAGGAGTAAGTCCGAGGACCTGGTCAGGGGCAGAGCCGGGTGGTGTTGGAGTCGGAGTTCCAAGTGGCGAGTGGGGCTGCCGGGCCTGTGAGCTGAATGTGAGAAAGGAGGCCGGGAAGCCAAGTGGGGGTCAGGTGTGGACAGGAACATTGTGGGCTGGGGGAGGGGCAGAGGGCGCCAAATCCCACGCAGAGTTCAGAAGACTCACTCCTTTGGGGATGCTGCAGCCCTTCACACCCCCAGGCCCCACTCAGAGTGGAAAACATGTCTCACCCGAAACCTGGTGAGGCAGGACGGGCACGCCTCGGGAGGAGGCCTGAGGCTGACTCGCTCCTGTGGAACATCACCCACCTCCTCCTGGGCACCGAAGCCTTCTCACGACCACCGGCTACCTCCCACCCTGCCCCAGGGCCTCACGGGAGGTGGCCCTCCCCGTGCCACCTTCTGCAGGGCTGAAAAGGATCCCTTTCTTGTCCTGCCAGAGGAGGGCAGAGGCCCAGTGAGGAGGGCATGTCTCCTGGAAAGAGGCACTTACAAGGTGGCAGGGAGTGCGGGGGATTTGGAGAGAGGCTAGGGTGGTGCTGGAAGAGGGCCCAAGAGCCCCCCAGGCTTCCCTCACCCCACTTACATCCTTCTTTTGTCCCCAGAAATAAGAATGTCTAAGCCCCTGGAGGCCGAGAAGCAAGGTCTGGACTCCCCCTCAGAGCACACAGGTGGGTGGGGAGGGGAGCAGGCAGGGCAGGGGGCCTGTGGGGTGGGGGGAGCTGAGGGGCTGTGGGGGCACAGGTGACAACTCACTCTTTCCCTCTCGTTGCAGACACTGAAAGAAATGGACCAGACACTAACCATCAGGTCAGGAGGGAGTGGATGAGCAGGAGGGGTTGGGAGGGGCAGAAGGGAACAGAGGGGGGCCCCTGTGGGGGAGGGGCATGGTGTCAAAAGCTGCTTCACCTCACTCTTCCCATTCCCCACCCCAACTTTTTCTTCCCAGAACCCCCAGAATAAGACCTCCCCGTTCTCCGTGTCCCCAACTGGCCCCAGCACCAAGGTAAGAACCTATCAGAACGGCCAGGGCAGGGGAACGAGGAGGGTGTCCTGTGATGGGTTAGCGTCTGGGAGAGGGTCCCGCACATCTTTGTGGGCCCAGGGCCTGAAGGGGGGGCACGGAGCCCCAACACCTTGGTGACAAGACTCCTCCCGCCCCTTCTCACACTCAGGCTCCCGCCCCAGGCCTGTGACTCACCCAGGCTCCTTCCCCTTCCCTGGGGGGTGGGGGTGGCCAGGGAAATCCCCCCCAGAGCCCCAGGGCGATGAACAACAGGAAGCTGAGGGCCCCGCCCCCATCCCAACTTCCCTGACAGGGGCCTGCCCTACCCCCAGCCCCCCAACACACACACTCAGGGGCCAGCCAGTAGAGGGGGGTATGGGATGGGAGGCAGACTCAGGAAGGATGGCTGAGGTTGATGGGGAGGCTGGAAGTGGCCAGACAGAACAAATCCCTAATCCAGATGGGACCCTGCCTGTTTCTGGGCACTGCTGGGCTTCCTGAGGTGTCTGGGGCCCAGGCCTCCATGCTCCAGCCTGGTGGGGGCAGCCACAGGCCCAGAGGCCTGAAAGCAGCATGGAGGGCAGGGGCAGAGGGGTCCTCTGCAAGGGATGGGGTTGGAGGCCGGGAACTACTCCGTGACCTTGGGAAAATCACTCCCCTCCTCCCCCCACCGCCCCACCACTGCTGGGCTTCTCGGTTTCCTCTTCTCTAACATGGGGGGCTGTCAGATCCGATGGCCTCTGAGGTGCCCTGATGCAGCTTAGTGGGTGGGTATCTTGTGCTGAGTGAGTTGGCCAGGGCCCAGGGGAGGAGCTCTGGCTCTGGCCTCCTTCCCTCTGCTCTTAGGCGCAGTTCTGGCCTTAGCCCTCACAGCAGAGCGCGTGCCCATCGTCCTGACCCTTTCCCTCCTCAGCTGTGTCTTTGCAGCCCCTCCCAGCCCCACGGCAGCCTTGCTTCTCTGTGGGGAAACCAGGGGAGCCCTGGGAAGGAAGGGTCCTTGCCGCCCTTCCCTGGCCTGGACCCTGGTTCCTCGGGAAAACCGGAGGCAGAGAGGGCGTTGACCTCTGACTCCGGGCCTCTGTCCACACCTCGTCCTGTTTGAGGGCAGCCTCTGCTTTCCCCAACTGCAGTGATTCATGTGCCCCCGTCACAATTTCAGACACATCCACACACCACCGTGTACAATTACTTACATCACAATTGTGTTAATTGGCTTCAGTTTTAAAAACATTTTATTACGGAAAATGTGAAGCAGATACAAAAGGAGAAGAAAAAGAGTATAATGAAAATAAGCCCCCAGGTGCCCATCCATCAGCTTCAACAATTTTCAGCTCATGAACTGGCTTGCTTTTTCAGCAACTCAAATACGTGTTTTTTAAATGGAAATTTCACGAATGGAAAACCAGCATCTCTTGCCATGGAAATAAATACAATGATTATTTTTTTTAAGTAATCTCCATGCTCAACGTGGGGCTCGATCTCACGACCCCGAGATCAAGCATCTGTGCTGTACCGACTGAGCCAGCCAGGTGCCCCAACACAATGATTATTAAAATGTACCCAGAGACTCTTGCCTGCTGACGGGTCTAAGCCTGAGGCCTTTCCTTCATTCATTAGAAAGGGAGATGAGCAGTGTTGGGGGTGAGGCGTTAGAACTATCCTAGCACCTAATGGAGGCTTTCTCAAGAGAACCAGAAGGAATGAAAGAAATCTGAAAGAGGACTAGTATCCTCACCATGTTGGTTGTTTTTTGTTTTTTAACTTTTAATTGGAATGTGACACATGCAGAGATCCTCAGTGGGTTTTCACAAACTGAACACCCATGTTGCCCACACCGGGTCAAGAGGCAGAACACAGCCAGACTTCCAGGGGCCCTCGAGTCCCCACCAGGGGATGCTGCATCCCTGCACCCCGTAAACTTTCTGACATTTGTCTCCATTCCCTGGGCCATGCCACTCACCCTCTGTGATCTGGCCTTTTCCAGGCCTCTGTTCATCTCACTCTGAATTCCAAATGCTACACCCCCCTGCCAAGCTGCTATGTCACCTTGCACAAGTCGCTTTCCCTCTCTGGATCCCCTTTTGCAAAATGGTGCTGGGACATCGGGCTGAAGGATTAGGGATCATCCTTCAGCCCAGTGTCCCCTCTGGGCCCGAGAGTGTGATTCTGCAAGCCATGCCTCCCCCCAACCCCACATGTCCTTTACCAGCCGACCTCTCAGGCAAGCCAACCGCGGTATGGCCTTTCTGTCTAGGAGAGGAGGAAGGCCAGGACTGCTCTGTGCTGGTCTGTCCTATGTATTTGATGCAAGGTGCATCTACATCCTGCACAGAGAGATGAGGAGGGGCTCAAGGGACTTCTGGGGTGGAGGCTGAAAGCTGGCAGCATCTGGGCCACATCTGGCCTGTGTATGTGCTTGGCTGGTCCTGCCAGCGTTTTTGGCGCTTTTTTTTTTTTTAGGTTGTTTTGGGTTTTGCTTTAGATTTTGAAATGAATGGTTGGTGGGAGCAGAGGAGGAGCTGGGCAAGCTTCCCCTCCAGGAGGGCCGCACATGCCGCCAGCCCACCTCATCCTCGTCTGCCCACGCCACCTGTTCGCACTGTCTGCCTCTTTCCATACTCATTTGAATTCCGATCCAGGTTCCAAGTCGGTGGTTTTTTTTTCATAACCTAAGACCCGTTCTTCCAATGAAGTCCTACTTCATTAATGAGAGATGCACCTCTGGCTAAAGCAGATGAGGGAGGGGCACCTGGGTGGCTCAGTTGTTAAGTGTCTGCCTTCAGCTCAGGTCATGATCCCAGTGTCCTGGGATCGAGCCCCACATCAGCTCCCTGCTCGGTGGGAAGCCTGCTTCTCCCTCTCCCACTCCCCCTGCTTGTGTTTCCTCTCTCACTCTGTCTCCCTCTGTCAAATAATAAATAAAATCTTTTAAATAAATAAATAATAAAGCAGATAAGGGATGGGGACCCAGAACACTATTCTTTGATGCCCCGAGTCCTCTGCTGGCAAATTCCCCATTTTACAGATGGGGAAACTGACCCCCACCCCCCAGAGGGGAAAACTGCTCTCCAAAGGTGCCTCTCTCCTGTTTGATGCAGGGGTGTGTGTTAGCCCTCCTGATTGTTGAGGAGCCTGAGGCCAGAGGCAGGACTTAAGATCCCCAGCCGGTAGGCAGGGCCTTGCCTCTACACCCCAGCCTACTCCTCCTGTGCTGGCCCGAGGCTGCCGTTGCCACACACGTGCCCTCTCTTTGGTTCACAGGTGGGCATTCTCTCTGGCCTCCACTTAACATTCTGGGGTCCCGGACCCTGCCTCTCTCCCCCCCAGATCAAGGCTGAAGACCCCAGTGGCGACTCAGCCCCAGCAGCACCCCCGCCCCCCCAGCTGGCTCAGCCGCATCTGCCCCAGGCCCAACTCATGTTGACGGGCAGCCAGCTAGCCGGGGTAAGTACTCGGGGAAGGACAGGGAACGTGGGCCTCGACCAGCCGCTTCCCATCTGTTACAGGACCCGTGGCAGGGGCTGTCCCGCCAGGGCCACCACCATGCTCTCACACCCTCCTCCTGCCCTCCTCAGGCCTCCTGGAGGACTTGCCCCCTAACCTGCTTGGCTCGGGCACTAACCCCTCTCTGCCTTCTCTGCTCCCCCGCCCCCGCCCCTCCTCTGGCCCTGCCGCCCGCACCCCACAGCTCACGGCACTGATGCCAGCTCAGCAGCAGCTCCTCCTGCAGCAAGCCCAGGCCCAGCTCCTGGCCGCCGCCGTGCAACAATCCAGTGCCGCTGCCGCCGCCGCCGCCGCCTCCTCCTCCTCCTCCTCCTCCTCCTCCTCCTCTGCCTCCTCTGCCTCCTCCTCGACCTCGCAGCCCCCAGCCTCCTCTGGGGGGGGCGACCTGCCACCTCCACAGCCTGCCAGCCAGCCCCCCGGGACCCCACAGCTCACCCTCTCCCAGCCCATCCAGCTCACAGCACAGGTAAGGGCAGCCCTGGGGGGCAGGCAGCACAGGGCCCACGGAAGCATGGTGTGCAGGGGGCTGACCGGTCTGCGTGGACTCTTCTGAAGGCCGGTCATGTGCCAGGGAGCCACGGGGGATGCTGCCACCCGTGTCTCAGTGGGGTAAATCAACGCTCAGAGGGAGGACGTCCTCCATGTGATGGCATGCCTGGCTAGGCGCTTTCTGTGTATCTCACTGAGGGCTCCCAGCCACCTGGGAGGTTGGCCCATTATCCTCAGTTTCTGGCTGAGGAAACGAGGAGTCACCTCCGTGGAATGGTGCCCATGTGGGCCCAGAAGGAAAGGCTGAGACTCTGAGCCAGCACCCTATAATGTGTGCTCTGGCGTATCCAGTGAGAGATGCTCTTTCAGAAAAGGGGCCCGTGGCCGCTGGGTCAGGGAATGCTGCACCGCTCTGGCCATTCTGGAGACTATTGGCATATACTGAATCATGAGTTCGTGGCTGTATTCATTTCCCGGGGTGCCATGACAAAGCCCCACAAACTGGGTGGCTCTAGGGAGAATCTCTCTCTGCTTCTTCTAGCTTCTGGTAGTGCCGGAAATCTTTAGCATTCTTTTAGCTGGATCGCTCCAATCTCTGCCTCCTTGGTCATAGGGCCATCTTCTGTCTGTGCCTGTCTGTCTCTGCATTCACATTTTCCCTTCTTATTATAAGGACACCAGTCGTTGGATTAGGGCCGACCCTAATGACCTCATTTAACTTGATTACATCTGCAAAGACCATGTTTCCAAATACGCTTGTATTTACAGGCACCAGGGGTTAGGACTTCCGACAAGTCTTTTTGGGAGACCCAGTTCAACCCAAGATAGTAGCCCACAAATTTCCTGTAAGGATAGTTTGTGGAACAGAGTAGGTAGAACAGAGCATCCCCTCCTGATGGGCCTGCTCTCTCCACCCGCACTTTTCCCTGTCACCCACTTGTGCTATCTGCCTGGGTTCCATAAGCATTTGAGTCTGTGGCCCATGTTCCAGCGCAGTGAAGGTCCTGAGAAGTCCTGCAGCAAGGAACCTTGTTTAACTTCCCTTAACCCTGTGTTTCCCACAATGACTGCTCTTTGGATCGCTTTTCTTTCTCTCTATCCACCGCCTTCCATGGAACCCCGGGGGCAGACGCTGTCTACACAGAGAAGGTGTCCAGCACCCACAGTTTGTCCCTTGACAGAGTTCAGCTTCCAACGGGCCCATTCCACTACTGACCAGTGCTTCCACTGAAGACTGTCCTTAACGCTGAGCTGGGTCTGCCTCCTTAGAGCTTCCCACTTCTGGGCCTGCTTCTGCGGAGACACACAGAGCAATCTGTGGCCACTGCTCTGTGATGGCTCTTCCAGACTTAGCCCCTGGTGCCTGGCTCGCCACGGTAACTGTAACTAGAGTCTGGCAGGTGCTGCCTTTGTAGCAGGCACTGTGCTAACGGTGACCTCCTAGAATCCACAAATCCTCATCCCCGGCGAGGTCACCCCAAGGGGCAGAGCGGCCTGGGAGTCAGGGCTCAGACCACATAATCTGGGGCTGCTGCCAGTAGCCATCCTTCCCACCTCACCCCGCCCACCGCCCCCCAGAGATCCCAGCAGCAGGGGGGGCGCCTCTCAGCACATACAGCTCTCCATGGAGCAACCCCAACGCTCAGGGCTCCTCCCTCCCCCAGGTCTCAAGTATCCCTGCCCCTGCCCCTGTTCTCCTGTCTGCCTGGAAGTCGGCTCCCTCCCTTTACCTGGACGGCTTCTTTTCAGCCTTTAAGCCTCAGCTTGGGAGTCCACGCCTCCAGGATGTCTTCCAAGACTTCCCTCCCTCCAGCTGGTTTGATTTCCTGCCTCCTGCATTCTCCCGAGGCCCCCAGCCCTTTTCCTTTGCTTCTGGCCCTAATCACCAGTGCTGGGTCCAGATATGCCCGAGGAAGTGTCTGTGGAAGGGACAAAGACTCCAGGGAGGGAACAGGGACAGAGCAGCCTCGTACAGACCAGCAGCAGGCATTCCTTCCGTTCATACACTCCTAGAACCACCTCCTCCAAGCTCCCTGCCACCTGCTGTCCCGCCCAGACTCTGATTCTCAAGGCCTCCTCCAACCCCTTCCTCTCGCTCCCGTCCCCAGCTCCGATCTGCTCGGGTCTGCCTTTTGCAACTGCAAAGCTGGGCCAAGGTTGTTTTCTGGGAGTTCTGTCACCCTGTGACCTCATTTCCCTGACAAATGTTTATCCCGTACCACCAAGAGCTGTAGGCACTGTACCGACCAGCTGCCGTGGGTACCACAGTCCTCCTGCCTTAGCTGCCCACTGCAGCTCCAGCTGTCTCACCCCTGGGCTTGACCCCTCCCTCTTCCTCAGCCCATGTCCCGTTCCCACCCATCTGCTTCCCATGCCCACTCCGCTCTGTCCCGTGGTCATTTCAGACATTTCCCGGCCTCCCGTGTGTCAGGCCCTGGTGGGAAGCTAAAGGCTTAGAAATGACTCAGACGCTTCCTTGCCCCCTCAGGGTTCCCAGTCTTCTAGGGAAACAGACACACCAATGAACCACTAAGAAATGTTTTACTTGAACAATACTAAGAAAGTCAAAAACACCCCTAGCCCTATCATTTTAAAAATTACATAAAGTACTAAGGGAAAGTCCCCCATCTGTCCCTCGAATGCCAGCTTCCAAAGTAATGTCAGTTAAACCATTTGGCAGGAACCTTCCCTGCATTTTCCTAACTCGTATAGAGAAAGGGATGATTATAACACACTTCTATAATTTGTGTGTCCAGCACTCAGCACGGTGCTTTCCACCAAGGGGGCCACGTGGATATTTACTGAATCAATGAGGGATGCAGCTTTTCAATCAAGGGTAGGGAAGACATCTCTCCGGGGGACTAATTCAGAATGTCTGGGGTAGGGGTAGGCATTGATTGAAAATTTACATTAACCGTTAAAACATCATTTTGTATTTGGAGAGAAAAAAAAAATCCCTATTTTCATAATATGACCATGGCATATAAAGCTTGACAAAATCTTTTAGGCGGACAGGACCTAGTGAGTACAGGTTTCCCAGAGAAACCTATTGGATGTGGTGGGAGTGTGGGAGAAGACAGGTGACCTGTGTCTGAGGGAATCAGAGAAGGCTTCCTGGAGGAGGTGGGATCTGACCTGAGCAGGGACAAGTAGGAGTTTACCGGGTATACGAAGTAGAGAAAGCTGTTCCAGGCAGGGAGCATAATGTGAGAGAGCGCAGTGGGCTCTGGGAGTTGGGGTTTGGGGGCCAGCAGTGGAAGACAGAGCAGGATGGGCTAGGAGGGGTGGTGGCTGGACCAAACTCCACGCCAGGTGGCTGAAGAAGGAAAGGGGATATTTGGCTCAGACCACCGAAGAGGCCCATCCTGGAACATGGGGACTGGCCCCAGGGGTCTGTCTCTTTTTTCATTCTGAGGCAGGCAAAATAGGCGCCTGCCCGCTTCGACTTGCAGCCACTTGTACCCGGGGAGATAAAACCCTCCCACTGGCCAGGGTTGAGTTAATGTCCTCAACCCCTGAGAAGGTAGGGTCAGCCCCCCTGGACCATGTGACCTGAGAATGGGGGAGGGCAAGTCCCCAAGAGGAAGAGGTGGATGCTTGAGGAAGGGGCAGTGGGTGCCAGGTCAGCCACACCTGGAGGTGTGTTGTCAGTGTGCCCACAGGCCCTGGAGTCCAGGAGCCAGGCCGGGGCATCCCAGTCGCCCCACAACTGCGGGATTGGGGTCTTCTGTTGCTCATCTATCCTGGCATTTTAACATGAAGCAGTAGCATGGGATATAACACAGAATGTACGGAGGTTGTTTTTGCTCCCTGTTGGGTGGGTCTCGGTTTGTGGGTGTTCTGCCCCAATCGCTGGGACTTCCTGGGCTCCGTGTGGCAGGGTCACCTTTGGGGAAGGAGGCACATAGAAGAACCCCTGTTAGAGACAGGCCACCTGTGCCCATACCACCTGCCCCCCCCCCAAACTTTAGGGCTTCCTCTAGTGAAATGACTAGAATAACATAGTCATTCATCCAGCCCTTATTGAGCACCTTGTATATGCCAGGTGCCCATTCATGGCCCCGAGGGGACAGCTGTGAATGAGGCAGAGGTGGCTGCCCTTGAGGACCTCATGTTCTAGTGGGGAGACAGACAGTAAACAAGTAAACAAACGAACAAGACTGTTTTGGAGTGAGTGTCCTGAAGAAAATGAAATAGGCTGGTGTCTTCCAGGGAGGTGGTTAGGAAAAGTTTCACTGAGGAGGTAGCCTTTGAGAGCTGAGGCCTGAATGAGTCAGTCATGAAGAAGCCAGGGGAGAACTGAGGAAAAGGCAACAGCAAGTGCAAATGTCCTGAGGTGGAAGGCAGCTTGACATCAGGGCACAGAGAAAAGTGGTATGTCTGGAGCAGAGCAAGTTAGCAGGAGACAAGAGGTGAGGGGTCTTCTAGGACAGATTAAGGGGTTTGGAATGAATGCCAGATATGATGGGAAGCTGTTGGGGGGTTGTTAAACAGATGAGTGGCATGAGCCAACTGACCCTTTACAAAGCACCCTCCAGATGCCATGGGGAGAATGGACTGTGGGGGACCAGAGTAGAAGCAAGGGGCCCAGTGGGAAATGCTCGCAGGCATCCAGGCGGGGAGGTGAAGGTGATGGTGGGGGTCTAGAATGCTATTTTATATGGATAGGGTAGATCAAGGATGACTCCTAGAATTTTGGCTTCAGCAACCGGAGAGTGGTGAGCTGATTTCCTGAGTTGGGGAAGACGGGGGTACACAGGGTGTTTTGGAGGGCAGGAGTAGGGAAGCAGGAGTTTCCCTTTGGACATGGCAGGGGATAAAGAGTCTATTCACCATCCAAGTGGAGACATCAAATAGGCAGACGGGCATATGAGGCTGGAGCTCAGCGGGGAGGCTGGCTGGACACTGGCAGTTATGAGTTGTCAGGCAGAGGACGGGGCTCCCGCCCTTGAGAGCTTGTGCTTGAGGGGTGTGACAGCAGGGGAGTGACAGGAGGGTGCAGGGGCAGCAGATGCTTGTGCTGGGGGAGTATGTTGTGATTTCCCAAACACCTTATAGATACTAATACTACTCAGGCCTCAGTACAATCCAGTAAAGAGTCAGACATTCTTATCCCCATTTTGTAGATGAGAACACCAAGCCCTGAGAGAGCTATGACTCAGTAGTAATGACTACCATTTATGCAGGACCACTCGAGTGAACAGAGACCAGGCTAAACATGCTACGTGTGTTGTTGCATTTAATTCCTGTAATAGCCCCAGGAGGTAAGAGTTATTGTGGTGTCACCCAAGGAAATGGAGGCGTAAACAGGGTAAGGGATGCCCACGGTCCCCCAACTGTGTGAGGGACAGCCGGGTGTCTGGCCGTCTCCAGGACACCATGCACTGTCACCCTATACAGTTAGGGAGGCCGAGGCCCAGAAGAGAGCTGGCTTCCCCCGAGTCACACAGCGAGAAGCAAGCAACAGGACCCAGGCTCAGACCCCCAAGGTTCCCAGCTGGCAGGGACCCTGGCACTCCTCCGACCGCCCTCCCACCTAGCTCCCTCCACACAGTTCTGGGCAAGTCGGGGTGCCGTTTCTCCCAGGTGGCTCCTGGGACAGGTGCTCTCTCCCTTCCCAGGCAGCCCCCTCCACCCACAGGGCTGCCTGTCATGGCTCAGAGAGTAAGGAAGCCCGTCCTCACTCTGAATGCAACTGAGGACAATGTAGTTTACATGGTCCCCCAGACACCCCCCTTCCTGTCCTCCCCGCCCTGGACTTAATTCTAAACTGTCCATGTCTTGGAATGGGGTGTCCAAAACTGGTCATAGCATGCCATCTCAGGGATGGCCGGTGAGTGTCACGCAGACACCATCCCAGTCTGGGTGGCTGCCAGAGCGTGTGTGGGGCCCTACAGTTGGGGGGGTGGAGAGTCTGCCCTGTGCGCTGGAGTGAGGCGCTGCACCTGGGCCCAAGCGGCCACAGCAGGGGCCAGGCCTCCTCTAGTTCCTTTTAAAGGCTTTTTTCCACCACCCCCCCCCCCCGACCCTCAGGTGGAACCAAGCCCAGATGGGAAAGTGGACAATTATACTCCTGTTCACCCGTGTGTCACGTAAATAGAGCGTCAGTCTTTCTGCCCGACTGTGGCCAAGATCTCAGTTGCGGCAAAGTACAGCCTGAAACACCACCAGTCAGTCCTAGGTTTCACTCATTCATTCATTGGAAATTCATTGATCACCTGCTGGGTGCCCACACTGGGGTGGGGGTGATCACAATCCAGCGATGAACGAGAACTGGTCTCTTCCCTTCTCAGCTCTAGTGGGGTGTGCTAAGCCCTCTGTGCCCGTTTTTCTCACAGGTCAGGGACGGAGCAGATGATCCACTAAATATCCTGGCCAGGGGCCCTTCCCCAGTGTCTCCACTTCCTCTAACTGCTCCACCATCTTGACTTGGTCCTAATGCGCCCCCAAGTGGCTTCAGATTGCTTGCTGCTTGTAGATTATGGAGAAATGGGGCCTCCTACTGGTTAACCCCAGTTCTGAGCCAGCACAGCACCCAGAATCTTCCTTCTGTCATTCTGCAATTTCTTTAGTCAGCAAACATTTCGTGAACATCCACCATGCCCCAGCACCTTTTTGCAGGGGGGATACAGTGAGGAATAAGGCAGACAAGTCTGTGCCCAGACAAGCACCTACCCATAGCTGACAATTGCTATGAAGAAAGGAAAAGAGTATAATGTAATAGAGAGAGATTGAGGAGAGGAAGACTCCTCATCAGAGCGGGTAGCCAGGGGAGGCCTCTCTCAGGAGGGGGCGTTTTATAGAGACTTGTGTGATGAGGCGGGGCCAATCATGTGCAGATCAAGAAGTCGGGGGGCAACAGCATGTGCAAAGGCCCTGAGGTGGGGGCCTTTTTTGAGTTCAGTAACAGGAAGGAGACCAGTGTAATTCGCTCCGAGTCAGGGAGTGAGAGTCCTGGTTGATGAGGAAGGCCAGGTCATCCAGGGCCATGGCAAGGAGTTGAATTGTCTTACAAGTGTGATGAAAACCAGTGGAGGCTTTATGATTAGATTAACATTTCAGAACAGGAACCCCCTGGAGGGGTCTGTGGATAGAATTCAGGGGAGTGCATGAACTTGGATGGGAAAAAATTATGTCTCAACTTTTACTATCCTCTAACTGAAAATGTTACGTTTCCTTCTATTATGAATAGACCACAGTAGCATTAGCAGGACTCTGTCACCGATGGAATCACAGATATTTCTATACACAGAGACCTCAAAATATTGTTTTTACTCATCATTGCTTTGAAATTACAGTAGTCATCAGACGTATTGCTTGGTCTTATTATTTAATGGGCTAATAAAGAAACCCATAGATTATTATCACAACTCAAGATGTTGGATGACTTTTTCATATATAGTTGATTTCATATGAAATCCTATGCATTTTATTTTACCCATTTTTTAACTCTGAGAAGGGGGGCAGTAGGTTTTGTCAGACACCAAGTAATTCAGAGCACAGAAAAAAATTAGAACTTTTTTGTTCAGGCTTGCAGATGTGTTGGATGGGGAAGAGAAGGGATGGAGGGTATCGGGACTGACTCCTAAGTTTCAGATCTGAGTGACAGTGAGTGGCGGTGTGGTTGGGTTATTCATTTGGACTTCTCACCATGAGGCCCCCTGCAAATTGGGATGCATTTTCCCCACCCTTTTCCTCTCTAGGGGAGATTCAGAAAGAAATCTGCAGACACCTCTGTTTTAGGCTTCTGGGGAGAAAGGGGGGTTTTCACTGAGAGTCACACTAGGGAGAGACAGTAGTTAACAAATACTTTAATCAGCAAGCTAGTCAGAAACACATTGGTGATAAGTCTTTATATCTGGCTTTATTCCTTGATTCAGCTCAGTGGGCATTTAATGGGGGCTGACCAGACTGTGTTAAGGGTTAGGGATATGAACAGAGTAAGACCTGGCCTCTGCCTTCTAGAGTTATAGTGTAGCAGAGGAAAACTGCAAATGCATTGCATCACGAGAAATGCAGGGTAGAGCAGGGTGGGTTCAGTTTTGTGGGGCCTGATTTTTATACAGTGTGCAGGTCTTTTTAGAGAAAAGGAAGACAAAATTATGAGACCAAAATTAGGTACGGGGACTTGGAAGGGTCCGTTGTGAAGGGGTGGGGGGCCTGAAATCCAGGCTTCACTCACATCGTGGCCAGGCCTCACGTGGAGGGGAGGACACCATGTGATTGATCAGGTGGAGAGGCTCAGAAGACAAGGCAGAATGGACACAGTTTCAAAGGATAGAGTATTGGGACTTCAAACCCCTTAAGCTGTATTCTTAGATGATGAGCAGCTAGAGAGAAGTGAGAGGTCAGGAGCATCTGGGTACTCCGTCCACTTTCTGAGGCACAGAGAGAAAGCAGAGGCCTTTGCTGTGGACAGGAAATAGCCTTGAACAGTCAAAACACGAATAGTTGGGAAAACAGGGATGTCGGGCAGAAATGAGTGTTCGGTTGGGTAGGTGGGGGTGGGACATCTTTATTTCTTTATTTAGGCTAGGTAAATGTTCAAAACTCAAGAGATATGGAAGGATTTACAGTGTTGCCAGTTTCTGGTATAGTTTCCCAGGTATAGTCTATGCATACCCAGGAAATCCTAGAAATACTTAAAAAAAAAATTCAAACAGTAGCACATCATACCCACTGTTCTGTCTCTTGAGCTCTCCATTCAACAGGACATCTTGGAGATTGTTCCATTTCAGGACATGAAAAGTGTCCTCGTTCTTTCTGATGAATGTATAGTATTCCGACATAAAGATCCACCCTAGTTCATTTACCTGTACCCCACTGCTGTGTGTTCAGCTTGTTTCCACTCTTGCTGAACACTGCATGATGCTAGGAATACCCTTCTAGAGAGAGCATTTTGCACAAGTGTGAATGTATCTCTAAGATAAATTCCTAGAAGTGAAATGGCTGAGTCAAAGGGTATATGCCTTTGTAATTCTTTTTTACTTTTTAAAAATTTTATTTTATTTAGATTCAATTAATTAACATATAATGTATTATTGGTTTCAGAGGTAGAGGTCAGTGATTCATCAGTCTTATATAATATCCAGTACTCATCACATCACATGCCCTCCTTAATGTCCATCACTCAGTTACCCCCTCCCCCTCCCCTCCAGCAACTCTCAGTTTGTTTCCTATGATTAAGAGTCTCTTATGGTTTGGCTCCCTCTCTGATTTCATCTTGTTTCATTTTTCCTCTCTTCCCCTATGATCTTCTGTTTTATTTCTTAAATTCCACACATGAGTGAGATCATATGATAATTGTCTTTCTCTGATTGACTTATATCACTTAGCATAATACCTTCTAGTTCCATCCACATCGTTGCAAATGGCAAGATTTCATTTTTTGATGGCTGAATAATATTCCATTGTGTGTGTGTGTGTGTGTATATATATACACACACACATATACACATATATATATACACACCACATCTTATTTATCCATTCATCTGTCAATGGACATCTGGGCTCTTTCCATAGTTTGGCTATTGTGGACGTTGCTGCTATGAACATTGGGGTGCATGTGCCCCTTCTTTTCACTGCATTTGTATCTTTGGGGTAAATACCCAGTAGTGCAATTGCTGGGTCGTAGGGTAGCTCTATTTTCAACTTTTTGAGGAACCTCCATACTGTTTTCCAGAGTGGCTGCACCAGCTTGCATTCCCACGAACAGTGTAAGAGCGTTCCCCTTTCTTGGCATCCTCGCCAATATCTGTCGTTTCCTGACTTGTTAATTTTAGTCATTCTGACTGTTGTGAGGTGGTATCTCATGGTTTTGTTTTGTATTTCCCTGATACTGAGTGATGCTGCGCATTTTTTCATGTGTCTGTTGGCCATTTGTATGCCTTTGGAGAAATGTCTTTCTTTTTTTTTTTTTTTTTTTTTTTTTTTTTTTTTTTA
>NC_058418.1:11606364-11629444 GCF_002201575.2 Neomonachus schauinslandi | reverse complement strand
ATTTTTTTTTTTTTTTTTTTTTTTTTTTTTTTTTTTTTTTTTTAAATATTTTATTTATTTGACAGGGAGAGAGATAGCGAGAGCAGGAACACAAGCAGGGGGAGTGGGAGAGGGAGAAGCAGGCTTCCCGCCGAGCAGGGAGCCCGATGTGGGACTCGATCCCGGGACTCCGGGATCATGACCCGAGCCGAAGGCAGACGCTCAACGACTGAGCCACCCAGGCGCCCGAGAAATGTCTTTCATGTCTTCTGCCCTGCCTTTGTAATTCTGACAGACATTGCCAAATTATCTTCTCACTAGTGATGTGCAAGAATGTGTGTTTCCCCATTTGCCCCAACCCAGCGTGTTATGCACTGCTGTTATCTTTGCCCATCAGATAGGTAAAAATAGTATCTCAGTGCAGTTATAGCTCTGTTTATCTTATTGTGAATGAGTCTGAATATTTTTTCATTCAGAGCTGTTTATATTTCCTTTGCTGGGCAGTCACCAGCCCTATATTGGCCAGATTACTATTGGATTGTTAGTTTTTCTCTTATTGATCTGTAATCACTCTTTATATGTTAAAGAAATGAACCCTTTGTGTCAAGTTGCGTATGTTTTTTCCTCAGTTTGTTCACTTCCTAGGACATTAAATTGGTCTTTGGAATAACAATAGCATTGGGAGGAATTGAGGGGCATATGTCATCCCCTCAATTTCCCAGAAGGAAAAAGAATGTCACTCTAAGTAACATAACTTTCAACTGTCGTAAAAGTTACTGAGCAAATTATGAAGCATCAGTGTGGGTTCATTCAACAGATATATGTGGAGCACTTACTGGGTGCCAGATATTCTAGATGCTGAGATTATAATAATGCCCAAAACTATCAAGATCACACTCTCATGGATCTGACATACCAGTGAGGGAGATGCACTGTGAAAGGGTAAACAGAAAGAGAGATACCTTGAGATAGTGATAAGTCTTACGGAGGAGGTGAAATGGAGATAACAAAGAGAGGGGTGGTGGTGGCTGCTTTAGATTAGGTGGTCAAGGAGGGCATCTCTGAAGAGGTGATTTTTTTTTTTTAAAGAGAGAATGTGAGTGCCTGAGGAGGGGGAAACAAAGGGAGAGAGAGAATCTTTTTTTTTTTAAGGATTTATTTATTTATTCTAGAGAGAGACAGAGCACAAGCAGAAGGGGCAGAGGGAGAGGGAGAGACTCTTAAGCAGGCTCCATGCCCAGCATGGAACCTGACGTGGGGTTCAATCTCATGACTCTGAGATCATGACCTGAGCTGAAATCAAGAGTCAGACACTTAACTGACTGAGCCACCCAGGCGCCCCTGAAGAGGTGATTTTATCTGAGTGACAAGAAGGGCCTAGGCAGGAGTATAAGAACTAGAACTGCTTGGCAGAGGGAACAGCGTGTGCAAAGGCCCTGAGGTAGGAGTTGAGGTGAGGAAGACTAGCACGGGCTTTGGTATGAAGGACCTTAGAGACCAGGTAAGGGGTTTTGATTGTATTATTGTGGCTATGAGAAGCCACTGGAGTATGTATGTGTGTGTGTGTAAGGGGGTTTTGCTTTTTCTTTTGGAAATGTTCAAACCTAAAAGTGGAGGGTATGATATAAGGAACTGTACGTGCCTTCACCCGCTCAGTAGACACCAACCTTTTGCCAATCCTGTTTCATCTATACCCTTCACTTTTTTGGTGGAGAGGCTGGATGTTTTTTTCTCTCCCTCTGTCCCTGCTTCATTTCCCTTTAAAAAAAAAAAATCTTTTCATTGAAGTATAACAAATATGGCAAAGTGCACAAATCATAAATATACAGATCAGTGACACTCACAAACTGAGCATACTCATGTAACTAGCAACCAGATCAAGAACTGAATATGGCCAGCTCCCCAGAAGCCCCTGGGGATGCCTTCTAGCCTCTCCCTCCCCAAATGCAAATGGAACCATATAGGATGCTCTCTATCATGTCTAGCTTCTTCCACGTATCACGTCTGGGAAGTTTATTTTGCTGTGTGTCATTACAGATTGTAGACTGCCCCTTCTCATTGCTGTAGCATTCCAGTGAATCAGTTTACTCACCCATTTCGATTCCGATGGGGACCTGGGCTTTCTTTGGGTTTGGGCCATTACAAATGGTTCTGCCCTGAACATCGTGGCACGTGTCTTTTGGTGAACACACGTACACACTTACAGTGGCTAGCACCCAGGTGGGGAACTGCTGGGTCATGAGACAGGTGTATGTTTGGCTTTAGTAAATAGTGCCTGTATTTGTTTTCTAGAGCTGCTATAACAACCAACCACCAACTGGCTGTCTTAAACAACAGAAATGTATTCTTTCACAGCTCTGGAAGCTGTAAGTCCGAAGCCAGTGTGTTGGCAGGGCTGGGCATCTTCTCTCTGGGTCTCTTCACAGTGCCTTCTCTCTGTACATGTTTGTCTCTGTGTCCAAATTCCCCCTTACTAAATGGACACCTGTCATATTGGATTAGGACCCTATCTTCAAATAAGGCCACTCTCTGGGGTTCTGGGGGGTTAGGATTCCTACATGTCTTTTGAGGGGCGGACATAATTCAAACCATAACAGTGCCAAAGAGTTTTCCAAAGTGGTTGAACCAATTTACTGTGCTGGAGTATTTTATTTTATTTTATTTATTTATTTATTGCTGTGCTGGAGTATTTTAAAGCTAATTCCAGACACGGTATCTTTTGCCTCAGGTGTTTTAAGAGAAGGGAAGACTTGGTCTGATTTACATTTTTAAACGATACTATTTGTTCTGTGGGAATGTAAGACAAGGCAAATATTTCTTCAAGAAAGAGAAGGTAAGGGGTGCCTGGGTGGCTCAGTCGTTAAGCGTCTGCCTTCGGCTCAGGTCATGATCCCAGGGTCCTGAGATCAAGCCCCACATCGGGCTCCCTGCTTGGTGGGAGGCCTGCTTCTCCCTCTCCCCCTCCCCCTGCTTGTGTTCCCTCTCTCGCTGTGTCTCTCTCTGTCAAATAAATAAAATCTTAAAAAAAAAAAAAAAGAAAGAGAAGGTAAATCAAGAGCGAGCCCTCCTGGGTCAGCCCAGATAGGATGCTCTGGTAGCCCGTGGTTGGGAGAAGCCTCCTGTGGGCCCTTAGCTAAGGGAAGCCATTCAGAGACCGTGCTCCATCCCTCCCCGCCCACTCTGTGGAACCCCTCAGGGCTCACACGGTGCAGAGGGAGCTGGGCCAAGACTCAGGCTGTCTTTCTGTCCATCCCCCTCCCTGCCAGGACATACAGCAGCTCCTCCAGCTTCAGCAGCTGGTGCTCGTGCCAGGCCACCACCTCCAGCCACCTGCTCAGTTCCTGCTGCCACAGGCCCAGCAGAGTCAGCCAGGTAAGGCCCCACCCACCCCATGGCCTCCCCTCCCCGAGGATGCTTCCACAGAACTCTCCCTCCTCCCTCACCCCGTGCAATCCCCTTGTCTCCCCAGGCCTGCTACCGACACCAAATCTCTTCCAGCTACCTCAGCAAACCCAGGGAGCTCTTCTGACCTCCCAGCCCCGGGCCGGGCTGCCCACACAGGTGAGAATGTCCACCGAGTGTGCCAGGCTGGGTGAAGAGGGGGTGGGAGGGTGAGGGTCTCTTCTCCCTCCAACCCTCCCCATGACCATAGGGGCCAGAACAGGAGTCGGGGGACCTGGGGACCAGCCCTGCTCTGCCACTGATTTGCTATGGGACCTTAGACAAGCCACTCTCCCTGTCTGGGTCAGCTTCTTCCTCTATAGAAGGAGGGGAATCAGCCAGGCCAGGGACTCTTAACCCTTTCAGACACATGGACTCCTTTGAGAATCTGATGAAAGATTTTGATCTGACCCCCACTACCCCAAAATGCACACGTGCAAAAAACCCATAGGTTGTGGCCTGGCCTTTCTTTCAGTTTGCTGACTGGGTTCTAGACTTCGATAATAATCTTTCATGATTCTTTATGGATTTCGACATTCCCTCCTACCCACTTTTTTTTAACAGCCCTTTCAAAAAATATGAACTATTTAACCCAAAAAATTTAGAGACTAATACTGGGCTGAGCTGAATTCTGAAATCCAAAATGCTTGGAAAACCAAGTTGTTTTTGTAATGTGAGACCAGAAGTTATTTGGCTGCAAAACCCATCTTGACCTAAGGCAAAGGAGTATGACTTTCCTTTCTCCCTCCCATGTGGTATTTGTGCTTTGCTGAGAGCTGTTAATGTGTTCAGTGATGGGGTGATGCCTTGACCCTGATGGGGGGAGTCACATTATTTGTGACCCGTATAGGCTTTCTAAAATCTGTAAAACTTCTGAATTCCAAAACCCATCTGGCCCCAGCATTTGGATAATGGATCAAGGACTTATGTGACCAACATGGTTGCACTCACCACCTGTTTCAGATATTTTTAGGGAAATAAAGCAATTCAGAGAGACCTGTTGCTTCTTTGTAAATCCCCCAGGCACCCTCCTCATCTACTTTTAAAAATGCTTTCACTTTATCTGCAACCTTTCACGGGATTCTCCCATCAACCCCATGGGGTGGGCAGAGCAACCATGATTATTTCCATTCTGCAGAGGGGAAAACTGAGGCCCAGGGAGATTAAGAAACTTGCCTGAGTTACCCAACAATTCGGTAGCAGAGCCAGTCATTAATTCCTGCCTGAGAGAAGGATAAAACCATGGCCCCCAGCTCCAGGGAAAAAGCCGATGGTTGAAAGGAGCTGGCTACTCCTGGGACTTTGCAGGCTGGGAGGGAATGTGCAGAGAGAGAGTTGGGGGCAGTGAGAGGTCCCTATGGAGTAGCAGAGTGTCCCCTTGATGGGGATTGACAATGAGTGCGCATCAGCCTCCTGGGGACAGGTAGAGGAGAGCCTGCAGGAAGAGGTGGGATGGCAGAGAGGGAAGGAGGGAGGGAGGACTGCGCAGCCATTGCTGAGCCCCATCCTGGTCCTCGATCCTGCACCCCACCCACCCCTGCCCACCTTACCAGGCCGTGACCCGCCCCACGCTGCCCGACCCGCACCTCTCGCACCCGCAGCCCCCCAAATGCTTGGAGCCACCATCCCACCCCGAGGAGCCCAGTGACCTGGAGGAGCTGGAGCAGTTCGCCCGCACCTTCAAGCAACGCCGCATCAAGCTGGGCTTCACGCAGGTCTGGGGCCACCCGGCAGCACGGGCTCCCTCTCCGCAGCGCGGGGCAGTGGGCGTGGCCAGGTGGTGGGCGGGGCGAGAGACCGCAGCCGGCCGGTGGGCGGGGCCAGGGGTGTGGCCAGCCGGTGGACCGGGGTGAGCCCGGCGCCCTGACCGCCGCCCCATTCCCCACCCCACTTGGCCAGGGTGATGTGGGCCTGGCCATGGGCAAGCTCTACGGCAACGACTTTAGCCAGACGACCATCTCCCGTTTCGAGGCCCTCAACCTGAGCTTCAAGAACATGTGCAAACTCAAGCCCCTCCTGGAGAAGTGGCTCAACGACGCAGGTGGGACTGGGCCGGGGCTCCCAGGGCGGGCGGCCGGTGGTGGGCCCCGGAGGCTCCCTCTCATGCCCCCGTCTCCTCCCGGGCACAGAGACTATGTCTGTGGACTCAAGCCTGCCCAGCCCCAACCAGCTGAGCAGCCCCAGCCTGGGCTTCGACGGGCTCCCTGGCCGGAGACGCAAGAAGAGGACCAGCATCGAGACAAACGTCCGCTTCGCCTTAGAGAAGAGTTTTCTAGCGGTGAGGCCGCGGCCTTCGGGGAGGCCCTGAGGTGGGGGGTCGGGGTGGACCTGGGGTTCACCAGCCCTCTGCCTGCAGAACCAGAAGCCTACCTCAGAGGAGATCCTGCTGATTGCAGAGCAGCTGCACATGGAGAAGGAAGTGATCCGCGTCTGGTTCTGCAACCGGCGCCAGAAGGAAAAACGCATCAACCCCTGCAGCGCAGCCCCCATGTTGCCCAGCCCGGGGAAGCCAGCCAGCTACAGCCCCCATCTGGTACCAGGAGCCCCTCTGGGGGTAGGGGGCACAAAGCTCTGGCAACACCCCACCCCTAGGCAGGGGCCTCTGTGAAGCACAGTCTACTTGGTTGTCCACAGTGCCTGGCACAGGGGCAGGGAGACTCACCCTTAGCGACAGGCTGTCACAGGGTTGGAGCACAGTCACACAGGGACACAATTTCCAGGGAACTGTGGTCTTATGTGGGGGATACAAGCACCCACAGACACATACCAACAGAGCCAAAAATAGTTCTCGCTGTGCATGGCCACATGGGGAGAGATCCCAGGTAGGGGATGGAGGTACCCCCTCCCCATACACACACATACAGGTTCACAGCCACACACACAGACACAGGCAGGGACAGCGTTATGTCCCTGGGTGTACATTCAGGTTCACAGCTGCACGCAGACCTGCTTGGGATCAGATGCACTGGGACACCCCTTTATTGCATCTCATGTGGAAAGGGGCTGTGACGTGACAGAGAGGAGCCCCCCAGGCCCCTGGTATGGAGGAAGAAGAGACCACCTGAGCTGAGTTCTAAAGGACAAGGGAGAGGTAGCCAGCCACTTAAAGACTGCCCTGCCCAAAGGCCGAGAAGCCAGAGTGTGCTGAGCCCAATCGGAGGAACTCCAGTGCAGTTTAATGTGGTTGGAGCAGGAATGTATATGAATGAGTATGAGGGTAGGGGCGGGCTGGGCAGGGGCCAGACTCTCAAGTAACATGCTGAGGAGCTTGAACGTGAACCACGGGTGGTGAGGAGCTAAGGAGGAGTTTTGAGCTGGGGAGGGACAGGGTCACATTAAGAGTGAGGCTATTGGAGCTGATGGAGGCAGGGAGGCCAAGAAGGAGGCTGGTGGGTGGTCCCAGAAAATCAAGCAACAGGACATCCCAACACTCTGATGCAGAGACGCCCCTTATCATCATAATACTCCCCCCCCCACACACACACAGACGCTTTAGACCTGCAACTGGATGGTGTCAGAGAGGTGGGAGAACACTCTCAATTAGGAATTATTTTTTCCCACCAATGGCTCAGGATCACTTCGGGTAAATGTTAACGTAGATATGATGGAAAGAACCTAGCATAATACAAGCATAGCATTGTGCCCAAAGTCCCTTCTCCCCTCAGCCTGAGGGCAGATGAATGGGGGTCTTACCCACAGGGAGCGTCATGAGGGCTACTGGGAAACAGTGGCCTCACCATGCCTTCTTTCCTCTCTCCCCAGGTCACACCCCAAGGGGGCGCCGGGACCTTGCCATTGTCCCAAGCTTCCAGCAGTCTGAGCACAACAGGTCAGGGCGGGCAGGAGCCCGTGAGGGGGCTTTGGGAGGCCCAGTACAGGCCTGAGGTTCTCTAGTGGCTTAGGGCATCTGTGGGCCTCAAGGCTGAGCCTGGGGATGAGGGAGGCAGGGGGCACAGAGAGGAGAGGGCAGCCTAACCCTCCCTGCCAGAGCAGCTCGGCTCTCATCTGCTCTACGATTTCCTGTGAGAAAAGCACGGACTTTGCTAAAAGTTGATGTACTCGGGTTCTGGTCCTGGCTTTTATAAACTGTGTGAGCTCCAGGAGTGACTTTACCTCTCTGAGCCTCAGGTTTTATCAAATTATTGTGAATGTATAATACATACAAAAGCTATATACGTGAATATATACATACAAGAGTGTGTATGTCTGTGTACCCCCCCACACACACATACATGCTCTTTTGTGCCCAAAGTTCCCCTTGCTCCCTTCCTGGGACAGGGCCTGTGTAACACCACATATAAGAATAATGGAAAACTGGAGCCTGGCTGGCTCAGTCAGTGGAGTATGTGGCTCCTGATCTTGGGGTTGTGAGTTCAAGCCCTACATTGGGTTAGAGATTACCGAAATAAATAAACTAAAAAAAAAAAAAAAAAGAATAGAAAACAAACATCATATTGATTTTTCTCAGATTAAGAGATAAGAAGTGGAAGCTTATAAAGTTATAAAGGTGTGCCTGGCACTGTCTAAACTCTTTATGAAGAATATCGACTCATCTCATCCTCACACTCATTGTATAAAGTAGGCCCTGTTATTATCCCCATTTTCCAGATTAGGCAACTGAAGGCCAGAGAGGTGAAGGTACTCGCCCAAGGGCACAGATGGGGCGGAACAGGCAGGAAATTGCTGCCCGTGGCTGTCTGGCCATCCGGCCGCTGAGCCCTCTCCACCTCGGCGCGCACAGCCGCAACCCCCTGCCTGGCCCCTAGAGGGAGCCACAGGGCGAAGTCTTAGGGGCGCCCGGCGCCGAGGCTCAGGGCCGGATTCGCGCAGGGTGAGCGCACCCGGGCACGGGGCTCGACTCCGGGGGTGGCAGCTGCCCACGCTGCCATTATTGTGATCGCTGTCAAGGCGGCCTTGGGAAGAGCCGGCGGGAGGCCTAAGTCTGTTCCCCCGGAGGAGATGCCGCAGGGCGCGCGCTGGGCGGGAAGGCGAGCAGGGGTGGACCCCGGGTTCCCCGGTGGAAGACGAGTGGAAGCTGAAGTCTCCGTCTCTCTGTCTCTCTCTGGCAGTTACTACCTTATCCTCAGCTGTGGGGACGCTCCACCCCAGCCGGACAGCCGGAGGGGGTGGGGGCGGGGGCGGGGCCGCGCCCCCCCTCAATTCCATCCCCTCTGTCACTCCCCCACCCCCGGCCACCACCAACAGCACAAATCCCAGCCCTCAAGGCAGCCACTCGGCTATCGGCTTGTCGGGCCTGAACCCCAGCACGGGGTAAGTGGACAGTTGCACTTAGGGAGGCTGTGGGGAGAGAAGCAGGGTCGCTGCTGCTTCCCGGGTGGGAGCCGCGCCCCAGTTCTGCCGCCGGCGGGTCCCTGCCCCTGCTAACGCCTCTGCTTTGCCTCTTGCAGAAGCACAATGGTGGGGTTGAGCTCCGGGCTGAGTCCAGCCCTCATGAGCAACAACCCTTTGGCCACTATCCAAGGTGCGTGCTGCCTCATGTCACTCCCATCGCCACCAGCCTGGCCCCCTGGGGCCTCGAGCCTCCCCCCATTGCTGCTCCAGCCATGCCATCCTGCCCCGCTCACTGCATCGCTCGCCTCTTCATACCCATCTCACCTTTGGGGAAGGTGTG
Source organism: Neomonachus schauinslandi (assembly GCF_002201575.2). NCBI lineage: Eukaryota > Metazoa > Chordata > Mammalia > Carnivora > Phocidae > Neomonachus > Neomonachus schauinslandi. The sequence continues at coordinate 11,620,392 of NC_058418.1, read as the reverse complement.
AGGGGTGCTGATGGGGGTCAGTGGGGCCGATGGGAAGATAGGGGGCACTGCGGGCAGGATGCTGGAAGGTGCCCCCAGCCCAGCCTCTCTCTCTCCCCACCAGCCCTGGCCTCTGGTGGAACCCTGCCCCTTACCAGCCTTGACGGCAGCGGGAACCTGGTGCTGGGGGCGGCCAGCGCGGCCCCGGGGAGCCCTGGCCTGGTGACCTCACCGCTCTTCTTGAACCACGCTGGGCTGCCCCTGCTCAGCGCCCCGCCAGGCGTGGGCCTGGTCTCGGCAGCTGCTGCGGCCGTGGCGGCCTCCATCTCCAGCAAGTCTCCGGGCCTCTCCTCATCCTCCTCCTCATCCTCGTCCTCGTCCTCCACTTGCAGCGAGGCCGCAGCACAGACCCCTGGAGGCCCCGGGGGGCCCGAGGCAGGGTCCAAGCCCGAGTGAGGGCCCACCTTGCCTCCCCTCCTACCCCTGTGACCCCCACCTCAGTCCCCCCCGCCTGGGAAGAGGGCGAGGGGGCCAGCAGTGGTGGTGCAGAGGGTCCTTGGAGCCGGAGTGACAAGGGAGGAAAGACCAAAAAAAACCCCCAACTAACCAAAAAAACAAAACAAAACAAGAAAGAAAGAAAGAAAGAAGAAAGAAAATGAAAGAAACCAACCAACCAACAAAAAGAAACCAAAAATAATCACAACAGAAACCAGCTGCCCCAAAGGAACCAGAGGTGAAAAACAAACCAAAACCAAAAACAAAACAAAAAAATCCCCCACAAAACCAAACCAAAAACCAGTTGCGAGCCAGACCTCAGTGTGCTCACCCTCACCGCTACGACACCAAATAAGAACCCCAGCCAGGGGCAGAGAAGCCTCGGCAGGGCGGACCTCTCGCTGAGCCCCTGGCTGGGGGGCCAACTCCCAAACTTGCCTCCCCCAGTGGGGGCCAGAGAAGGCAAAAGAGAATGTGCCAGCCTCCAGCCCCAGCCCCCAGCCCTGGCCCAGCGAAGACAGGGCACAGCCTGGGGCCGACGGAGTGGGCTCAGAACCACCCGCCAAATGTTCTTTTCCAGAAGGTGAAAGAGAAGGGGCCCGAACAACCTTACACCAAATATTCAGTAGCTTCATCCAAAGGATGTACAGAATTTTTAGCGTTATGCTCAACAGAATGTGTCCCTACCATGTGTCCCCCTCTCCCTTGGCCTCCGGCTCTCCCCACCTGGGCAAGGGGTCTCGCTTTAACCTCCTCCCTCCCCCAGCCAGGGGAGAGTGCAGGGGCAGGCCTGGGATGACTTTTCACCCCTCGTACCTCCCCGTTTTCCCTTTGAAAGGTGGGCTAGGCCGGTTTGCGAAGTTCTAGCTCTCACATGTTCCTCCCCCCCAACCCTGACCCTCCTCTGCTCTGGAATCCACCCCCTCCCCGGCCCAGGGGAAGGTGGAAGTTTCGGGCAAGAGGGATGAGGTGAGGGCATTCAAGTTGTCTTTTTTCCCATCCTTGTCTGTCAGTTTCCCTGAAAAAAAAATTCATATTCCAGTGCCTATCCGTGGGATCCTTCACGTTCTTTGACATTGACCAGAAACCAAAAAGAGAACTCACCTCGCTCTTCCCACCCTGTGTCCCTCTGATACTGGCAGATGCCTCTTCCTCCCCCCCCCCACACATGTACACACGCACGCACCCCAGTGGTGGGGTTCCTCAAGGTGGCATCCCCATCAGGGTCCATGTGGCGGGGACAGTGCCATGACCTGTGGTCCCCATCCGAGAGGGCACTGTGGTGGCCACCACTCCCATGAGACCTCCCTCGAGTCTTGGCTGGACCCCATGTTTGCCCAGCCCCGGACCCGTCTCAGTGGACAGAGGAGAGACGCCGCTGGGAGCCACTTTGCCCTCCTGCTATTGTGGAGGCCAACAAAGTTTTGAACCAAAAAAAAACAAAACAAAACAAAACACAAAAAACAAAAAAAACCAAACAAACAATAAATTAAAACTAGAAAAAAAAGAATTTATAGATATATATATATATTTAAGGGAAAGAAGACGAGGACTCTTCAAGAATAAGAAGGAGCCGCGAGGTGGAGCCAAGCCCCTGCGCCAGTGGTCCAGGCCCTTGGTCCCCAAGGCGGATGGAAGGACAGACGCTTCTTTCTCTTCACAAATACCTCATGGACGTCGTCTTCGGGAAAGCCGGAGGGGGAGGCTGGGGCAGGGCCTGTCCCTCAGCCAGGGCGGATGGAAGCGGGTGGGCAGGGCTGAGAGAGGGGGGTCAGGGACAGGGGTGGAGAGCCCCAAGCTCCCTGCCCCCCAATCCATTGAAAAAGCTTTAAAAAAAAAAAGAAACAGGAAACAAGGAATAAGAAAGCAAAAAGAATGGACGAAGGAAAACGAACAAACTTTCGGGTGGTTTGATTCCTCCTTTGATTTCTTTTTCTGTTCTCTTCAGTCTGTTCTCTCTCTGCTCCTCCCTCTCCCTCTTCCTTCGCTCTTCTCTTGCCCCTCCCAGTCTCCCGTCTTTCTGTGTCTCTCCTCAAACCAAAGTGTTGCTGTGAAGGACTCGAGCCATTGAAATCAGAGGCCTGGCCCCCGCTGGGCGGAGCAGCCGGGAGCCCGGAGCCCCGAGCCAGCCATGCTGCTGGGCACTCCGAGGAGAGGCGGCCCCCGCCCTGGGCCCCCATCCCCCCAGGCCTCAGGGTTCTTTCTTTCTTTCTTGTCTCCCTTCTCCCACCCGGGAAATGAAACTGTTGGGCTGGGCCACGGAGACAGCAGAGACTCGGCTGTTTTGGGGGTCTCGGGGTGCCTTGCCTGGGCAGCCGTGGAGTGGCCGCCCCTCCCGCCCTGGCACCGATGGGGCCTGGCATGCCGTCGACCCATCCTCGCCAGAATGTAAGCATCTCCGCTGAACCGACTCCCTGCCCTTACCCTACCTCTGAGTTTGTCCATTTTTATTTCCTGAAGAGAAGGGACTGGCGAGAGGGCCTGGGCCCCTGCCCAAGGGTGGAGAGGGGCCAAGGGCTCCTGAACAGATAGAAAAGACATTTGAGCAGAGCAAAGTGAAAGGAATTACGACCAAATACCCCTCCGAGAAGACAGGCAGCATGGAAGGCATGGTGGAGATGACTCAGAAACTATGATTCTAGACCAAAAAACAAAACAAAAAAAAAAAAAAAAAGAAAAAAAAAAAAACCAAAAAAAAAAAAAAAAAACCCAAAAAAAAAAAAAAAAAAGAAAAAAAGAAAAAAAAAGGAAAGAAAATCCAGGACTCACCACCACCCACTTCATCCTGCTTCCTCCCCATCAAGTCCTGCCACTGGGGACCTCTCCCACACCCCGCACCCCGGTGTGGCGGGAGTGGGGCAGAGAGGAGAGGAGGAAGCAGGGGCAGGGATGGGGCCGATGCCCTGACATTGGTGGAGGGACCCCCGTGCAGCCGGGGGTGGGGGGACTCTCCCCATCCAACCCCCATAACTGGGAAAAGAAAAACAAAACAAAAAAAATTCCTGGGAGGGGAAAAATAACCAAATCCCAAGCTTTAACTACAGCTGTGAAACCAAATATTTGGAAGGGGGTGGGAGGGAGGGGCAAGTGTGCCCCAGGTCTCCCCCCTGGGCCCCCCTCCCCCGAGGACTCGAGATAAGGCACCAAATACCTCATAGAACTTTAATGTTAAAAAAAGGAAACCAAATATCGTTGGCTGGGGGCCAGCCAGGGCAAGGGGCTGGGGGACTGGAGGGAGCCAGGGTTGGGAAGGTGATGGGGGAATTCATGCCCCCCACCCCGCTCTGCCCCTTCCACTCCAGTACCCCTTGTCTCGACTCCGGGAAACAAAACTATCTCATCGTTTTTATTTTGTGGTCTGTACAGAGCCTGTGTCCGTGTGTCTGTGTGTGAGCGAGAGAGTTGGGGGGCTGGGGGACTTTATGTGGGAGATGGGGAGGGAGACCCCAAGCTAGGCTCTGGGCTAGGTGAGATGTCTGAGGTGGGGGGCCAGCGGCCTGGGCTAGAAAGAGAGGAAGATGAGTGGATTGGAGGTAGGGGGAGCCTTCTGAATTTCTCTTCTCCCCAACCCTGACCTCCTACTTGAGGGAGGGACAGAGAATGGGTCTACCCTAATGGTGGGCCTTTTGTGCCAAAAAAAAAAAAAATGCCAGTAACTAAAACACCTCTCTGTTCTCTTCTGGGGGGGGGGGGGGGGGAGGGGGGGGGGGGGGGGGGGGGGTATAGGGGGGGGGGGGTGGAGATGGGGAACCCAAACCCTATAGGAGTTGGGGCTAAGATCAGGAGGGGAGGGAAAGGTATGAGTTTCCCCCGCACATCTCCTCCCTGGAGAAGGCCAAGAGAGGGTCTCCTAGCCCCGCACCCTGGGCAGACAGGCTAAGGGATTAGCCTTGTACGTAGGTGATGACCTGACTAATTTCCTTGCCCACCCAAATCCCAGGGTGCCTCTCTCTCCCTTTTAGCCCAGGGTAGGGGGAACTGAGTGAGAGAGAGAGTGAGACCGACTGAGCAAGATTGAGACACGCGGGCCCCCACTGGCCTCCGAGTGGGAAAGGCAAGTGCGAGAGATAAAGGCCTCCAAGAGAAAAAAGAAACAAACCAAAGATTTAACCATTTAAAAAAAAAAAAAAAAAACCCACAGACAACTCCGCTACCTTTTTATACGTTGGAAAAAAAAGTGAAAAAAATTAAAAAATAAAAATTAAAAAAAATACACAAAAACTCCAAGCCGCAGTTCCTTCGTGCGGTTTGAACTTTGACCTCAGCAGTCTCCAAAGCAAGATGACGATGACAAAGGCGAAAAAGAAGAAAAAAATAATGTATATTTTTAAGTATTTGTCCTTGAAATGTTAGCTCCTTGTTAAACAAACACAAAAAGGAGAGAAAAATCTAGAGAGAAGTGTTGCTGGGACGGAGACAACTATTTACTATGTCTGTGACCCCTCCCTTCTTCCTCCCCTTCCTCTTCTCTATCCCTGCTGCCCCTCCCCCAGCCCGTCCTCCAAGCCCGGGGGCTCAGTATTTATTTATTTACATAATTGCAGGGTGACTGGGGGCCTCTCTGCACTTGTAGAGAGGGCCTTTGGATCATGGTGGGGTGGGGAAGGGGCAAGGAGTCTGGGGGAAAAGCAGGGACCTGATCTCGGATCAACTCCTCTCTGCTAGCTCCTTTCTGGCTTCCTATCCCACTGCGGCCACCGTCCCCTCCCAAATCCAAGCCTGCACTAGAGCAAGATGACCACCCACCTTGTAAAGATCTGAGTGGCTCAGCCCTTTCTGGGGTGGGTGTCTCCCACCCACTCATTCAGATGACCAGGTTGGAATGGGGAGGGGAGGTGGTGGCAAGGAGCGGGCAAGGGAGACCATGAAGTGGTGTCTGGAAATTGAGTAGGCCTGGAGGAGACCTGCCTTTTGTCCGTTCTCAGCAAGTTAGCCCCACTTTCAGTTCTGTCTGACCCCTGTGTTGGTAGCCCCCCCCCACCCATCCTGTACCCCCTCCCTGTCTCCTCGTGGTAGCGGGTTAGCGTTTCAGTGTTCTTAACTCCAATCTGCTTGTTCATTGTACAATGTGCTTCTTTTAAGGCCCCGTTTTTGTAACTTGAGTGTGTCATTCATCTGAACAACATCAAAAAATAAAAAAGTAAAAACTGTACAGAGAGAAATGCTTTCTGCTCTCCTGTGGTCTCCTCTCTGTACCGGTAAGGATGGTGGGTATGTGTGTGCTGCGGACAAGGAGGGGTGGGGGATGGCTTTGCTTCTGTTCACACAGAGCAAATGTTCAGAAGTGAGGCCCGAGCCGTGATTTCACCCATCAGAACCAGGTCTCAGAATTTAGGATGAATTCCAATTCCTGAATTCACATCTCACTTCTGCCATTTTATAGCTTGTGTGATTTTTGATATCTGACCTTCAGTGTCCTCATCTGTAACGTGTGGGCAATACCAACCCTATGGGGTTGCAAGAATTAAATGAGATGACGAGGTAAGTGCTTAGGACAGATCTCTGGCAACACTGTCTTCAATAAATGAGAACTACGGGAAATCCAGGAAGCCAGTGAGTCTTCCCCACTTCAATCCCCAGAGACTAACAAGACCCTTGAAAAACAGTTGACTTTGAAATTGTCTGGTGGTACAAGGTACACTTTTTCAGAGTGACATTAACTCTCACTCACTCAAATTTTTGTGCCCAGCTTGACTAGGTCATTTGGCAAGAACAATGGCTTAGAGGCCAGGCCATGGGCTGATCCCCAAGACCTCATCACTGAAAATCAGAAATGGTGTCGACAACTGGGTTTTCTCACTGGCATCATGTCTCCTTGTCACTGTTTCATCCCTCTGATGTACGCTTGGCACACAGGTGCTGGGATTCTGCAGTTTCAACAGGAAGGGATGGGGGAGACAGGAGAAAGGAAAAGAACAGAAGAGGGGTTGGATCACTTAGATAAGAAGTATTAGCACTGCATCGTTTTGGCAAGATTGAAAGAAAGCACCTCCCTAATTCTCAAGACAAGTCTGTAGGGATGGGAAAGTGGGATGTTGGTATAGAGGAAGGTCACTTGTCTAGCCCCCTCTGGTAGGGTGGTGCAGTCAGAACCATACAGACCTGAGTTCCTTGTCACCCAGACCATTCTGTGGCAAGCACAGACAGCACACCTGAGAGCATCCGCTTGCAGCCCCATGAATGTGCCCAACTGCTCCACATGCCCTTCCTCTGGCCTCCTCTTGTCATGAGCATATTGGGCTCTAGTGGACCACTGTTGTGTTCCCTTGATTTTTCTTCTGCTTATGTAGCTTCCATATCCAACTAAAAATAGGATATGCAAGGCTCTTTTTAGAGGGGTCAGCAAGTCACCTGCATCAGAATTGGTGTTTGTTTATTTATCTTGGGGGATGGGGGAGAGGCAGAGAGAGAATCTTAAGCAGGTTCCACACCCAGCCTGGAGCCTGCCACGGGGCTTAATCTCATGACCCTGAGATCATGACCTGACTCCAAATCTAGAGTAGGATGCTTAACCGGCGGAGTCACTCAGGCACCCTTACTTATTTTTAAAGATTTTATTTTTAAGTAATCTCTACACCCAACGTGGGGCTGGAACTCACAACGCCAAGATCAAGAGTCACACGCTCTACTAACTGAACCAGCCAGGCGCCCCAGAATTGGTGCAGATCCTGGGGGCACCTGGGTGGCTCAGTCAGTTAAGCATCTAACTCTTGATTTCGGCTCAGGTCATGATCTCAGGGTAGTGGGATTGAACCTCAAGTCAGGCTCTGTGCTGGGTGTGGAGCCTGCTTGGGATTCTTTCTCTCCCCCTAAAAAAAAAGAAAAAAGGAAAATGCAGATTCCTGGATCTCATCCAGACACGTTTGCTGGATCTGAATCTCTGGGGGAACTGCCTAACGAACATTAAAGTTCAAGAACCTTTGTCTGTCCAACTTAAACCCCAGCATCCAACAGGGGTTTGATTCGTGCCATCCTTTTTTAGGACAGTAGTTCAACTGAGGACCATCAAGTTTCAGCGGGGTGATGGTGAACAATGAGTCTTGTTCATCAATAGTGTTTGCACACGTCAACTTTTCTCAGGGTGGGAGTCTGAAGTTTTCATTAGAGGCTCTAAAAAGGAACCACAGTTGAGGAAGGGTGATCACCCCACTGTCACAGAGCCATTCTTCTCTGCTGAATCTGGGAGTCAACCAGCACCCTCAGGGTTCCCCCTTCCCCTATTCCTGTCCCTTTTCTTGATTCAACCTTATTTTTATCTGGTTTGGCAAGGATAATTCCTTCAATTGTTCTAAGCACTTATTTGATATGACTTTCAGGACGTTGCTGCTCTTCTTGGGAGGGGACAGTTTGAGAATTAATCTCTACTTGGGGATTGAAGGGGATCTGGCATGCGGGGCCGAGATGGCTTGAGTCCTTTTGGCAGGGTGTGAGGTCACTGAAAGATGGTGCTCATGATCCACACACTCTGCTGGAAAGCAACTGCTTAACAGAGAACTGCTCTTCATTAGGTCAGTTTATCAAACGGGTGATCTTTTTCTTTAATAAGTCTTATGTAGTAAAATTTCTGTTACAGGTTAGGAGACTTGGTTTCTAGTCCTGGTCCACCGCCTGTGGCCTTGGTAAGTCTCCCCTCTCTCAAGCCATTTTTCACCTGAACATAAGGCGAAACCAGTGTGTCTCTGAGCCCGGTGCCCAGAGCCTACAGGTCTAGTGACGGGGCCGAGAGTAACAGACTCTCGGGCCTCCCTTTCCCTGGTTTCAGTACAAATAGCTTCCCTTCACCTCTCATTTATTAGGGGTCCAAGTATGAATTTTCTCCAACAGGAAGACTGGAGTATGGAGTAACCTTGGCGGAGCTTATTTTTCTTGGGCTGAGGCTCTTTAAGAGACAACACAATCATAGCAACTGAGCGTTCCCACCAGTCACCATCTTCTTGACCGCCCTCCCCCAAGTATGTAGAAGGCAGAAGACTGTGGAGGAAGCATAGGGGCGATGAAACCAGATGAAACTAGGCTTCAAATCAAGCTCTAGCCTATGTGGGTTGAATGACCATGGGCAAATCACCTCCCTGCTTCTGACTTCAGACTCTTTCCCTGCAAGATGTTCTCCTCACAGGTGAGTGTGCCAATTGTTATAAAAACCTAAGTTCTTGAGACAAACTAGACAAACACCAGCTAGCCACTCCAACCACCCCTCTCCCCATGTCTGTTGGCTAAGCCGGAATTCTAGGTGGGCGTCAAGGTAGCTTATGAGGCTGCCTACCCCCAGAATCTTCTCCAAGGCCGCAGTTGGGTCTGGTCCTGGGAGACACTCTCCTCTACTGCCCTGGAGATCATGCCTTTCCCAGACCTGCATTTGCCCTCAGGGATCTATAGTGAGAAAACCAGATGGCCTTGGGGGAGATGGTTCATGTCAGGCCAGGAGTGGGGGCCAGAAGTGGTGAGAAAAAATCTGAATATTTTCCCAAATTTTCCTGCCACCAATTGAAAACAGCTTCTATGGGGCTGTGGAGACCTCTAGTGGCAAGACAGCCACACTGCTTCCCGTGCCGCACCAGGGTGAAGTCCCTGCTCTCTGAGCCAGGCCCTGGGACTCCAGGTCCTCTTTAGTTCAGTAAAGGTCTCCTGAGCTCCTACTACTTGGCAGGCCCTGTTCTGGATGCTGAAAAAGCCATAAAGTCAGCTCCCAAATCCCACCCCACACAGCTGGGCCAGACAAAAACACATAAATGTCCAATTCAGTCTTTATTGACTGTTTCGTATTGGGGCCACCCGCACTAACAGGTGGAAGGTGGGGGTGGGGCGGGGCGCCTTTTATACATATCAAGGACCCCAGAGCTCCCCCCTCGGAAGAGAGAATAAATCCAGTTACAGAACCTACATGGTGGTTGGGAGAGGCGGAGGAAGGGGCACAGTATCTACAGAGACTTAAGGGGACACTGGAGGAGGTTCTTCAGCAACAGGGACTGGTGGTGCTGAAGAGGGAAAGGGGGCAGGGTCAGCCGCTGATCTGGACCCCCTCGGCCTCAGCCAGGGGATAGATCTCAATGGCCTCCACCAGGGGCAGCGCCTCCACTGCAGTCTCCATGACGGCCAGACCGACGGCGGCCTCGGCCTCGGCCACCTGCTGCCGCACGGCTGCCTGATGCTGCTGCTGGTGGGTCTTGCGGTGCTTCCAGAGGTTGGAGAAGGAGCGGTAGCTCTTGCCACAGTCAGGGCAGGAGTAGGGCCGCTCCCCCGTGTGAATGCGCCGATGCTCTGCCAAGCGCATGGAGATGGCAAAGGCCTTGCCGCACACTTCGCAGGCAAAGGGCCGCTCGCCTGTGTGCAGGCGCCGGTGGTCCTTCAGGTGGGTACTCTGACGGAAGGCCTTGCCGCAGTCCGGACACGGGTACGGCCGCTCCCCCGTGTGGATGCGCCGGTGCACCTGCAGCGAGGTCTCCGTGCTGAACAGCTTCTTACACTCGCTGCACTCCAGGCCCCGGCGTCGGGCAGGGGCCGCGGGGGCCGTGGTGGCCGTGCCCCCCAGGGTGGTGGGGGAGGCAACCGGCCCGCGAGTGGCCCGGGGAGCCCGGGGGGCCGGGGGCTCCTTAGCCAGGACCTCGCCCGGCCCAGCAGCCGCATGGGCCGCCTCGTGCGCCTGCAACCGGGCCGCCGAGCCCACTTTCTTGCCGCAGGTGCCGCACTCGAAGCGCCGGGGGGCCTGGGCCGCAGCAGCAGCGCACCGGTGCTCACGCAGCCGCAGCGAGGAAGGGAAGGCGGCCCCGCAGGATGGGCAGCGGTGCGGCTGGCGGCCGGCATGGGCCACGAGCTGGTGCACCTCCAGCAACCGGCGCAGCAGGAAGGAGCGGGGGCACTCGCGACACTTGTAGGGGTACTCGCCCGTGTGGTGGTAGCGGTGCATGAGCAGGCGGTAGGGGCGGTGAAAACGCACGCCGCACTCCTGGCAGCGGTAGGGGAAGTGCTGCGCGTGCACCAGGCGGTGCTGCCGCAGCGTGGAGCTCTGCGTGAAAGCCTTGCCGCAGTCCCCGCAGCGGTAGGGCCGCTCCCCCGTGTGCGTGAGCCGGTGGCGGGCCAGGTTGGCGGGCGAGTTGAAGGGCTTGGAGCAGTCTGGGCAGGGGAAAGGCCGTTCGCCCGTGTGCGTGCGCAGGTGGTTACGCACGTGAGACTTCTTCTTAAACATCTTGCCGCAGATGCCACACTTATGGCGCCGCTCCAGCCGATGCACAAAACGCTGGTGCCGTGTCAGCTGCAAGGCCTTGCCGAACTCGCGGCTGCACAGCAGGCAGCGGTAGGTGCCCGGGGCAGCCGGCCCTGCTGAGCTCTCTTCGGCCACAGGAGGCTCCGGCGCCTCGGACTCTCCAGTCTCTGCCGGGGCTGGCTCGGGGAGCCCAATGACCGGCTCCTCGGGGGGGACCGGTGTGGTGGGCAGAGGGACGCCCCCCGCCCCGTGGGTACGCCGATGATACAGGAACTTGGTGAGGTTGACAAAGGTCTTTCCGCACGGACACGAGTGCAGAGGATTCGGGGTGTGGGCTCGCCGGTGGGCCAGGAGCAGGGCCTCTGTGCCAAAGGCCAGGCCGCAGTCCACGCACAGGAAGTGAGACTCGCTGCTGTGGTCTCCGAGGTGCTGGTCTAGACTGGAAGGGCTGGGGAAGACACGACTGCACAGAGGGCACTTAAAGACGCCCTCCCGGTGACTGCGCAGATGCTGCTGTAGCTGGTGAGGTGACAGAAAGAGCTGGTCGCACGCGGAGCAAAAGAGCTCCTGGGTGGCCGTCCCGCCTGGCTCTCCGCCGTTGTTCCTCCGGGCCTTGCGCCCCCGGCGATCGCGCCCAATGGCTTCACCGTTGCGCAACTCGTAACTGTGGTCAGAGGACGGCAGGGAATCGGGCTGGGACACAGGCACCTCTGTAGGTGACGGAGTCAGGGTCTCCTGCTGCAAGGCAGGCTCCTCCGACTCGGGGACCGGGGCAGGGAAGTGGGTGGCCTGGTGCTCCAGGAAGTCGGCTGGAAGCTGAAAGAGCTGGGAGCACTCAGAGCACTTGTACAGGAGCAGCTCCACCTCAGTGACCACCTCAGTGGTGGCGGCGGCGGAAGGGACAGCTGCCCCTTCCCCACCCTCCTCTGCCTTGCGGTAGGAGTGCTCCACAGCCACACGGGCCTGGCCCACAGGGGTCCCCAGGACCACCGGGGACCCCAGGACCACGGGGGCCGCAGGCTTGGCGGGAGTGCCCCGGAGGTGCGTCTGCCGGTGGCTCAGCCAGAGCTCCTGGCTGGCAAAGAGAGCCTTGCAGTCCACACACTCGTAGTGGATGGTACTGGAGCTGAGCGCGGGCGCCTTGGCTGGCGGCTCAGCCGCCACCGCCTCCTGGGGAGCCATCATCTTCAGGTGCAGCTCCTGGTGCTCCAGGAGCTGGCTGGGGGACAGGAGCAGCTGCCCGCACTCCAGGCACTGGTACTGGCTCTCCTGCACCAGGGTTTGATAGAGGCCCGTGCCGGAAGCTGCCTCCGTGGCCACCGCGACTCCAGGCTCAGCCACGCCCACCAGCTCGAAGTGCTGCTGGGGCACATGGGAGTTCTGGTGCACCAGCACTTCCTCCAGGGACCCGTACAGCTGGTTGCACTCGGAGCAGACATAGCGGTGCTCGATGTACAGGACCGTCTCCTCGGATTCCTCGGTCATGGCGGCAGCAAGGCCCTGGGCTGTGAAAAGAAAGAGGTGGGGACAGATCCCAGTAAACTGCTGTCTCCTCCGTCCTTCTGAGGGACAATTCTTTCCCTTTAGCACTCCCGGCCAAGACCCTGTATGTATTTTACCCTCTAACTTCTTGCTTCCATTTCCCACTCCCACCCCTCACCCCCAGCAATCCTTCTGCTCCTGAACACACGAGACTACCAAGCACAGAACCTTCCCAGCAGTCCCTTCCCAGAATCTATCCAAGGCTCACCTCTGAATCAACGCGCATCAAACTCCACCCACCAGATCCTCGTAACCTGTCCAACCCTCACCTCCCATGCCTCTCAGCTGGCCCACAGCCACGCGCATTACACAGGAACCTGTGTCCTCTCCATTCGAGCCTCCTTCCCAACTCACTACCCCATTCCTGCTCCCCGGTGCCTCGGGGAGTCCTCACAGGCCCTAACGGCCACCACTTCTCCCAGCCTCCCTCCTCCTCTGTTCCCTCCCCCAGGTTCCTGACATCTTTTTACACCAAAAGACTCAAACTGCCCCAAGCCCCCGCCACTTTCTGCATCCTCACATGGTACAACCCCTCTCCTTTACATACGCCCGTTAGACGCTGTCTCTCCCTCTGGTGCCCAGATCCCTCACATCAAACTTGCCCTTCCTTCAACCAACTTGTCTCATGCTGGCGTAACCCATCACTACACCTACACTTTCCCCTCCTAGACCACTTCTCCATGATACCCAGATCCCCCTTTTCAAAGTGCTTAAACCTCTCTAAAAATCAAAGCCCTCTCCCACAGCCCTAACCCCCTATCCAGAATACCCAGCCCCACTTCACAAAAGCCTAACCTCTTCATACCTATATTCTACCTGTCACCCCAACTCGTGTCTCACTCTTCACAGAAATTACTTGTTCTTTACATTGAGACCTCACCTACAATTCTAATCCCGCCTGGGGTACCCAGATCCCCTCTTCTACCCCAACCACTATAGGGATGCCCTAGGTGCCTCTTCATATCAACCTCAGCCCCTCTTCTTTACAAAATGACCCAGCCTAACCCATTTTAGGGATGCCCAGATACGGTCTTCACATCACCTTAAACCCTTCCTTACAAACCTCTGTGCCTAACCCATGCCAGGGACGCCCAGACCCCCTTTCACATTATTAAAATACCTAAGCTGAATTTCTTCTTTGCGAAATGACCCGTTCCCACCCTAGCCCATTCTAGGGATCCCCAGATCCCCTCTTCGTATCGGCATAAACTCCTCTTCCTTGCAAAAAGACCCAACCCCACTCTAACTCATTCCAGGGATGCTCAGACGCCCTCTTCATAACAACTTAGTTTCTCTCCTTTGCAAAAAGATCCCAGCACATGCTCTAACCCAATCCAGGGAGATCCAGACTACCCTTCACAAAGGCTTAAACTTTCACACATATGCCACCACCACCCCCGCCGGCCCAAATCCCCTTTAGGAATACCCAGACCCTACCTTCTTATGCTGAACCCCCCCGCCCCCCCCAAGCTAGACAGAGGATAGCCAGACCCCTCTTCCTCACACCCAGACCCCTCTCACCAGCTTATTACCCTGGGGATACCCAGACCCCCAACTTCTTGTCAACCTAACAGCTCATTCTCATTCCAGCGATACCAAGACCTTCCCCCACTTAGTACACGGACCTCTCCAACCCCCTAACCTTCTCCAAGGATACCCAATTACCACTCTTCACCTTGACCTAATTCCCTGTACTTTCCAAAAACATTACCTCTACCCAACCTAGCCTAGGGACACCCAGACGCCCTTTTCACATAACATAACCCTTTGCACAGACACTCCTCTCAACCCATTCCAACGGTAGCCCCCCC
>NC_058418.1:11483394-11606264 GCF_002201575.2 Neomonachus schauinslandi | reverse complement strand
CCCCCCCCCCCCCCCCCCCCGCCCCAACTCCCTTCACATTAATGTAACCCCGTTCTCAATACCCGGACTTCTGCCTCAGCTCCAAATCCTCCCTCCAGGGATATTCATTTGCTAATACCTTTCCACACCAAGCCCCTCTCACTGGTCTAATGCCTTCCAGGCTTACCTACGTTTATCTCTTTATGTTAACTTAATTACCTCTTTTCTCACGCCCTAACCCCCTCCCCAGACACGCAAGCCCCCTCTAACCGTCCACCCCGCTTCGGTCCTGGACGGCCCCACCACCAGGCCCGGCCCCGATACCCCCTGGAGCCTTGGACACTCTCCCGGGGGGGCAGCTCTAACGCCTCCCTTCCCACCCAGGTCCCTCCCAGCCCCCGGCCCGTGCCCCGCCCCTCCTCACTCAGCCCAGCACGACTCTAACCCCCTTCCCCACCCGCCCTCCCGGCCCGGCCCCCCCCCCCCCCCCCCCCGCGCCCCGCCGGCCGTTGGGGCCGCTCGGCCCTCCCTGCCCGGCGCGCGCCCCCTCCGGCCGTCAGTGCGCAGGCGGGGTGGCATGGGGCGGCCGGGAGCGGGGGAGGGGGGGGGAGCCGGGCCGGCCTGCCGCACGCCCGCCCGCACTCACCCGCCTCCGCCGTCTCACACGCCCCGGGCCCAGGCCCGGGCCGCCGCTCGCCTCGCGCGGCCACCCTACCGCTGCGCCCTCTCTAGCTCCCGCCGTCGCCTCTCGTCTGCTCCGCAGCCTCGCTCTCGCCCCCAGTCGCCCTCAGCAACGCCCCGCCTACCTTCCTCCTCGGCCGCTCCGCGAACGGCCGAACGCGCCCAATCAGCGTCCGCCTGGCTCCCGCCTTTCGCCCAATCGAGGCTCACGTCTCTGAGCCTTGGGCCAATAGTATGGAGCGTCGGGATCCGCCGCAGTGCCCAACCAATCCTCCAGCGATGTCCCCTCACCGGCCGGCCCCCGGGTTGATAGTGTCCGCCTCCTTAAGCCCCTTGGAGGATGCTCCTCCCTCAGCTGCTCGTCGACTCCGCCTGACGCCTGAAGAAGGGAGGGCAGCGCGGTGACGTCAGGCGGCGGAGCGAGGCTGCGGGCGCCATCTTGGGGGCGCCGAGCGGGAGTCGCGTCGGGTTCGAGGGGAAGTCGGAGAAATTGAGGCACACGAGACTCAGAGGGTGGGGGCGGGGGAACGGTGGCGCAGGAAGCCCCGAGGAGTGAAGGGAGAACGTGAAGCACCTGTCAGCGCGAAGCGGGGAGGGGAAACTGCAGCACGAAGCACATGGAGGGAGTGAAAAGGGAAACTGAGGCTCCAGACTCCTTTTATTAGAAAGAAGAACGGAGGCAGCAAGAAGGAAGGGGAGAAAAACCGAGGGACTCTTGGGGGAGGGGGAAGGAGAAATGTCAAAAGGGAAACAAGGAGCGCGGGGATCTGAGGGAACGAGGAAAACCTGAAGAAGGGAGGAAATGGGGAAATGGAGGGGATAAAGAAAAAGCAAGGACAGCTTCACTGGAAGAAACGGAGTGTGTGTGTGTGTGTGTGTGTGTGTGTGTGGACGACCTGAAGGACAACTAGGGTGAAAACCTGCAGAAAGTGACCCTGTAGCAGATGGACTCTGCTCTGATACCTTCCAAGGTGCCTTCTTTCTAGGCTGACCCAGGGCCACTTGGACCGTGGAGTCTCCATGTGTCCAAGGGCTCCTGTGCATCCCTACTCATCTCCCCTTCTGGCCCTCAGGGCGTTGGCAGCGCACTGTTATGTTTCCAGAGCTACTCTCTGAACTCAAGGACTGAGGAGCTGCAAGAGATTCATTTGTTCTCTCTAGCCGCCCCCCGCCCCCCGCCCCACCATTTCTCAAATGAGTAAACTGAGTCTCAGCCTTCCTGAGGCTAAAATCTACTGAGGCAACCCTAGGTCTGACTCTTCAGTCATCAGCTTTGCTGTGTCCTTCAATTGGTTTCTAATTGGGTGTCCTAACTTTCCACTAAATTAAAATCCCTAACACCAAGCCAGTGTAATTAAACCAGGCTGTCTGGATTGAAATCCTGACCCGGCCACTTCCTAGCTAATGTCTTGGACAAGTTAACTCCCCTGTGCCTCAGTTTCCTCATCTGTGAAATGAGGATAATAGCCCCTATGTCACGGTTGTGAGGCACAGCGTAAACACTATGTAAGAATTACTCTTATTAGGACCTCAAGGAGCTCATTAATAATAGCTGATGTGTCCTGAGTGTGTTATGATGTGCCAACTATTGTGCTTAGTGCTTTGTATGCTTTATCAGTTTAATCATCTCAACAACCCCAGGAGGGAGGAGTTACTGTTCTCACGTTACAAAGACACTGGGGCCCAGAGAAGTTAAGTAGCTTGCCTATCTTTAGGAGGAGACAGAGCCAGGGTTCCAAACCAGGAATCAACTCCAGGGTCTATGCTCTTGGCCCCCAGTCTCTACTACTGCCTGGCAGGTGGATGTCCTATCCCTCCTGGCATGTCGAATGGATGAACGCAAGAAGTAGAGAAAAGAACTTGGTGGGAATGTGTGAGCTCTAAAGCTGGTCATCTGGGTTTGCCATCAGAGTGAAATCAACTGGGGAGGGAGCCAGAGAACCTGGAAGCTAGACTCAGCCTTTGATAGCCTCCATGCAGTTGGGCAGGTTCTCACACCTGCTGAAGCCCCCTTTTCCACCTGAAAACGCGAGGGTCCAGCTTGGCATGTCAGGCCCCTTTCTGCTCAGACTTTTTGCTTGGACTTCCCAGTTTATCTGGGTTGACTAGCTCGGTTCCTTCTCTTCTGATGATACAGGAGTAAGCTGAGGCCTGGATCAGTCTTTGTGAAGGTGGTGGCATGAGACTAGATTTCTGGCGTAGGTTTATTTTAGAGAGGATAGGCATTCTTTGCTGGGGTCCCTGCATAAGCAAAGGCCTAGAGCCTGGCGAGAGTCTAGGTTTTCAGCCTTTGCGGGAGCTGAGGGTAGGTGTTGGGGGACCATAGGTGTTGCCCACGTAGGGTGAGGAGGTGTGTGCAAAGTTGATGGTCCTTCAGGGTCCATTGTATGTGTCAGGCATATGTCAGGGATGCTCCATATGGGACGAGGGCTTTCTATGCCAGGCTGGTGTAAGGGTTGCCATGTGCTGTGTGTGTGTGTGTGTGAAGGCATATGGTCACGTGTGCTGGGGGGCTGCACGTGAGTGTGTCAGTGTCTCCTCCCCATCACGAGCATTGGGGGTGGTGGTGAGTCACGGGCTCAGCCTTCGGCGCCAACTGTCATGTTCCTTCCCCCCAAATTTCATCCCCCACCCAGCCGTGCATCACCCACCCCCACTCTAAGATCTGTGTCACTGCTTCTGTCTTCCATCCCCCTGTCCTGTTCAGTTTCCTCTGAGAAGCTGCCATGGGCTCCCTGAGAGGGAGCCTCCCACTTCTGCTGGCTCTGCCCTCCAGCATCCTGCCCTTTCCCACTGCCTCTCTGCTCAGGTGGTGGCTTGAGAAGGAGAGCCTCTTCACGCCACCTGCTCATGTCTGTGGGGCCCAAGGATTTCTCTATGCATTATAGACAATTCCCATTCCCCCCACCCATACCTTCCCCTCCATGGGGGCTATTTCTACTTCTGGGAGCTTCTTCCTTATCTCCAGGGGCTGGCTCCTCCTGCCTTAGGGGGCCTCTTGTGTCCACACATCCTTGTTTTCATGGGTTCCTGGTAGCTGTTTCCCTCCATTGCCATTTCTCTGACCTCCTCCTACTTTGCTTGGCCCACCTCCCTGTCTCTGTGATATGCGTCCGTCCTTGTTCCGATTTCTGTGGCCTTCTCCCATCCCCATGGACCACTCCCCATGTCCGAGGAGTGCCTTCTGTTCCCATGGGCCTCTCTCCATCTTCCTGGGGGGCTCTCTGTGTCCACCAGCTGCCCTCGTCGGTCTCTGAGGTCCTTAGCTGTCTCTGGTCTGCTCCCATGTTTCCATAGGCTTATCTCTCTTTTCTCTGGGCTTTTCCCTGTCCTTGTCCTTGTGGGGTTTGTGGACCTTGGCCCACCTCTGTGAGTTCTGCTGGCCGTCTTGCTATTCCTCTGCATTTTTCTTCATCTCTGTAGCCCTCTCCACCACCATGCCACCGCCCTGCCCAGGAGCCCACGGAGATGAGAGACAGGGAGAGCTGAGGAGAAGGCCATGGAGCTGGTGGGGAGAGGGTGGCCCGGGGGTGGGCCCTCCGTCCAATGCAGCGCCTTCCCCTCATCAGCATTCTCCTCGCGGGCCCCCCAGCCCCGACCAATACGAGCTCCCCCTCCCCCCGACTCCCCTCCTTCCTCTTTCTCCGCCTGCTGCCCTCCCTTCCTCCTGCCCGCCCTCCTCCCTGCCTCCCTCCCTCCCTCCTCTCTCTCCCCCCTGCCCCCCCGCGCTCCAGGACCCAGCGCAGGCGGCGGGTGGCGGGCAGCGGGCGGGCGGGCAGGCAGGCGGCGGCCTCGGAGGGGAGAAGGAGAGGTGGCGGCGGCGGCGGAGGTGGTGGTGGTGGTGGTGGTGTTGGCGGCGGCGGCGGTGGTGGCGGTGGCCAGCAGCAGGGAGGCAGGCCCAGCTGGGGACCCAGAGCCGGCGGCTGCACCTCGCAGGGGAGCAGGAGTCCGTGGCCAGGCCCTCCCACCGAGGCCCTGCACCTCCGGGACACCCCACCCTCCTCCACCTTCCTCTTCCACCTGCTCCTCTCCATCCTTCCCTCCCTCCTCCCCATCCCTCCACCTCGCCTGCCCCCGTCTCAGCTCTCCGAGTCTCCCAGCACCCTGTCCTCCCCGGCCCCTCCACCCCTCGGCTTCTCCCCGCCCCTAGCATGCTTTTCCCTTGGGGGCTGAGGGCTTGAGGACTCCAGGCCCTTGCCTCATCCAGGGCAGGGCCAAGGCTCCAGGGGGGAGGGGGGAAGGGGTGGCCCCCTCCCCCCAATCCAGCCCTCCCCTCCCCCACTCCTCCTGATGGCCGGCTTCCTGGTCTCCAGCCAGTCCTCGCCCCCCGTGGCCCCCCCAGGCCGGCCCGGCTAGGGGAGGGGGCGGGGGCCCTTTCCTGGGCCGGCTTCCCCCTCCCCCGGCTTTGCCTGTGCCCCCCCCCCTTCCGTTTTCACCTTCCTCTCCTCCTTTCCTCCCTCCTTCCCCTCCATTTGCTCCTTCCCCCTCTCCTCTCTCCCCTTCTCTCCTCCATTTTCTCCTTTCCCCTTCCTCCCTGCCCTGGCCCACCCTCTCCGATTCCACCTGTCCTTCCTCCTTGCTCCTGGGGAGCCCCCGTTTTGGACTAGTTGGGGGCCACTGTCGGCGGCGGGGGAGGGGGCCCTGTGGACTGCCCTCTCCCCCCGCCCCGGCCACACCACCACCCAGCACCAGAGCATCTCCTCGCTGTCTTCTCGGGCCTCGAGGGAGCCCAGCCCTCCGTCCCACCAGGATCCGTGAGTGTCTGCGGGGCGGGGGTTGGGCTGGGGCCAGCCTGGGTCCTGGAAGGCTGGGCTCAAGGCCGGCCGGTGGGGCCCCCACGTCCCCCTGTCCCTCCCCGAGTAGGGGCCTGCCTCGTGTCCCCCATCTCCCAACCGCCATTCCCCTCAGCCTCTCCTCACCCTTCTTCTGGGTGCACAGCTCAGCTTTACCCCTGGCCCCCCGCCTCCGGGGTCCTGAGGGGCTGCCTGGCTCTTACTTGTGGGCTCACTCCTTGTCTGGGACTCCCGGCCAGTCTCCGCCCCTGCTTTCTCCAGCCGCGGTCCCGCGGTGACCGGCTCTGCTCTCTCTCTCTTTCTGACTCTCTTCTTTCCTCGGAGGCTCATCCCCTCCGCCTGCCACGGGCCCATCCCTATCCCATCCGCTCTCTCTCTCCTGGAAACGTCTTTCCATTTTACAATCTCCATTTCGTGTTCTCCTGGGCCTCTCTCTGACTCTGTCCAACTTCTCTCTTCTTTGCCGTTAGCCTAACTCTTTCTTGGTGTCTCTCTGTTGATCTCTCTCTCTCTCTCTCAAAACTCCCCTATCTCTTGTCTGGCTCTTTTGGTGGTGCCCACGCCGCCAGGTGTGGCTCTGTCCACTTCTCTCTGTCCACTCTTTGCTCTGCCTGTGGCCCTGCTCCTCTGTCCTCCTTCTCTGCCCTTGCACTTGGAGGCTGTCTTCCTATTCACTTTTCTGCCCTCCTCCTGCAAATCCACTCCTCTCTCCTTAGCCACTCCGGGGTCCACTTTGCCTTTTCCTTGGTGGTCTCACTGCACTCCCCATCCTCTGCTCATTTCTGCATCCTGCTGGCCTGTCGGTCCTCATCCCTCCCCATGCCTTGGGGTTTGTGGGCTCTGGGGATCGACCACCCTCCTCCAGACCCCCTGGGTGGATGCACCTCAACGTGGACCGGGCCCCCTTACATGGGCACTTAGCCTGTCCCTGCCTGTGCCCCTCTAGATTACTCGCTCTTCCTCCCCACCTCATTTCCCTCCCTGGCCCTCACTGTCCCTCCCCTAGTTTGTGCCTGTCCCACTGGCCCCTTCCTCTTCTCTACATCTGCTGTGTGGCTCTGACAGTCATTTTTCTCTGTCTCTTTCCACCTAGCCCTATTCCTGTTCAGAGTTTTGTGATTTTTTCCCCCTCCCTACAATCCTTGCACCTGTGGTCTTTTTTTCCTTTGCCCTCTTCCTCACCCCATTTGTCTCACCGATTTCCTTTCTCACCTTGGCCATGTCTCCTGCTCACCCTCTTGTCTGTCTCCCTCCCCTGGCAGGGCTCCTGACTCGGCTCCTTCTGCCCAGTTGGCTGCTGTTTGCCTTTGCCTAAGTGTCTGGGCCTATGGGGCTCAGGCCTGCCTGCTTCCCTGCCTCACCCTGGCCGTCTTGTCTCTGTTTCTCTTGGTGTCTCACTTCTAGATAACATGTGTATGTCCTTGTCTCTCATTTAGCCCCAGTTACTTCTTTTTGGTCTGTCTTTTCTGTCTGTGCCTTCCTGTATGTCTTTGTCCATTCGCTGCCCCCAACCCTGGCCTCCGCACTCTGTCTTTCTGCTCCTACCTGTGTCTGCCACCTGTGGGACCCTGCCCTCCTGGCTCCTGTCTCTCCCTCGGGCTTCCCTGTCCTCCAGTCTCTGTTCCCTGATTTGCCCCCAGAAGCCCCTGGTGTCTTGGGATGACCCCCCCTTCGCTCCTGCCTCTCTCCGAGCCCCACCCTCCACAGCCCTCCCCCTGAGAGTTCTTCCTGATCTCCAACTTGCCTTGCTCCTCCACCCTTGAAGCCTTCACTTTAGATCCAAATGACCATCTGCAGCCCCCAGCCTGTCCAGGATGCCCTCCCATCCCCAGCCTGCCTTTTGCAGAGGCACCGAGAGAGGGACCTGCTCAAGGTCAGGTGGGAGTTGGGGCAGAGCAGGGACTGATAGGGTCTCCCGCTGCCCTGGCCTAGGTTTTCCTGGCTGCAAGGATGGTCCGAAGCATTGCATTGTGCCTCCACCCTCCCCTGGCAGGTTTCACTCTGCTATCTCACTAGCTCAAGCCCCTCTTCTATGGGGATCAGATTAGGTGCAGGGAGACCCCCCAAGCTCACCTCACAGCACTCTGAGCCTCACAGTAAACCTCTCCCCTGGAAACCCAGTGTCCCTTCCACCGGGACATGGCTCTTGGCCAGGTGAAGCTGTGCATCTAGCTGAACTCATTCCTTCCCTGGTTGGGGGGGAAGGGGATGGGTGCTCCACAGAAGGCTGGGGCTCCTGGAGGACTCTAACTCCCTGGGGATGGAGCCGTTCTGGAGAGCAGAGATGCACTGTCTCCCCCTACTCCTCAGCTCCCCAGAGCAGGGTGGGGGCTGCAGTGTGGCATCTGCTTTGGCAGACAGCTCCCTCCCTGCCTTACTCACTCTTCTCTTCCAGCTACTTCTGCTGGCATCTTAAGTGGGATTGTGTTCTCTCTCCATTCTGTCTCCCTGTCCTATTCTGTGTCTCTTGTGCCTTAATTTCCCTCTCTGCTGCCTGCCTTACACTCCTCTCCCTGCCCTGCCCTTTCTCCACCCCCATGGCTCCCTGCCTTCTTGACTCTTCCCTCTTCCTTCTAGTCCTGTCCTTACCTCCCAGAAACTCCTCTGTCCTCTCTATCTCTATCCCCCTCCCTTTCCTGTCTTATCTTCTTGTTCTCTTGCATTTCTGCCTGTTTTTTCTCTTTCCCCTTTTCTGAGTCTCTGTATTTTCTCTGCCTCAGCCTCTCTTCCTATTTTTGTCTCCTGTTTCTTCCTTCTCTCTCTCTTCTTTTTTTTTTTTAAGCCCCTTGGCTGTCTCAGGCCCATCCATCTGTCTCCATCTGTGTGTCTCCATGTGTGTCTCCGTCTCTCTCCATCATTCCCTCTCTTTCCAAGTTTCCTTAACTCCCGGATACTCTCCCCTCCAGACCCCGGATGTCCAGGCCTCTCTCCCCGTGGGATTGTGGGAGCCAGGGACGTCAGGAAAGTGGCAAGTGAGGCCTGGGATGGGGTTGCCTAGCAACCACCGCATCCTCTCCAGCCAGTTTCTGTTGCCTAGTAACAGCTGCCTGCCCAGAGACAGGGGCGGGACTGGGTTGGGGGGGGTGGCACTTCCTGGGTTCCTGTTGCAGTGGGGATGGTCCCTGGAATTCTTAACCTGAGATCCCTCCCATTTTGGTAGCTGTGAATGTCCTCCACCCGTGCCTATCCCACTCAGTGCTGGGAGCTCCTTGCTGGTAGTGCTCTCAGGGCCTGAGCTTCCTTCGTGGCGATGCCCTCAGTATCGTCAGCTTCCGACAAGGGCAGGGCCCTTCAGAGCTCACCCACAATGGCCCAGGGCCTGTGGTCACCAAAGGGCTCTGAGGCCCCCCCATATCAGCAGTCTCCCCGCCCATGGGCGGGGGGCGCTCCCTGCAGGTGGCGAGTGGGGGCCGCGGCAGCTGCGTCCCCATGAGGAGGGGAGGAAGATGCCGGCTGAGCTGCTGCTGCTGCTGATTGTTGCCTTCGCCAGCCCCAGCTGCCAGGTGCTCTCATCGCTGCGCATGGGTGAGGCCCTACAGCCCCTGCCCTGCCTCCACAGAGACCCTCCCTGAGCGTGCCAGTCCCTCAGGCCCCGGGGGTCTGGGCTTCAGGTCTCAGCTCCCCTCAGCAACAAGGAAGAGCAGCCCCCTGCTCCTTCTTCCTCCTGGACCCAGCAGTCTAGACCCCCAGCTCTGTCCAACTCTACGTCCAGGAGCCTAGACCCTCTTTCAGCATCCCCACCCCCACCTCAGTGCCCAGGAGTCTAGGATCCCAGCCTCTCCTTTCTCAGGACCCAGAGTCTGGTCTCCAACCCCTGTGTCCCTTCAGCTGCAATCCTGGACGACCAGACGGTGTGCGGCCGAGGTGAGCGTCTGGCCCTGGCTCTGGCCCGGGAGCAGATCAACGGGATCATCGAGGTCCCAGCCAAGGCCCGGGTGGAAGTAGATATCTTTGAGCTTCAGCGGGACAGCCAGTACGAGACCACGGACACCAGTGAGCAGGGCCACAGGGGGTGTGGGGTGAGGCAGGGCAGGCTGGTAGCCCTCAGTCCGTTCCTCAGCTTGCTTGCTTGCTTTCTAGCTTTACCTGCTCCTTCCTTCATGTTCGCTCTGCCTTTCCCTTCCCAGAGATGGTGCTGCTGGGTGTGGGGAGGTGGGGAGAGCGCCAGCCCCAGTTCACCCCTTATAGGAGCTGAGGGCCTCATTTGAAAGATAAGCTGGCCAGGGACATAGTCCCCAGAGCTGAGTAATGATGGGCCTGGGCAGCGAGGCAAGGGAGTCTCAGGGCAGGGACAGCGAAGGCACTCTGGAGAAGGCTAAACTAAAGTTCTGAGCTCTGAAAGTTGAGCAGGATATAGGAGTGGCATTGCTCAAAGTATGCCCTGGAGCCACATAGTAGAGGTGCATAAGTATTTGTTGGATCCTCGCAGATTGAGCGAACGTTAATAGGTATCTCTTGAACAGAAATGCTGGGTTTGTACACCTTCAGGAGATGCTGACTTCGGTGTTTTAGACTGGTTGATTTCTTACAGGCCTTATCAGAGCCTTTGTTATATTCATGTTTGTTTCAAATCAGTGAGAGGAAGAATGGGGTACAGTGTTTCTTGTACTTCTCTGACTGGTGCAGCACAGAACACAAACTAGGAGAAGCTGGGATGGAGGGTGAGGAGGCAGATGGTGTTCCAGGCATATGACTATAGTCTGGAGCTGGAGCGGAGGAGGTGGGTATATGGAGCCAAGGAACAGGGTGTGGGGTTGCACCTGTCCCGACTACCTGGACTTAGGACATGTTTGGAGGGATCGTGAGAGAATTTTGGGCTGAAGTGTGACAGAGCAATGAGAGGTGAGGCTGGGCATGGGTGGATCAGTTCAAGGAGTCCTACAGTGGCAGGCTGAAAGATGCCATCCTCACCTCTAGGCAGAAGGGAGCCATCTATGGGTTTAGGCCGGGGAGCTGGGCTTTTGGAAGGTGAATCTGGAGGCTAGATTTGGGTGATCAGTGAGGAGGGTGTTGCATGCCTGAGTTGAGAGCCCTAAAGTAGGGCAGGGGAGGAGGGGGTCAAAGAGAAGGGGACAGATGTGAGAAAATTTGAGGACAAAAAAGAGACAGGACTTGGTGACTAATTTGCCTATTGAGAGAAGGCTTGAAGGCAAGAATCATTTCTAAGCATTTGCTTTGTGGAAATGGGGCCTTCACCAATGTGGAAGGCAGAGAAGAATCAAGTTTAGAAGGTAAGGTATTTAGCTATGATGCTTTTAGTTGGATGTGGCAGAAACCCCGCTCAAGCTGCCTTTTTTTTTTTTTTTAAAGATTTTATTTATTTATTTGACACAGAGAGAAAGACAGCGAGAGGGAACACAAGCAGGGGGAGAGGGAGAAGCAGGCTTCCTGCGAAGCAGGGAGCCCGATGCGGGGCTCGATCCCAGGACCCTGGGATCATGACCTGAGCCGAAGGCAGACGCTTAACGACTGAGCCACCCAGGCGCCCGCCGACTCAAGCTGCTTTAAGGGAAAAAGAGAACTTATCCGCTCATGGCACTAGAAGGCCTAGGGACTAATTTCAGGCATGGCTTAATCCAGGTTCTCACATTATGTCCCAGGATTGTTTTAGGCATGGCTTGATCCAGGTACTCAAATGATGCCTAGGATTGTTTCAGGCATGGCTTGATCCAGGTACTCAAATGATGTCCCAGGGTTGTTTCAGGCATGGCTTGATCCAGGAACTTTAAATGATGTCCCAGGAATCTTTGTGTCTTCATCTGTGGGCCCTGATCTCCTCTAAGTTGGTTTCATTTTCAGGGATACTCTCCCTAATATTCCAGCCCAACAGCTCAGAACTTACATCTTACCAGGATAGCAAACCTAGTCATAATTGTAGCAGAAAGCTGGGGAAGGCTCTTGATGGCCTGGTTTGAACCCATCCCCATCTCTGCGCCAATCACTTTGGCCAGGACAGCGTGGTTCTGATACTGGCTCGGGTGCCGGCCAATCCTGGGAAACCTACAGTTCCCTGAGGAGAAGTTAGGGTTTTGCCGTGAGAATGGGTACTGGACAGGCAAAAACAACAGCTTCTATCTCCCAGTGTCAAGATGTGGACGTGTTTAAGGGGAAAGAAATCAGAAGAAAGAGGAGCAAATGAACGCAAGAGAAGAACCATGTTGGGATGTGGGGCGGAGAGGGGCCCCCTGGCTGTGGGTTTGGGGTGGAGGGGCTGTGGGTCGTACCCCAGATTGTAGCACGGTTAGAAAGGAGGAGTGAGGGGCGCCTGGGTGGCTCAGTCGTTAAGCGTCTGCCTTTGGCTCAGGTCGTGATCCCAGGGTCCTGGGATTGAGCCCCACATCGGGCTCCCTGCACCGCGGGAGGCCTGCTTCTCCCTCTCCTACTTCCCCTGCTTGTGTTCCCTCTCTCGCTATGTCTTTCTCTGTCAAATAAATAAATAAAATCTAAAAAAAAAAAAAAAAAAGGAGGAGTGAGACAGAGGCTGGGGAAGCAGGTGCTAGCTTTGCAGCCAGGAGGACCCCACTCTCCTTTTTGTCCTTCCTTTGTTTCTCTCTTGATCTGACCCACCCCTCTTGCCATTTCTCCCCATCTCTCTCTGTCTTCTCCAGTGCAGTGGGTGGGGTCGGGGATTGGGCCTCTGGGTCTGGAGTGGCCAAGGGGGATCGGGCAGCTCCAAGCGTCAGAGGTGCTCCCGGGCCAGGTGGGGGATGAAAGGAGGGCCCCTGACTGCCGTTTGTCTCCCCCCACCCCTTGCAGTGTGTCAGATCCTGCCCAAGGGGGTCGTGTCTGTCCTGGGGCCCTCCTCCAGCCCTGCGTCTGCCTCCACCGTGAGCCATATCTGTGGGGAGAAGGAGGTGAGCCGAGTGCGGGGCAGGGTAGGGGTGGGTCCCTGGGAGGCGAGGCTGGGGAGGCAGCAACAGGGTAGAAGCAAAGGCTCCTTCTCTGTCCAGATCCCCCACATCAAGGTGGGTCCCGAGGAGACACCCCGCCTGCAGTACCTACGCTTCGCGTCCGTCAGCCTGTACCCCAGTAACGAGGACGTCAGCCTGGCGGTCTCCCGCATCCTCAAGTCCTTCAACTACCCCTCGGCCAGCCTCATCTGCGCCAAGGCCGAGTGTGAGGGAGAACTGGATGTTTTGTTTTTATTCCCCCAAATTCCCCTGCCCAAGAGCTCTAGTCTCCCACACGGCACAAGCTCCCCTCGTCCCCTACAATCCTTCCCCCTCAGGAACCCAGACCCGCCCACCTCCCTAAAGAGATCATTTGGTCAGCAGCTAGTGACTGGCACCTGTGTGCAAGGCCCCTGCTAGGCCCCGGTGGGTGCGCGCTAGGTGTGGTCCCTGAGGTCACTCCAGGGCCAGTGGGGGACACGGCAGCCAAGCAGCTGTGACGCAGAGTGATCCATGTCAGTGGCCCTGTGGGGCACTGTCGGAGAACACAGAAGGGAATCCTACCTGGGTCTAGAAGCCTCAGAGCCCGTGTCGCCGAGAAAGGGGCCTCTGAGTGGGACCTAAAGGTTGGGGGGGAGTTGGGGTCAGGGAGAAGGGGGCGTGTGTGGCAGGGCAGAGGCTGTGGGTCCGGGGGAGTGCGGCCCCTGTGAGAGGCTCAAGGAAGCTCCCGGCAAGCCCGGTGCCCGAGTGTGGGAGCCATGAAGCAGCACGTGCGGGAGGCACGCTCATCTGGGGCCTTGTGTGTCGGCCTTGTGGCCCTGGAAGGTTCCCACAAAGGGTGGGGCAGGGGACATGGCCGGGTGCACCGCAGCAAGAGCCCTGACCCCAGCACAGAGAACGGACTGGAGGGGCCACAGGGTGTGACCGGGAGGCCGGCGACAGGCAGGGTGAGGCAATGCTGCTTAGCTGTTGGGCGGTGGCAGTGGGCTCAAGAGGGGCCACGAGGGGTTTGGGGAGAGTCCTGAGGGAAAAGGGAGAGGTGCCGCACAGATGGTGACTGGGTTCTGCCCGAGAAGCAGGGAGCAGTCAGGTCGAGGTGCACGTCGGGGTCGAGGCGTCTTTGTGGCCATCAAGTGGAGGTGTCCGGTAGACCGGTGGCTTTGTGGGTGTGCAGGTGGTGGGGGGGGCATGCTCGGTAACCTCCAGGAGAAATCGTCTTTCCAAAAGTATTTAAGGAACGCCTGCCAAGACTTTGTTCTTGGTATTGGAGATAGAGCAGTGCGGGCTCCAGCCAGGCCAGGACCCCCGCCTGCCAAGGCTTTCTGTGGGAGGAGCTAGGAAGTAGGAAGGCGGTGCTATCCCAAGTGGAATGGTGACCACCTCTTTGAGGAGGTGACGAGGAGGTGAGGGAGGGAGCTGTGCGGGCATCTGGGTCAAGAGGGAGCAGCTAGCACAGAGGCCACAGGACAAGAGCGTGGCCTAGGTGTGTGCAAGACCAGACGGAGAAGGCAGGGGGAGTGGGGCCCAGAAGTTGTGAGGACTTGGGCCTCTGCTTGGAAGGAGCCAGAAGCCATGAGAGGGTTTGGGCACAAGGAGGAGCACCTCTACTTTACTTGCTTGTGGCCGCTGTGAAGGGGACAGACTCAGGGTGGGGGGAGGTGTGGCTGTCGTAGCGGGCGAGGGAAGGCAGTGGGTTCAGGTCAGGGTGGTTGCGGGGGCCGGCACCCTGGGCTCTGACGAGTTCTGCAGGTGGAGCCTGGGCCTGTTCGGTGTGGGTGAGAGAGAGCGTGGGGAGGCTGGGCTGCCATCAGGGTTTAGGCCTGAGCCCCAGGCAGGCTGCTGGTGGCTTGGGCAACAGGAGTGGAATGTGGCTTGCACGAGCCAACGTGAAATCCCCGTCACACGTCCCAGGGGGGCAGAAAGGTGGCAGGAGACAGTTGCGTGGAGGTTGAGCAGGGGGTCCCGGGGCCCAGAACCCCCAAGAGAGCCACCGCGCTCTGGGCAGTGTGGCCCTCGTCCTCTCCCAGGCTCCCCTACGCTGGGCAATTCCCATGGAACTCTGACCCGGGCCCTCCGGCTCCCCCAGGCCTGTTGCGGTTGGAGGAGCTGGTGCGTGGCTTCCTCATCTCCAAGGAGACGCTGTCGGTGAGGATGCTGGACGACAGCCAGGACCCCACACCGCTGCTCAAGGAGATCCGGGACGACAAGGTGTCCACCATCATCATTGACGCCAACGCATCTATCTCCCACCTCATCCTCCGTAAGGTGGGTCCCCCAGTGTCTGATTCCCTACAGGGTTGGGGTGGAAATGTGGCGTGATAGCAAGTCACCCTGTGCCCATGTGCCTCAGTGGTCCCGTGGGATGTGGAGACCTGCTTCCTACGTGCAGACGATTAGCTCGGCTGCTTCCCGGTTGCACCCCTGGTTGGGCCCTGGAGAGTTCCCTCCCCTCTCTGCACAGTTTCTGCCCTGGTGGGTCACTGCGGTGGGAGCTCCCCATGATCTTCACTGAGTACCTGTCCTGCTGCGTGGAGGCACTTGAATTTGGCTCCCACCCACCGTGTGGGGTGGGTGTGATAATCATTTTGTGGCCAAAGGAGCTGGGGTTCTGGGGGGGGGGATGGGCTGGCTCAAGGGCACCCAGATGGGGTATAGTGCCGGGACCTTCTCCCGCCGGCCCGCCACATGCCCTCCAGCGGTGACCCATATTCATTCATCATTCATTGCGTCCCTGCTCTTAATTCGTCCTTGTAATCTGATCTGTATTATTTATTTTTCTCCAGTTTCTTTGTTTTGTTTTTTTAATTAAAACCATGTGTCACTGCTGATCATAGCGTAAAGGAAATGTGTGGACAGAATCCACAGGGCCCTTGAGGCAAGAAAGCTTAGAGAAAGGATTTCGGGCTCGGGAGGGAGGCGGGCCGGGGCTGGGGTCCCATGAACCTAGTGACCAGCGGTCACTTTCCTCTCGAGCCTGCACTTCCCTAATCCTCATGATGATGACTCCTACCCCTCAGGCAACGCAGGCTGGGGTGCTGTTTACCATTCTAATGACCGTAGCTGAACGGAGTTCCACACCCCTGGTAGGGAGAGGCCTCCTTTTGTCCTCCTCAAGGACTGTGAAGAAGGGGGCTCCAAACTTGAATTTTGAGATTCCAGCTGAAGCCTTGCAAAGTGCTCTTAAAGGTGGGGGGGGGCGGGCGGTTATCTGGCCTATGACCAGGCTGAGCCGCATACAGTAGCAGCCCACACTCGGCTTTGGGGTAGCACGGGGAGAAGGTTAAGGCTCAGGGTACCCTCCCAGCCTGCCCTGTTTCTAAGGCGTCCCTTTGCCCGCCTGTGTCCAGAAGGCTATGTTGTGAGTGCCCTAAAGAGGGATGAGGGCATCTGAGGTTGCCATTCTCTCCTCCACCGAGACCTTCATCCCACCTGGGGCACCGGTCCACGCAGCACGACATCAGGGACCGAGGTCTTCCTCTGCCCCCACGCATTCCCCTTCTCCCTGTCTCTGTCTCGGGGTGTCTCTTACTGCGTTTCTCACGGGTGTCTTCACTAGGCCTGTCTCTAAATCTCTCTTCCTCTCTCGGCATCTTCTCGGCTCTGCCCGTGGGTCTCCACCTCTCCCGCCACCTCCGCACTGCCCGGTGTCCTCCAGGCCTCAGAGCTGGGGATGACCTCAGCATTTTACAAGTACATCCTCACCACCATGGTGCGTACCCCATCTAGCCCCTCCGGTCCCCACACCCCTCCCGTGGTGTCTGCCCCGCGTGGGGCCCGGCCCCAGGCCTCACCCCTTCCTCTCGGCCCCAGGACTTTCCCATCCTGCACCTGGACGGGATCGTGGAGGACACCTCCAACATCCTGGGCTTCTCCATGTTCAACACCTCACATCCCTTCTACCCCGAGTTTGTGCGCAGCCTCAACATGTCCTGGAGGGAGAACTGTGAAGTCAGCACTTACCCAGGTCCTGCGGTGAGCACTCGCCCTCCTCCCGGGCACACAGACACTTCTGCGGGCCCCCTCAGACCTCGAGCAGATGGTGCTCAGAGCCCTCTGGCGCCCCCACTCGCTTCCCAAGTACAGGCTGCGATGCCTCCCGTGCCACCTCCCATGCTGCCCCGGCCACACGCCTACCCCAGGGCCTTTGCACTTGCTCCTACTGCTGCTTCACCTGTACTTCCCCAGAGAACTAGTGACTCACTCCCTCGTTGCCAAGTCAGTGCTCCAATGTTCCCTCAGTGATAAGATCTTCCTTGGTCCCCCATCTTAAAAAAGAGAAACTCCCCACTCTTTAGCTCCCTTCCCTACTGAATTTTTCTCCATAGTACCCGTCCTTGCATATCTAATCACCACGGCAGTTGCTCTATGGTTTGCTTAGGCATAGATATGGGTAGATAGACTAAGTTCCACGAGGGCAGGGGTTTCTTTCTGCTTTGTTCACCATTGTATCCCCAACATCTAAATCAGCCTGGCTCAGGGTAGGGGTCCAATAATAGATGTTGAATGAATGCAGACATACCAAAGATGCATACTTACGTGTATCTGTTCCCAGACACATAGTCGTATGCCAAGACACGGAGGCGCTCTTCCTGAGCAGACACACATGCGGTCACGGAGCCGGGCCGTCGGGCGTCACAGACCTACCTGGGCAGAGGCGCTTTCGTGTGCACCCCTGCACCTGTCTCCACAACACAGCCCTTCCGACCCTCACACCAAGCCAGCGGAGACGCACTCTCGAAAACATGCGCACAGACGCCCCAGGTGTATCACTCACTCACCGTACGCCGGGCGGTTTTGAGCTCGTGCGTGTGTTGCATTGTCTGATCCCCACACTAGATCGTGGAGGCAGAGGGTACAATTATCCCCATTTTACAGGGAAGGAAACCAAGGTGGAAATAGGAGAGCCAGGCCTCCAGCTCAGAGCTGCCTGCTGCCCAGGCCCAGGCTCACAACCGTGATGCTCACCTGCCTCCTAAATCCCTAGATGCCACACCCCCTCTCTGTATAGACAGTCGTGTGTGTCCAGCCTGCATGCATGAGCCCCCCTCCCGCAATCAGGCCCTCTTCCCGCACCTGCATCAGCCTCGCAGACACAGATGCCGGGACACACCCTCAGGCCCACGGACACCTCCGTGTGGAGGTGACCCAGCTGGCCATCCAGGCAAACCCTCTCTGACGTGCCCGTCCCCCAAACAGGCACGTGGCTGTGTGACTCGGGGAGAGCTGCTCCCACAGAGGCATGGGCAGCACGCACGTTGTTCCCACTGCCACCTGATTTCCCTGAGAAAGGCCCCCAGAGACCTGTCCTCATTGCCCGCCGGCTTGATTCCACGTTCCTGGAGGGACGGGCGCTGTCTGAGGGCTTTGGGGCGCCCTGGCTAAGCTGCCTCTTCCCCATCCTGTCCCCCCAGCTGTCGGCGGCCCTGATGTTTGACGCCGTGCATGTGGTGGTGAGTGCCGTCCGGGAGCTGAACCGTAGCCAAGAGATCGGCGTGAAGCCGCTGGCCTGTACGTCAGCCAACATTTGGCCCCACGGGACCAGCCTGATGAACTACCTGCGCATGGTGAGCTGGGAGCGGGGCGGGCCGAGGGGGCAGGGCCGTCCGTCTCAGGCCGGGGCACTCACTGTGTCCACCCTGTGGCCCCTCTGCCCTCTCCCCGCTGCTGCTACCAACCCCACCCCCTCCTGCTTTCTCTGGACCTCTTCCTCCTCCTTTCCGTGGCCCCTCCCCTCCTGGCCTTCCTCTGCCTGTCTGCACTGCCCTCTCCCTGCTGCTTCGCCCCACCTCCCTTCTTTTGCTGGCACATTGTCTTTCTCTTTTAACTGTGGTCCTCCCTGGTCCCTCTCCCTCTCTTGTTTGTCTCTTCCTTCTCTGTCTCCTCCCCTCTGGGCCTCTCCCTCCTGTGCCTCTGGGCCCCCTGCCACCCCCGCCCCCCTCTGCCCGCCTCCCACCCTGCCAGGTAGAGTATGATGGGCTGACTGGGCGGGTCGAGTTCAACAGCAAAGGGCAGAGGACCAACTACACCCTGCGCATCCTGGAGAAGTCCCGGCAGGGCCACCGCGAGGTGAGCAGGCCTGGGGGAACATCCAGAGTCCCGATACGGTGGGGGCAGGCCTAGCAGGCCGAGGCGTCTTCAGGCCGGGCTCGTGCTGATGGACCCTTCTCTGCCCCAGATCGGGGTATGGTACTCTAACCGGACCCTGGCCATGAATGCCACTACCCTGGACATCAACCTGTCGCAGACGCTGGCCAACAAGACGCTGGTGGTCACGACCATTCTGGTGAGTGGCGCTTGGGGGGGGGCGGGCAGTGGGTGGAAGGGCCTTTCCTGAGCAGTGCCCCAGTCCAGTCCTGGTGAGGGGGATGCCTCAGCTCACGCAGCGCACAGACCAGCAGGGAATGTGACCCGTGCACCCAGCAACTCCTGATTGTGGCCAGGGTGTCAGCAGCCTCATTGCCACTGGAAGAGGGAGGGCACAGGCTCTGCCAACTGGCTGTCACACAGCAGATGTGGCAGTGACTGGTGTCACGGGGAGCCCATGGGGCCACGCAGGCAGGGCGCCTCCCACGGTGTCTGGTCCAGGGTAGACCCCCGAAAATCACCATCACTAGAGTAGTCATTTGGCCACACTTGCCACCTGAGGGTGTTGACACGTGACCACTTCATGTCCATCTTAAAGCTGTGGAAAGCAGGGCTCTGAGAGGTGAGGCGTCTTGCCCCAGGTCATGTCCCTGAGGCTCCAGAGCCTGAGCCGTGGCCGCTGTTCTCTGCACCCACAGTCTCTTCATACTTGAACTTGAGCACCAGCCAGGGACGCGGTCCTGGAGCCCCTGTGTGTGCTGCTCCTGCAGTTAAGCAGGTCTGAGACCAGGGGGCCTTCGTGCAGCAGCAAACACACATGGAGCGCCCCAGTCTGCACCAGCCACCGTGCTGGGCCCTTTCCAGGCGCTGCTCTATAAACCTGTCAGCTGCTCCACGAGGCTTGTCTTATTTTCCTCATTTCGAAGGCGAGGAAACAGGTCACAGGGCGAATCCCGGCTGGAGCCGAGGGACATGCTCGGAGTCTGTGCTCTCTACCCCTGCACCCTGCCACCTCCCACCTGGCACAACGGGCCGCCGGGAGGTCAGGAGGGGGGTGATGCACAGGACCTGGTGAGCAGGAGGCTGCCCAGAGCAGCTGGGCCCAGAGGCCGGTGCGCCAGGCAGCTGCGCCCTGCCGAACAGCCAAGTGCCCAGCGTGCTGGCAGCCGCTGTCTGTGGGAGCCCCCCAGTGAGTGTGGGAGCCGCGCCGGCTCACAGCTGTGGATGCTGAGGTTAGAGGGGATTACTACAGGTGTCACAGGATGCCAGAGGCTGTTCTCTCAGTCCCCGAGGAGCTCCCCATTGAGCGTGGACCTCGTGTCCCTCTGGAGAAGGGCCAGTGAGCCTGCTGGGGAGGGCCAGATGGCCTGCAGACGGGAAACCAGACGCTTCATAACAGCCTCCCCGAGGGGCCCCAAGGGCCAGGCCGGGCTGGCTGGGAGAAGTCACACCTCCATGCCTGTGGCAGTGGCCAGACCAAGAAGTTTCCTGGGGCCAAAAGAGGTGGGGTCCTCGGTGGGGAGCAGGGACAGAGGTCAGGGAGGGGATGTCAGGAGAGATGAGCCATGACCCTGGAGGCTTCATCTCCTCCTCACACCTGTCTCGCCTTTTACCCAAGGCCTGTGAGCCAGTGTGGTTCTCTTTCTGACATTCATTGCTCTTTGGATGGATGGATTCATTCACTCATTCATTCATTCATTCCACAAATATTTACTGAAGCCGCTGTGCACCAGGCCTAACCCAAATGCTGGATACATGTGAATAGTCACAGATGGCCTTGTGGTTTCCTTACTCTTGAGTGGCACCGGGGGAGGGGATGCCAGTCTGATGGAGGACATCGACCTGGACACAGTCATTCCAATACAAGGTAATGAGGGACTGACTCAGCTTTAGAAGGTTTGAGGAAGGCTTCACAAAGGAGATGGCATTAGACAGGGTTTAGAAGCTGTGCAGGAGTTGGGTGTACAGAGAAGGAAGGGCCGGACATGCCAAGAAGCATGAGCTTTAAGAGCAGGGGCCTTAGAAGATGTTTGCCAGACCGGATGTGGAGGGAGCGGCCTCATCTGCACAGCTGGACATACCCACTCGTTCACTGATGTTTTCTGACTCGGATTTGTGGGCAGGGCCCTCGTCGGGCATTTGGGGATTCTGGCGTGAGTCAAACTGGGTGCCTGGGACAAGAGGCGGTCAGGCTTTGCCTTCTTCCCTATTCTGTCCAAGGGGCCTAGAACAGTGCCTGGCACCTAGCAAGCACAGAGGGTGGTAAGTGCTGTGGCCCAGCTCTGTGGCCCAGAGGCTGCGGGGCTGCAGAGGGGGGAGGGTCTCTGGAGGATGCAGTTACCCTTTCCCTGAGGCTTTGGAGAGTGTTGAGCAGGAAGGGGCAGGGTCAGACCTAGATGTGAGAAAAGCTCCAGAGAGGAGAAGTGCTCCAGGTCGGGAGGTGAGGCCTGAGCTTATAGGGGCTGTAGGAAGAGGGAATGGAAGCTGATGTGGGTGTTGAGGCCGGCAGAGAGGCTGGGAGTGAGAGCGCAGGGGGAGGTCCGAGATGGGGGAAGGGTGAGGCTATCTCTGGGGTGGAGCTCACTGGTCTGGAGCCGAAAGGGTGGCTGGGACCAAGATTGACAGAGGCCCCACAAGGAAGCTAGGGTGCAAAAGAAGGCCCACGGAGGCGAGGCTGTGTGGGGCCTTCCCTCAGCCTCCAGCCCTGCTCCCTCCTGCAGAGGTTTCCCAGAACACTTCGTGTTCCCCGTGATTGTCTTCATCACGCTGGGACCTCTCATCCTTCTCTTTGGTGACTCT
This sequence comes from Neomonachus schauinslandi, assembly GCF_002201575.2. Taxonomy (NCBI): domain Eukaryota; kingdom Metazoa; phylum Chordata; class Mammalia; order Carnivora; family Phocidae; genus Neomonachus; species Neomonachus schauinslandi. Next base: position 11,585,038 of record NC_058418.1, on the reverse strand, counting down.
GGGGTTGGCCGGACCTCGCTCTCCTCATGACTTTGCTCCCTACCACTTCAGCTGGACTTTACCTTCATCTGTAAAATCCCATCTTGAAGGGCTGTGGGGGGATCGCATGAGGTAAGAAAGCCACCTGGCCTCCCAGCACGGAAGGCATGCTCTCCTGAGCTCGCATCCTGGATAAACTAGCACCACCGTGGCCGACGTCTCAGTGCTGGGCCGGGCCCTCTGCTTGTGTCTTCCGGTCTTCCCAGCCGCCCTGAGCTTGGTACCCGGATGACCCCCCAGACGAACCACATTGTGCTTCTCATTTGCATTTCCCGAACAGGGAAGTCGACCACCTTTTTTTGGTTTATTGGCCATTTGACACTCTTCTTTTGGGAAGTCCTCTGTTTGAGTTTTTTTTTTTTTATTATTGAAAAAAATTGGGACATAGGACCTTTTTATCGATTTATGAGTTATTAATATATTCTGGATACAGTCGTCACTGGATATATGTCTTGCAAATACCTTGTGCTTTGTGGCTTGCTTCTGCACTCCCAATCTTTTGATGCAAAGATTTCTAATTTTACTAAAGTCCATTTTATCCATGATTTTTTTTCCTTTTTTGATTAATGCTTTTAGAATTTAAGAAGTTTTCGCCTACCCCAAGATCACGAAGTCTTCTATTTGTTTTCAAAAAACTTAATCGTACCTTTTACAGTGAGATCTACCATCCACTTGGAATTGATTTTGATGTACCATGTGAGGTAGGGGGGCAGGGCACATTTATTTCACATGGACATTTTTTTTTTTAAGATTTTATTTTTAAGTAATCTCTATGCCCAGTGTGGGACTCGAACTCATGACCCCAAGATCAAGAGTCACATGCTCTTCCGACCGAGCCAGACAGGCACCCCCCAACCCCTCAAGTTCTCTGTTCTATTATCGATTTGTCTGTCTTTGCTCTAATACCACATTGTCTCAAATACCATAGCTTTAAACTAAGTAGTAATACCTCATAGGGTGAATCCTCCAATTTCTTCTTTAGGATTGCTCTGGCTCTTCCTGACCATTCATGTTTCTATATACACTTACATACCCTGCTTCAAAAATTTTTTAAATATTTTAATATTTAATATTAAAAGTTTTAATTAGGGCGCCTGGGTGGCTCAGTTGGTTAAGCAACTGCCTTCGGCTCAGGTCATGATCCTGGAGTCCCGGGATCGAGTCCCACATCGGGCTCCCTGCTCGGCAGGGAGCCTGCTTCTCCCTCTGACCCTCCCCCCCTCATGTTCTCTCTCTCTCATTCTCTCTCTCTCTCTCTCAAAAAAAAAAAAAGTTTTAATTAAAAAAATTCATCACATTTGGGGAGACACAGAAGTTAACACAAACTTACATAAAATAGATTTCAAAGTACTCCTTCCCCTCCAGGCACCCATTTTTTTTTCCTCAGAGGCCACATCCTTGCAGAAACATCTATGTATATATACAAGCACATCCTCGCTTTTTCCTTCACAAAGAGTAGCATATTGTACACGTTGTTCTGTAGCTTGGCTTTTTTTTTTTTTTTCTTTTTCCTCTTAATATATCCAATAGAACTTATTTTAGGAGTTGCCTAGGAGTCTTTGATGACATCAATAATCTTTTTAACCTGTCCCAAATTAGGCAGTTTCAGTCTTTGTTCCCGCTAGGAGCCGTCCTGCCATGATTCCGTTGGGCGTACATTTTGCGTACAGATGCACGACCATTTGTGGGCTGGATTCTTAGAATCAGACTTAGCACCAGCCCACTGTCTGTCTGCGGTACTTCCGCAGAAGACTCTCTCAATAAGTCGGAAAACCCTGGATGAGAGGCTCCGTCAGACCCTTGGTTCCGATGGTCTGGGGCCATCACTGTTCTCTGATCTTGAATTCTGTTCGTGGGCCCCAGTCCCTATTTCTGCCTCAATAAGCTCAGACCCCAATGCTGAGGCCTTGAACCTAAACCCACAACCCAAGTGCCTCAGCCTTGGACTTGGAGATCAGCTGGGCCTTGGTGGAAGGACCAAGGGCTTCACAGTGCACAGCAACTGGGTTTGGAGTCCCAGCTTTGTCCCATCTCCCCTTGCCATTGCCCTGCTTCCACTGTGTGGCCTCAGACGAGATGCTTGACCTCCCGGAGCTTTGGTTCCCTGCTTGGTATGTGGAGAGAGCTTGTGGGGGGGGCAGGCCTTCCAGCTCTAACACTGGTGCCTGTCTAGAGAAGTCTTGATTTCTGATTCTCCAGCTTTGATACCCGGCCTGGGTCCCTGTCTGTCTGGTTTCTCATGCATCGCTCTTGGATTCTGTCTACTTGAGGTCCATCAGCACAGGGCCTCAGAGCAGAGCTTTGGAGTAAGCCCAGCTTGTCCACCTCAGCCACTTACGGCTTCACTTCTTGGGACCTCGGTGTCCTCATCTCTGAAACAGGGGTAATAATACCGACCTCCCACGCTGACAGAATAGCTGTCACACAGCAAGCCTACAAGAAATGCTAGCTACTGATGCTATTATTAGCATCATCTCACATTCCTACTCCCCGTTCCACAGTTTGGGGCTTGGAAAGGCGGCTTGGTGGAGAGAGAGAAGCACTCACTGACTTCCCTCCATCCCACTACCCCTCAGCTGTGGGGTTTGGTGCTGTCCACGAATCCACAGCCTATACTGAGACTTGGCCTCACCGTACCTGTCACTGGGGAACAAATCACCTCACTTGACCTCCGTGAGCCTCAGTTTCCACATGTGTAAAATGAGTCTGATAATGCCTCTGGTGTAGGGTCACCTGCCAGGAGTTAAAGGGATCTGTTCGAGGGGCAGAGTGGGGGTCTGGCACTCAGCAGGTACTCAGTGCGTGGCCACCATTGTGGATATTCTTGCCAGAGCCCTCCCCGCTGTGTCCTAAGTCCTGACTTCCTTTGTTCCTCAGTCCGAAGTGACACTATACAAACACCCATTTAGACAATAACTGTGTCAAGATTAAGACTCCCTTTTGTTGACATCAACTTCATAATGCCTCATCTTACTAACCCTTTGGCACATTTTCCCTGCTTTTGTGCTCATTTGGTGCATTGGGGGTCAGTAAGGTTTGCTGGAACCCCTCAGAAATAAGCATCAGGGTAGCAAACCCATACGGAGTCTGAGGTGTTTGTTTAGCCTGCAAAGCATTACCAGAATCCGTATTAGAATGTGAATTGTTGTTAACCTTTATAATCAGGACATTTTGCAAAACAGCCGAGGATTCCAGAATTCTTGACGTCGGGCCATCTGGCATCTCAGTCCTGCTTCCCTCATAGTGGTGTCGGCTGGCACTCAATCCTGGTGGGGCAGACCCTGTGATCCCTTGCTAGCTCATCAAGTCAGTTCAGTGGGTGCTACTGGTCGTGTAGAAAAGTGAAGTAGAGGGGCGCCTGGCTGGCTCAGTATGTAGAACATGTGACTCTTGATCTCGGGATTGTGAGTTCGAGCCCCATGTTGAGTGTAGAGATTACTTAAAAATAAAATCTTTTAGGGGTGCCTGGGTGGCTCAGTCGTTAAGTGTCTGCCTTCGGCTCAGGTCATGATCTCAGGGTCCTGGGATCAAGCCCCACATTGGGCTCCCTGCTCGGCGGGAAGCCTGCTTCTCCCTCTCCCACTCCCCCTGCTTGTGTTCCCTCTCTCACTGTGCCTCTCTCTGTCAAATAAATAAATAAAATCTTTAAAAAAAATAATAAAATAAAATCTTTTAATAAAAAAATTTTTAAAAATAAAATAAAATCTTTAAAAAAAAAAAAGTGAAGTAGAGCGGGACAGAAAACAATCAGGGTCTGCTGCCTTTAATCCCTAAGAGTAAGGACTCTTGAGGAACAAAGTCTATTTAAGTGCATGCGTGCAGATGACTTACGTTGCAAAGTAAAATGTGTATCTTACTATGGATCATGGTCAGAAATTTGAAAGCCCCTACTCCAGTTTGGCATAATCTCCCTCCGTGTGATTTACTCTTAGGTTACTCGCCTCCCTGGTAGGCATTTGAGTTTGAGACAATAGAGCATCAGGTTGGCTGGCAGAGACGAAAACAGCTTCCAGTGATCTGGGCGGGGGGGGGCGTCCGGAGACCGCGTCCAGCAGCTTCCAGGCCTACCCCCCACTCTGAGCATCTGTAGGCAAGGAACGGATGCAGTGACTCTGTCCCACGTGGAGGCAGATTCACAATCTGCTCCCCAAGCAGCCCCTAGCTGCCCAGTTTCTGACCTCGCTTCTCTGCTGCTTCCCAGGAGAACCCATACGTCATGCGCCGGCCGAACTTCCAGGCCCTGTCTGGGAACGAGCGTTTCGAGGGCTTCTGCGTGGACATGCTGCGAGAGCTGGCCGAGCTCCTGCGCTTCCGTTACCGTCTGCGGCTGGTGGAGGATGGGCTGTACGGGGCGCCCGAGCCCAACGGCTCCTGGACAGGCATGGTCGGCGAGCTCATCAACCGGGTACGGCTGGGCCGGGTCTGGGGGAGGGGCCGTGGTCCAGGTGGGCATGGGGAGGCCCGCAGGCGAGCAGCCCGCGGCGCTTCAAATAGTCTGGCACATAACAGGTGCTGTGTGTTCCTGGTCCTGGTGAACGCCGCGGGGCCGGCTCAGGGCGGGGGGATGAGAGACGACGCCTCACCTCCTGTGTCCTGCTTTGCCACATGCTCTCCTAGCATTCCCTTGGCTCAGCTGGTGCTCAGGGAGTTTTTGGGTGGACGAAGAAGACACGGAGTTAGAATTGGACAGAGACTGTGAAGGTGGAAAGAGGCTTCCTGTCGGTGGCAGGGCTGGGCCGGGAGGACGGGGATGGCTCTCGCTTGTGCCCTGTGGCTGGCACCCACCAGGAGGGCCTGGCACATTGCCGACAACAAGGCTACCTGTTGAACTCACAAGTCCGCTCACTCAGACAGTGTTGATTGAGCACTGTCTGTGTGCCTTGCTCCATGCTGGGCATAGGATAGAATGGTGAGCACAGTGGACCTGGACTGTGCTCTCAAAAGGTTAGGGTGTCCTTAGGATGCCAGAAAGCAAATGACCACAAGATACCCTTCAGGGCTGTGATGGGGGAAACTCCGAGGAGGGACCCAGAGGAGGCTCCCGACGCAGCCAGTCCAGGGAGGACTTCCCAGGAGAGGTGACCCCCAAATAGATTCCCAAAGGGTGTGAAGGAGTCAGCAAGGTGAAGGGGGTATGGGAGCAGGAGAATGTGTTCAGAGCAGAGTAAATGGCATTTACAGAAGGGGAGTCAGGGCGAGAGAGAGAGAGAGGGGTGCCCTGGAAGGGCCCTGATAGTGGGTGGGATTTGGATGAAGGGGAAGGAGGGAGAGAGGCAGGGGTGTAGGAGGTGGGAGGTGAGGGTGGTGTGGAAAAAATATTTTGGAGTCAGACCAGTCTGGGTTTGAATGCTCAGGTGAGTTGTTTCTCTTTCCTTTACCTGTCTTTTCTCCTCCCTTGCATGGGGATAATGATGCCTCTCAGGTCTGTCCTGAGGGTTTCAGGGAACAGGGACAGCGCCACCCATGTTGCTTGTCAGAGGCAGGGGATCTCAACATGCAGTCCCTCTTTTTATTCCAGGCAGGTTTCAGGCAGGAGAAACCATGTGGGCAAGGGCCTGGAGGGAGGGCCGTGCCAGGGGAGATACACAGGCCCTAGCCAACCAGGGACCTAGGGCCACGAACATTCAGGGAAGCCTTGACATTGGACTTGGCTGAGGGCATCAAGGATCCTCACTCTCTTGTCTCTTCCATCCCAGAATTCACTGCATCCAAGCCCAGGAATGTCACCAGGGTAGACTTGAGAAGGCCACTTTGCATGACAAGGGCATTTATTCCTTAGGGCACTGATTTTCAAAAGCTGTTTTGACTGCAGAACATTTTTCCCCCCAATTGAAGGCACCCTCAGAAGCTGGGACAAAGCAGAATGGCTATGGTGGAGGGAGGGCTGGGGTGGGGGTCCCTGGGGTCCTGGTGGCTAGGCCTCTCCCACCCTACCCCATGAGCAGGCCCGAGGCATGCCCTGCTGCTGCCAGCTGGTCTGAAAGCTTCTGTTCCGGGTGGGTTTGAAGGGCCTGAAGCCAGAATCTGAGAAGGCCGGGGCATGGAGAGCAGGCGGCCTGGCACCCACCTGACTGGCTGACTTCCCCCGTGAATTCCATTTCCACATCCTAGTCCTCAGTCATGTGGGTTCAGAGCATTTATCAGGGTCCCCGGAAGTAGGCGAGGGCAGGAGAGTAGCCCCCAGCCAGAGTCACTGTAAAGTGGATGCCAGTTTCTTCATCAACAAAGAAGTAATGGAATAGTCCTCTTTACAGCCGCATGACCTTGGGGATGAGCCTCAAGCCTGACCCGCAGCTGGGCAGAGGGTTTGGAGGATTGGGCAGGATGGTGTCTGGGGCAAGCACAGCACCGAGGCTGGGAGCTTTCCTAATGCGCTGCGTGATTGTGATGCTGAGTCCTGTTCGTATCTTGGCTCCACTGCCTACCAGCTGTGTGACCTTGGGTGAGTTCCTTAACCTCTCCGTGACATCGCTTCTTCAACAGTAGAACTGGAGAAATAATAGTAGCTAGAACACACCACCGTCTTGAGCATGAAACGAGTTATTCCCTGGGCTTAGGACGGGTGCCCAGCAGGTAGTGGATACTGTAAGCATGTGCTCTATACACATTCTCATTAATGTTATTTCTACCGGCATGGCCAGCACACGCATACATTCACGTGTCTGTTCTCTAGCCAGCTAGCATTTACTGAGGGCCTACTGTATACCAGGCCCTGTGCTACACCCTGTGGAGACAACAGCCAGGCCTGGCCTTGCTCTAACTGAGCGGGGTAAAGGGCTTGGCTGTCAGCAGGGGGCTCATGGCACACACCCCCAAAGGTCTCAAGCTGGCTCAAGTGAGGAACCAGAATCGGTGGGGTTGGGGGGTGGCGGCAGGATGATGTGCAGGGAGGTAGGGGGACGGCAAGTTTGGACACAGGGAGGCTGAGAGCACCTGGGCTTGGTGACGGCCTGGGGCTGGGGACACGGGAGAAAGGACTGAGCCTCTCCGTTGCTGGGGCAGCTGGGTGATGGCGATGACATTTAGGGAGAGAACACTGGAGGAGGAGCGGGCTGGGAGCGCGAAGGATGGGCGGGGCTTGGCCCTGCAGAGGCTCAGCTGCCTGCCTGCCGTGGGATGGCCAAGTACACGGAGCTTCACGGGGGTACTCAGCAGCAGCTGCCTTTGTTGACAAGCCAGAGGCTTTTCGAGTGTTACTTAAAGGGACTGAGGATCGCTGTCCTCTCACTGCTGCCCCGGGGCTCAGAGGCAAAGGGACTTGCCCCCCTCCCCACAGGGCTGCAGCCAGGTGTGTCTGACCCCCAGCAGGGACTTGGGAAGCCCAGGGCGGACAGGATGACGCACTCACCCCGTGCCAGGGCCTTGCCCAAGCGTTCTGAACCATATGCACGCCGCCCCACGAGGAGGGCCTGGTATTAGCCCAGTTTTCTCTAATGGAGAGTGAGACACCAAGGTACCATGTCCAGGCCACACGGCGAGTGACTGGTAGAGCCAGGGCTGGCCCCCATCAGGCTGGCCTGGAGCTGACGAGTGACTTCCAGATGGAAGCCAGCCCAGGGCACCGGAATCTTCCCAGTCACCCCACCCGTCCCCAGGCCAGTCTTGAATTATGGTCCGTTTATTCCACCCAGGGGCCACTGCTGGAATTGGCCTTCTCCCTGTCCTCACTGCGTGCATTCAGGCTCCGGCCCCTCTCCCAGCCTCCTCACTGGCTCTTGGCCTCCCACCTCTCTCCATTCTGCTGTGTCTTCCAGTAGGATCTTCCACAGTACAAGTCTGACCTGTCATTCACGTGCTGTCATCAGAGCGCCTCTCCGCCCCCAGGATAAAAATTTGTGCCCTCCGGCCCCACCCTCAAGGACAAAGCAGCTATTTTAGGGTGTTCCGGGGAAGCAGACTCTGAGGTGGAGATTAGCAGGCAGGAGGCCCCCTTGGAAACCAGCCCTGTGAGGGAGGGAAGGAGCAGAGTTGCCATGCAGCTATAACTGGGCATCAGCTGACCCCCAGGCAGCTCTGGAGCTGAGGTGAGGCGGCAGGCCTTTATACGCCCCACCGACCTGTCACTGGAGGGGGCCGTCCTCAGGGAGGCTCTTCCACCCACCGAGCTGAGAGCGATCAGCCACCAGCATGCTCTGCAGCTGGGACCGTGAGTGCCCTATCCCAAGGGCGGATCTGAGCGGCCTCCATCCGCCGTGGCCACGACAGTCATGAGCTCGTTATGGGTCAGGCAGGGCCGGCTTCAGTTGCCTGCGTTCCCATGTGGCCCCCACAAGCCAGGTCCCCTCTCTGGACTTGGTGTCGCCTCTTGAGATGGGGATGATATTACCTCCCTCACAGAGTTTTGGGGTGACGGGTGGGCGAGGGAAAGTACGAGGTCCCAAAGCGGAGCCCGGATCACCGGGGGCCTTGCGGGGTAAGGAGCTGAGATGTTATTTTCAGTGTGTGAAGCCAGTGGAAGGGTTCAGGCAGGGAATGTGCCGTGATCTAATTTGTTCTCTCTCTTTTTTTTATTGAAGTGAAATTCATATAACATACAATTAACCATTTTAAAGTATAATTCAGGAGCAGGTAGTCTATTCACGATGTTGTGCCACACCATCACCTCTACCTCGTGCTAAAACATTTTTGTGACCCCCAAACAAAGCCCCACACCCATTCAGCACTTAGCTCCCTCCTATTCCTCTTTTCCCCAGCCCCTGGCAACCACCAGACTGCTCTCTGCTGCCGCCAGTCTCTCCGTCTCCATGGATTTACTTATTCTAGATATTTCCTATAAATGGAATCATCCGATATGCGGCTTTCTGCTTGTGGCTTCTTTTGCTCAGCATCACGTGGGCAAGGTGCATCCACGTCGTAACGTGGATCAGTTGCCGTCTTCTTTTTTAGGGCTGAATAATGCTCCACTGTATGGACGTACGACCTTGATTAATTTTTAAATCATTCAGAAGTGATTACTCAGGCTGCTCTCTGGAGAAATCACTGTAGTGGGGCAAGAGTAGAAACAGGATGCTAAGAGTAGAAGTCCGTCGGAAGGTTCAGGAGACAGAAGATGGGGGCTTAGACTCGAGCGGTGGGGCTCAAGAGAGAGAGAGGAATCAGGGGTGACTGCAGGGCGTGGCCTGAGCAGCTGGGTGGGTGGCAAGGCTGGCTCCCACCCTGGGGAGGAAGTGGGAGGCGTAGTTTGGTGGGTTTGGGGAGACAAGGATTGTCTCTGGGCATGGATCGCTTGAGGTGACAATCCAAAATTCGAGAGGAGAAATACGGATTTCATTGTGCAGCTGAGCATGAATTATTTAACTCATCCCCTGTCTGGGTGGTTTCCCGTGTTTGCTGGTGTAGACAATGCCACCGTCCACTGGGCCTGTGGATTTGTGGGCGTATTCCTGAAGGAGAAACTCCTAACTGCGGAAGCACCGGGTCAGAGAGTATGAATGTTTTTTAAGCAGAGAGAGACTGCCAAATGGATGCTCAGAAAGGTTCCACCAATTTATATCCCCACCAAAAGTGCACGAGAATGTCACATTTCCACACTCTTGCCAACGAGAGGTATTCTCAATCTTTTTAAAAAAAAACCTCTGCCAATCTCAAAGGCCAAAAATAATACCTTATTGTTCCCACCTAAACAGAACATTACCTGGCTGCATATACTGATCCCCATGCGGACAGACTGTAATTTATCAAAGCATGGTTTTGTACTCAGTTGTTTCCAGGCATTTTTTTATTTGTTTGTGCTGTTAGAAACAACCATAAGCAAACATCTTTATGCACAAAAGCTTTGCCTGAACTGCAGCTGATTAGGACCGAGTCTCTGAATAGAGTGACTAGGTCAAAGAAGAGGACCCTCTGTATGGCTTTTGTTATAGATCGTCGAACCGTTTTCCAGAAAAGCTGCAGTGGTTTCTATACAGGCTCCTTCCCATGCAGAGAAGGTCATGCAGGTTTTCGGTTGGTTTTTAGATATTTAGACACCCGTCCCCCCATCCCCTGGTCATTTTTATAAATGGCAGATCACTTTGATTTTTCCTGTTTTGCCTGGTGGACCGCAGTGGGCCTTATGTGGTCAGGCGATAGACGGAGTCTGAGTCCAAGTTCGACTCAGAATGGGCCTGAGAGGTCCACAGACCCACCCTGAGTTTTCCCAGATCCCACTTGTATACTTGGAAGAGAACTGCGTGGCCGCCAGCAGAGTTGGGGCCATTATGGTAAAAGAACCAAGCGGAAGCTCCTAGAATTCCCTGCCTTTGCCAGGATAGTAACCCAAAAGCAGTTCTGCGTCCTTTGGGGGAATCGCAGAGATCAGTGCTGCCATGAACAGCTTGAAAGAAGCAGAGGTGGTGATCTCACCCCCAGTCAGCTAGCCGGTTCGGCCTGTGCAGAAGGCAGACAGAGCTTGGATGATGACTGGGGATTATTGTAAACGGAATCAGGCGGTGACTCCAACTGCAGTCCCTGGCCCAGATGAAGTCTCTTTACTGGAACAAGTCAACACAGCCCTTGGCAGCTGGCTTGAGCTACTGACCTGGCAAATGCTGTATTCTCCAGCCCGCTTTCTGGGGCCCACCGGAAGCCTTCCGTCTCGCCTTCCGCCGTCACCTAGGCCGCAGAGAACCTGATCTTGACGGCGCACCTGGGGTCGTGCTGGTCTTCTACCCTGGGAAGTCACATTTAAGGGGGTTGGCAGGAAACCCGCCACTGACATCTGTGGGTCAGGGTCCAATCTGGGCACAAAAATAGCACCAGCCACTTGAACGGAATCACAGCAGCTACTTGAACAGAGCGAATTTGATACAAAGAAGGTCAAGTGGTTAACCAGATGACTGAAAGAGTAGAAAAGCAAAGTAAGGGATCACCAGGTAAGGGGTGCAGGAAGCAACCACCGCCCTGAGGCCTAAGAGGACGGGGGAAGGAGTTGGAAAGGTGAAAACTCAGAGACTCAGATGAGGGGCCTCACGGAGCTGAAACTCAGGCATCTGAGGAGGGGCCGCTGTTTGTCTGGTACTGGTGACGTTTGGTGACTTGGGGATTTGGATGTAAGTTGTGAGTGGCTCCAACCCACTTACCAAACAACACACACGGCTTTTCATTTTGAGGGAGGCCAGGAGTGCACGAAGGCTCTGCAGCGAATCCCAGCTGCGTGCAAACTGATCTGCCACCTGGGCCCGTGACCCAGCAGATCCGGGGATATGCAGAGTGCTGGTGGCAAACAGGGACATGGGCACCCAGGGGTGACTCACAGTGCAGACCTCTGGGGTTTGGGAGTGGACTGTGCTCTCTTCTGCAGCTCACTAGTCTCCTTCTGAGAAAATGCTCATCACTGGGCCCTCATAGAGACCGAGCTGGGAGGGCCCACGTGGCCTGTTGTCATTTCTGCACGAGTCAGGGTCCTGCCAGGAGGGAAGGCATGCCGAATGTTTGAATGAAGAGCATTACTTACTAGGAATAAAGTTGTTAACGTGGTAACGAAGAGGGTAAAAGTTGAACTCCGATGCAGGGATCAGCAAACTTTTTCTGCGAAGGGCCAGATATAAGTATTTTTGACTTTCAGGCTATACCGTCACCGCTATCCAACTCTGTTGTTGGATGGAGAGCTGTCATAGGCGATACCTAAACAAATGGGCGTGGGTGTGTTCCAATAAAACTTTATGCACAAAATCCGGCGTTGGACTTGGCCTGAGGGCCACAGTTTGCACACCCTCACTCTCAGCTATCGTGGAAGTGGCAAGGCAGGAAATGGCTGCTTCCCTAGTTCTGAAGGAACGGTGAGGAGCGGAAACTACTGGAAACTTAGAGGAAGGTGCTCGCTGGCTGGCACTGGTTTCCCCAAGGGGCTCGGAGAGGCCGGCTCGGCAGGTGCAGGGAAGCCACAAACTGGATTCCTCTGCTGCCCCAGGAGGAACCATTGCCACACGGGTGCAGCACCCAGGCCGGTGAGCCTTCGCCTTCCTCCCTCCTGGCAGTGTCCCGCTGGCGCCCCCTACTGGCAGAATCTGACAGGGAGCTGATGGCAAAGCAGAATGGTGGTTTGCACAGAGCTGGGATAAAGGGCGAGTTTGGGGCTGGGTTGGAGTGCGCTGGTTGGCTTTTTGGCATTTAGACAGTCTCCCCGCCCCATCATTTCTGCAGACGGCTCATCATTTGGATTTTTCCTGATTTCATTCCAAAGATTAAATGTCAGCATCCCCCCTTTGGAGGGAAATCTTCTGTAAGAAATAGGTGACTCTTCTAGGAAATCTAGGGTGAGGAGGAGGAGGAGGAGGAGGAGGAGGAGGAGGAGGAAGGAGAGTTCCAAAGGCTCTAAGAGGACCTTAGGAGGAGTTTGCAGGGTTTAAGGAATGTCTGTCCTCCCTTCGGAATGAAATCCAAATCTGACCACCTCTCCACCACCACCTAGCCCCCCACCCCAAGTATTTCCATGGACTTCATTTGGTCCCCAGGACCCCTGCTTTCACTCTTGCCCCTGTGGTCTGTTCCCATGGTGGCCAGATCACATCACCCCCCTGCTCACACCCTCCGATATGACGTCCTCTGTTGTCTTTGGAGTAGAATCCAGCCCCCTTCCTTTGCTCCACACTTCCTTCACATTTGTTCTCAAGACCTCCCTGCAGCAGGGAGTATGTCCAAACTAGTATCTTCCAGCAGCCTCGATCCCCTTGCCGTGCCTTATTTTTCTTCATAGCACTTGTCACCACCCACCATTATGTGTTTATCTTCACCGCTGGATTCCCATAGCTAGAACCGTGCTCGTTCGGTGGTGGGTGTTCCGCTAATATTTGTCAAGTAGGTAAATGAGTTGATGGACAGACAGAATGGGCAGAGTGACTGCAACGGGGGGGATGCAGGGCAAGGTGGTGGGTGTCTTAGTCTGTTTGTGCTTCTGTAACAGAATACTGCAGACTGGGGGCGCTGATGAACAACAGAAATTTATTTCTCACAGTTCTGGGGGCTGAGAAGTCCAAGTCAAGGTGCCAACAGATTGGGTGTCTGGTGAGGGGCCTCTTCCTGGTTCGTAGACAGCCATCTTGCTGTGCCTCATATGGTGGAGGGGGCGAGGGAGCTTTCTGGATGGAACGGGATAAGGGCACTAAATCCCATTCATGAGCCTCCACCCTCATGACCTCCTCACCTTCCAAAGGCCCACCTCCTAACACCATCACGTTAGGGGTTAAGATTTCAGCAGATGAGTTTGTAGCGGGGACACAAACGTTCAGTATGTGGCAGTGGGCTGGGGGCCGGGTGGGGAGGGGCCTCTGGGGGCCGGGTGAGGAGTATGGATGACAGTGTAAGGAGAGTGGGAGTTGTTACTGGGTTTAAGCAGGGCTGCGGTGACCGAGGCTGTCATTTCTGGGGTCCCTCGGGCGACTGGCTGAGCTTTCCAGTCCTGAGACACGGTGATTGGGGCAGGAGCAGGGCAGCGAAGGTGGAGGAGGCGATCGATTCCAGAGGCATTTGGGGAGCAGAATCAGGAGAGCTTGAGAATGGAAGCGGTGAGGGGTGGAGGGATGTCAAGGACGACGCTGGGACGCTGGGGAGAGGGTGGAGGCTTCCGCCTGGGATGACCCGGGGGACGGATTCAGGCTGAGTTTGCTGTGTGTTGATGAGAAGTTCAAGGACCCGTTCACTCTAGTCATGTGCAAAGCGCCCATCTCCCGAGCTTCCCGGGACCAGAGAGGAGTCACACACCTGGACCCTGACCTCCGATGCCCCCGGCCATGGAGGGTGGAGACAGTGGACAGATGAAACCCCTAGAGGGGGACTGGTTCTGAATCCCAAGGTCAGCTAGAAGCCAGGGGCTTACCTTCACTGTGCCTCCATTTCTTCACATGTGAAATGGTGGGAAGGATGGTCCCTCAGACAGGGTCGCTCTGGGGACTACGTGAGCTACTCTGGGTGCGGGGGGGAGCCCTGAAATGGTGGCCACGAGGTACGTACATGCTGTGTGAGAGTGAGCCTCTGCACCCATGCGAGGTTCCGTGAAGCACAGGGAAGGAGAGCTTTCTCTGTCCGGGACACTCTGGGAGGCCCCCAGAGGAGGGGGGACATTCCTGGTTCTTCAGCAGAGGAGACACAATGTATCCAGTTGGCCCTGCTTTTGCAGGTTTCGTTGCGGAGGCAGAGAAGCGAACAGATGTTTTCCAAACTGAGCTAAATGCTGTGGTAGATCCAGGGCTGTCGAGACTGGGGGGGTCCAGAGAAGGTGCCGCAGAGGAGGAAGGGTGCAAGGGACCCTGTAGGGGTGGGTGGGATCCAGTTCTGCAGGGCAGAGTGGGACGCCCCGGGCAAGGCCGTGTTCAGTGATGCGGAGGCCAGAAAGCAGCTGGGTGAGACGGGGCTTGAGGCCCAGGAATATGGTGGGGAATGGTGGCAGCCCTGGGGGCCGTTCAGAGAGGCCAGTCTTGGTCAAAATCCAGCAGTGTTTGTTGGGAGCCCCTGTGTAGCTTCTGGGGTACACCTCTAGCTAGATAGGCAGGGAACTGGTAATTAAGTAGGAAAGCTAGTCCATTAATAAGCAAACAGGCAGGGTCAACTCTAGTAGGTGCAAAGCAGGATATGAAACAGGGTAATGGGTAATACGAGAGAATGGACCCTGGGGTGGGGTAAGTGGGGTCTGGAGGCCTCCCCTGGTGGGGAGGGCTGAAGGAGTGAAGTGTGAGCTAAGCCTCGAATGGTGAGGCAGAGCTCTGGAGGAGCACATGCAAAGGCCCTGGGGTGGGGGATGTGCCTGCCGTGTTGAAGAGCAAAAGACAGGCACTGTGGCTGGAGCCGAGTGGGTGAGGGAAAAGGGCCTGAGGCGAGGCCAGCAGGCAGGTGGGTCTCAGATCACCTAGGGCCTCTTGGCAGGGAAAGGGATTTGCTGTAGGTGCAGTGCAAAGCCACCCAGGGGATTTTAGCAGGGGACTTTCCCTTTGGACTGTGCGGTTCTGAGTAGTGGCTGGGGGGCCGGTGAGGTGGTTGATGCAGTTGTCAGGAGAGAGACTCTGATGGTCAGGGCCTGGACGGGCGGATGGACAGAAGTGGACAGATCTGAGTTGTGTTTTGGCAGCAGAGCTGCTGCCCTTGCTACTGGAGGAGATGTGGAGAATTCGGGAAAGGGAAGAAGTGGGTTAGGCCTAGGTGCTGGCCCGAGGCCAGGTGTCTAGAGTGGGGGAGGAGGCCAGGGAGCAGAGCAAGGGAGGGGACAGAAAGGGGCTGGGAGCCCTTTAGGGAGGAAGTGGGCTCCTGGTGCTGGGCCTAGGGACCCACAGCGCCCCCTTGAGCCCCGATTGCAAAGCCACTGCCTCCTGCTTTCTGAAGGGGAGACTCAGGCCCCCATGGAGGGCCTTCCCCAGGGCACACCTCCCGTGAGTGCATCGAAGTGATAGGACTCCTGTATTAGCTGATGTCGTTCCTGGCAGTTCACATATTAGGCATAAGAGTAGCAAGTGCATAAGAAGGGGCAAGATGCTCCTTACTCTCAGCACACCTGGGAATTTGCAAGGGTAGACCCCAAATCCAGCCATGTTTTGGGCCCATGCCGCAGTTTGCCGCCTCTGGATTCTGCTTTGGGGCTATGCCCACTCTCTGCGCTCAAGTCACACTGGGGCTGGTGCCGTGTCCCTCGCCCCATGGTAGCTGTTTGACCTGTGCCCCAGTTCCTTTCACACCTGTATTACCCCGTGTGCTCTGTCTCAGCCGCTTCCCTGTGAGTGTGTGTCTCCTCCCAGGCCAGTGAGCCAAGACCTCTACTTTTTTTTTTTTTTTTAAAGGTTTTATTTATTCATTCGAGACACAGAGATAGAGAGAGAGCACGAGCAGGGGGAGAGGCAGAGGGAGAAGCAGGCTCCCCGCTGAGCCAGGAGCCGGACATGGGGCTCAATCCCAGGACCCTGGGATCATGACCCGAGCCGAAGGCAGATGCTTAACCATCTGAGCCACCCAGGCGCCCCCAGGACCTCTACTCTTATTTCAGCCCTACAGTCATCTCTGCTTGAATTTGGAGTCAGTTCTGGGGTCCGGTGGAGGCCTGGGAGATAGTCAGTATGCCTGGAAGGTGTCTCCTGGGAGCTGGGTCCCAACTCCAGGACCAGGAGAGGTGTGTGAGACATCTTGCCCAACCCCCATTCCCATTTTGCAGATGAGCAAACTGAGGCCCAGAGATGTGGAAACCCCTGCCCGAGGTCACCCAGCGAACTCGGCAGAGTCAGAGCTCCCCTTTCCAGCACCCTGCCCTGTCCTGCCTGCTCCGTTATGCACATGCCTCGAGGGATCGCCCCTCCCCCGTGTGTCTCCTCCTCCCTACGCTGTGTCCGGGGCATGAGTCTGTCCGCCTGCGCCTGTGCGCCTGGTACATCGCTGGGCCAGCCTGTGTCTTAGCACGTGTGTGTGGATGTGGCGTGGTGAGCACAAGTCAGTGGTGGCATACACGGGACCCGATACAGTGCCCACGTGTGCCGTGTGTGGCGGGAGGGGTGTGCGAAGTGTTGGCATTTTCCCTGTCTTCTGTCTGGCCCACAGCTCAAAGCTAGCTAAGTCCACTAGAGCTGGAGCGAAATGATCCTTTTGGATGAGGGATTCTGGGTATGCCCGCCAGACACTAATCCAAACCCTTCTCTGTCCCACCCCACCCGCTCCCCACCCTCACCTGGAACCCAGGCACTCCTCCCCCATTGAAGACCGCGTGCAGCTCCCCCCGAGGTCATTCTGTCGGCTGAGCTGGGCACTGGTCCAGTCTGTGTGATGTCGTTCCTGGCAGTTCACATATTAGGCATAAGAGTAGCAAGTGCATAAGAAGGGGCAAGATGCTCCTCTGTCTGTGCACATGTGTAGGTCACCAGGGCCTGCCGGTGGCAGGGGAGGCTAGGTCCCATCTCTGCTTTACGGTCCCCCAGATCCAGCTTTACTGATGAGTGCCTTTGCCCCTCTGAGACTCAGTTTCTCCATCTATAAAACAGGGCTAGTAGTGGCCCTCCGGGAGCTGTTGGAAGGAGGTAACCCGTAGAGACTGTTACCTAGCGTGGAGCCTGGTGCAAAGTCAGTGCGTAGTAAATGCTCCATGTCATAAGCCGTCAAGATAGAAGAGGATAGCAAGGCCTGAAGAGAGCCCTGAGTGGGTCAGTGTCTTGGCATCTCCACGCCCACGTCAGGCTCTCCCCATGACCTGGTGGTGGGGGAAGTGGGAGCTATGCAGGTCCGTGAGGGGATTTATAAAGCAGGGCCTTCACAATGAACTTGACAGGATGAGGAGGGGCGGCTGGGCAGGGAAGGGCCACAGGAGCATCGTCCAGCAGACGTGAGATGACAGGGGCCTGATTCTGGGCCCAAGGTGCCGTTCTGGAGCGAGTGCGGGCTCCTGGCCCCTTCAGTCCCCCTCCTTTCTCTTTGTTGGCCCCTCAGGAGCTCTCTGTGCGTGTCTCCCTAACTGCCCGTCTGTCTCCCTGGCCCGCCCTGCTGCCCCCACCCTCCTTCCCCTCCAGCAGAAGGCGGACCTGGCGGTGGCGGCATTCACCATCACGGCCGAGCGGGAGAAGGTCATCGACTTCTCCAAACCCTTCATGACCCTGGGGATCAGCATCCTCTACCGAGTGCATATGGTACGGCTCCCCTGGACATGTGGAGGCTGTGGGGCAGGGGCTGGTGGTGGGGCTCATGCCTGTGTCCCCAAGGGAAGCAGAGGCTGCAGGCTGGACCGCGATGGGCCACTCGGGCTTGTGGGCGCCTGGCGGGGCAGGGGTTGGGGATGCACGCAGGTCAGTGTGGCTCCGGGCCTCACGCCCTCTCCCCGCAGGGTCGCAAGCCTGGTTACTTCTCCTTCCTGGACCCCTTCTCCCCTGCTGTGTGGCTCTTCATGCTTCTCGCCTACCTGGCTGTCAGCTGTGTCTTGTTCCTGGCCGCAAGGTGAGTCCACTGCCTGCCGCCCAGGAACAGGCATGGGTTGGGGCATCTGTGACCGTCCCGCACATTCTGTCCTGGCCTCCACGCCGGGCCTCGGATTCCTGGGCCCTCCTATGTCCCTCTCTCCCTGTCTATGTGCCCTGTCTCACCCTGTGGCTCTGACTTGCTCTGCGGTTCTCTCTCTGGGCCTGTCCCCTTCCCACTCTCTCTCTTCCTCTGCTTCTCTCTCTGTATCTCTCTGTGCATCTCTTTCTGCCTTTTCTGTGTGTCTTTCTATCTGTATGTGTGTCTCTCAGCCTCTGTGTTTCTTTCTACCTCTTCTCTGTGTGTGTCTCTTCTGTTCATCTCTCTGTCTCTCTTTTCCCTCCTTTTCCTAACTGGCCCCCCATCTCTTCTCATCCTGGTGTCTCTGTCTCTTTCCCCCGTGTCTGCCCTTTTTCTCTCTACCTCGGCTCTATCCTCCCCTCACTCCCATGTCTCTCCACAGGCTGAGCCCCTATGAGTGGTATAACCCCCACCCGTGTCTGAGGGCGCGCCCCCACATCCTGGAGAACCAGTACACGCTGGGCAACAGCCTCTGGTTCCCAGTGGGGGGCTTCATGCAGCAGGGCTCGGAGATCATGCCCCGGGCGCTGTCCACGCGCTGCGTCAGTGGAGTCTGGTGAGTGGCCTTCTGTCTGTCCCACCCTGGGTGGGGAGGGCCCCTTCTGAGGCCTGGGTGGATTCTGGTCCCCCTCCGTCAGATGTGTGACAGGGAATGGGGTGGGGAGAGCTGAGGCCCAGCTCTGCCCCCTGCTAGCTGTGTGACCTTGGCTAGGCCACATCCCCTCTCCATGCCTCAGTCTCCTCACCTGAAAAATGGGGATAAAAATGCCCATGTCTCAGGTTGTAAGGATTCAGCTGGGAATACAGCAAAAGTGCTTCTGCTGACATGAGAATTGTAACTGGAACGGCATAAGCACGGCTGTTCCTGGCTTGCATGCACCCTGGCGGTCACGGAGACCTGGGGCAGCCTTCACTGTCCAGGGGCACCTGCTCCCTCAAGTCCCCTGGTGACCCCAGTAACTCAGACAGAGCTTACTTTATCCCTGGAACGAGCTCCAAGAAGCCACATGTCGGAGAGCAGACACCGTCAACTCATGTCTGTTTGGCCCACCACTTTTCTAGAATTTTGAATTAGCAGCATTTAAAAATTGGGCAAATTCACTCATAAATCCAGATTTCTCACCCTTCTTGAAAATTTGGGGGCTCCGGTAGCGCCAGATGAGCCGGCATTCTCCGGGTTCATGCATTAGAGCACTGAGACCAGGGACCCCCCGGGCCACTCGCTCTAGCACTGCCCGATCCCTGCCCTGCTCCCTGGGCCCTTCCTGAAGAGCATTTCTTCCTCACCTCGTCCCTGTCCCTGAGAATTCATGCCTCAACAGCCAGGCAGCAGAAGCTTCTCGAGCCCCTCCTGGTGCCAGGCACTCAGGTGAAGAATCCAGCCTCAAAAGGCAGACAAGCCGAGCAGAAACAGCTAAACAGATAAATACAGGAACATCCTATTTGATCCCAAGAATAGATAAAGCCCAAAGACAGTGTCTAATTCAAAACTCATTCAAGACTAACGTTGAGTGGGTGGCAGGTTTTGCTCTGCCCACTAAGTGGGATTGACTGCCATAGAGCAAGTTGTTGGCAATTTGCTTGGTCCACTGGCTTTGCACCTTTTGAGTCTAGATGACATTTTTTTTTTTAAAGATTTTATTTATTTGACAGAGAGAGAAACAGTGAGAGAGGGAACACAAGCAGGGGGAGGGGGAGAGGGAGAATCAGGCTTCCCGCCGAGCAGGGAGCCCGATGCAGGGCTCAATCCCAGGACCCTGGGATCATGTGACCTGAGCCGAAGGCAGACGCTTAACGACTGAGCCACCCAGGTGCCCCTTGATGACATTTTTTTTTAACATCTCGGGACTGGCATCATTCCAAGTGTCACGTACTTTGTATTAGTCTCCTATTGCTGCTGCAACAAGTAAGACAGGTTTAGTGGCTTAAAGCAACATAAATGTATTCTCTTACAGGTCTGGAAGTCAGAAAGCCGAAATCTCACTGGGCTCAAGCCCAGGTGGGGGCAGGGCTGGCTCCTTCTGGAGGCTCTAGGGGAGGATCTGTTTGCCTGACTTTTCTAGCATCTAGAAGCCACCTGCATTCCTCGGCTAATGGCTGCTTTCTCTGGCTCTGACCTCCTCCTTCCACTTATAAGGACCCTTGTGATACCACTGGGCCCACCCAGATAATCAGGGATAATCTCCCCATCTCAGATTCCTTAACTTCATCTTATCTGCAAAGGCTCCTTTACCCCGTAAGGGGACATACTCATGAGTTGCAGGGCTTCGGATGGAGACATCTCTGGGGGCAGGGGTCCTTCTTCTGCCTACCACATACCCCAGTTGCAATTAAAGCAAACAGGGCACGTGGGAGAGGACAGTTGGGAATGTGGGTGCTCAGGGAAGCCTCCTTGAGGAGGTGACATCTAGGCTGAGCCCTAAAGGCTAAAACAGAGGCGTCCAGGCCCAGGAGATGGAGGAGCATTCCAGACAGTCTACGGAGGCACGTGGCCCCACTGTGACAAATCTGGCCGAGTCCTCAGGTCAGGTGGTGGACGGGTGACCTCCTCTCTGCAGACCGTCCCTTCTGCTCCTCCGTCAGGGACCCCTTCCCCTGCTGGGTATTCTCTGCCTGTACTCATCACCATCACCCCGGCAGCCTCCAGTCACACCCACCCCTGCCCCACTGGAGACTTTGACCCCAAGCTCACTCTCTTCTCCACCCTAAGTCCTTCCACGCGTTCACTTGGTAACTTGGTCAGTGGAGGTCTCAACAGATGTTTCCTAGTCTCTAACTGGGTCCCCAGCATGATGACACAGCAGTCCAATGCCACTAGCCTAGGGGACTTGGCTGCCAGTGGAGCCCGAACCCGCCTCCTGGACCCTTCGTCTTCAGGGGCCATTGGGGCCACAGCCTCCTATAGCTGGACCCAAGGGCTCCGCAGCATTCAGGACAGCCCCGCCTCCAGGTCAATGCTTTTGAGGTTCTGCCTGACCGCAGCCCCGCCCTCTCCCCCCCGCCCCCTGCCCCGCCGGGCCACTCTCATACTCCTTGCACCTCCCTTTTTCCTGCTCTCTGAAACCTGCCGGCTTTCCGGTCCGTCCACCTCAGGTAGGCTCCTAGGCTGTGCCTTCAGCCACTCTTTTGCCATCGTCCTCAACTCCTCCTCAGGTTGTCCTGTCCTCCGAGTCCTCCTGGCAACCTCAGATCTAGTCCTTAGCCTGGCTCCTCCTCCCCCTCCCCGGCTCCACCCGGGTCACTGGGGACCCCTTTACTGATGCGTCCAATACATGGACTTAGCTACCCTCCTTCTAGAAACTCCTCGCTTCCAGGCTCTTGTGGCCTTCTGGTTCCCTCCTTCCTCTTTGGACCCTGTTTCCTTGCACCAGGGGGTGACTGCCCTTTGCCATATCTCACGTGAGCTCCTCCCTCCACACGGGTGATGTGTCAGTGCCTGCAGACCCAGCGCCTTTGTTTTACGACAAATGTTTTGCGACAAATATTTTCTAACATCTGCTTTCCCACCCTGATGAAATTCAAGGATAATATATCTACTTACACACCTGCCTACACATGATTTAAAACAAATCGGTAACATGCCCTGATTGCAATACAAGGGAGAGAAAGGGAAGTGATCTATGGTAGAATAATAGGATAGCAATGCATCAACACTTGGGAGGGGCTATCTCGAACGACAGAAAGCAGGAGTCAGAGAGCTGCACCGACTTATAACAGGTACATCGGGAATGGGGAGAGGTGAAACCATTTAAAAGAATTGTGTCTACACCTGAGACTTGACACTTTAAAATGGTTGGTAAATGAGTGTGTTGGTACAAATACAAATCACCATGAGCGTGGCGATTTCCTAATACAACTTCTCCAAGAGTCTTGGTCTGGTGTTTCAGAAACTGTGAGCACAGCTGCCATTGGAGACCTGAGTTCCAAACGGTGAAGGGTTCTTGGCAAAGTTTCCAACACAACATCCAGTCGTTCCTCAGTCTGAATAACAGATGCGTTTCTAGAAACTTCGGTTTCTGTTATAACCATGCAAAAACATTGTTAGTTTTTATGTACCAAGGAGTTAGGCTCAGAGAGTCATGCACCGGATTTTCCCTGTTGTTTAGACTGCGCTGCATTGCTGGACACCTGCCCCCATCCACTGACACCAGGAGCCAGCAGGATGCCCCATGCCTAACCAAGGGTCTTCTTCAAACACCTCCCAGGGGGCTCCCCTTGTGCTTCGAGACTGACACTGACCAAGTCCTCACCTCCAGACCCTCCCCATGCGTGTCCAACAGACATCCCCAAAACAACTTGTCCAAAACAGAGTATACATCGTTACTTCCAAGACAGACCCCCCCTTCTGTGTCCCCCCGCTCTGTCCCTGTGAGTGGCCTCACCCGCCCCCCTCCCCCTCAGTCACCACCACCGGTCAGCCACGCTGTACCCTTTGGGTCGAGGTGGCACCTGCCTGTGTACCAGGCACTGAATAGTTTTGTCTGTTCATCCCTCTGCCCTCCACTCCATCCCCACCCCAGGGCCTAACTCGGCGCTGTGCATGTGCACTCAGCGAAGGTTAGCTGCTTGCTGTCTTCATGATGATCCACCCGGGGAGGGGGTGGTCTGGGAGGCCCTCCCAGCTTCCCCCCGCCTTCAGGCCCCACAGATCTATATTATCTGCAGGGAGCCTGGCCACTCTCACCTGCCAGGCAGGAGGACAGAGAGGGTCAGGGTAAGACAAGCGGCTGCTCTTGGGCTCCGTGGCACTGTCAGCAGGTGCCTCTTCTCCCAAGTCCCCAAGACAGTGAGCACATCCATTCGTAAGGCTCTTATTCCGGGCCGGCTGTGGCTCACACTCTTACAAGCGCCCTGCGAGGGGCAGCCCGCCGTTGTACTTGCGCCGCAGATGAGTCCAAGGTCACACAGCAAGGCAGTGAGAGAGCCGGGATTTGGGGATTTTCCAGAGATCTTTCTATTATTGATTTCTTGTTTAGTTCCACTGTGGTCGGAACATTCTCCGTAGGATTTTCATCCTTCGAAATTTATGGAGACTTGTTTTATGGCTCTGGTATGGTCTGTCCTGGTAAATGCTCACTGTGCTGTTGGTGGGTGCGGTGTGTTATAAATGGCAATTAAGGCCAGGAGGTTGATGGTGTTATTCCAGGCTTCTCTGTCCATACTGATTTTCTGTCTGCTTGTTCTGTCAATTATTGGGAGAGGGGTGTTGAAATCTCTACCCGTAATTGTGGAGAAATCTTTTCAGTTCTAACAGTTTTTGCTTCATGAATTTTGAAGCTCTGTAATTAGGGGCATAAATGTTTAGGATTGTTATGTTGTCTTGATGAATTGATCCCTTTGTCATTATATAATGCCTCTCTTTATTCCTGGTAACATGCCTGCTCTGAAGTTACCTTTATTTGATATTAATTTAGCCACTGCAGCTTGCTTGCTTGCTTGCTTGCTTTCAGATTTATTTATTTTAGAGAGAGAGCGAGAGTGTGTGTGTGTGTGAGTCAAGGGAGGGGCAGAGAGAGAATCTCAAGCAGGCTCCCTGCTCAGGGCTCAATCCCAGGACCCCAGGATCATGACCTGAGCTGAAGGCAGATGCTTAACTGATGGAGCCACCCAGGCACCCCAAGCCACCCCAGCTTTCTTATGCTTAGTGTTGGTATAGCATATCTTTTCCTGACCCTTCGCTTCTGACCTACCTGGATCATTATATTTAAAATGGGTTTCTTCTTTTTTTTTTTTTTAATTTTATTTATTTGAGAGAGGGAACAAGAGAGGGTAGGGTCAGAGGGAGAAGCAGACTCCCTGCCGAGCAGGGAGCCCGATGCGGAACTCGATCCCGGGACTCCAGGATCATGACCTGAGCCGAAGGCAGTCGCTTAACCAACTGAGCCACCCAGGGGCCCTTAAAGTGGGTTTCTTATAGGCAGCATAGACTTAGGCCTTGGAGCAGGGGTTGGCAAACTTTTTCGATATTGGGCTGGATAGTAAATATTTTAGGCTCTGCTGGCCACCCAGTCTCTGTCACAACTACTCAGCTCTGCCCGTACTCAGCAGCCAGAGATGATACATACATGAATGAGTGTGGCTGTGTTCCAATAAAACTTTATTTACGGACACTGATACCAAAATTTGAATTTTATATGTCATATGTCATGAAGTATTGTTCTTCTTTCAATTTCTTTTTGAACGTTTAAAAATGTGAAAACCGGGCGCCTGGGTGGCTCAGTTGGTTAAGCGACTGCCTTCGGCTCAGGTCATGATCCTGGAGTCCCGGGATCGAGTCCCGCATCGGGCTCCCTGCTCGGCAGGCAGTCTGCTTCTCCCTCTGACCCTCCTCCCTCTCGTGCTCTCTGTCTCTCATTCTCTCTCTCTCAAATAAAAAAAAAAATCTTTAAAAATGTGAAAACCATTGTTAGCCTGTGGGCTGTGCAAAAAGAGACAGCAAGACAGATTTGGCCTGTGGGCCATCGTTTGCCAACCCCTGGTTGAGATCATTTACATTTAATGCAGTTACTGTTATGATTGGGTTTAAATGTGTCAACTTGTTACTTGTTTTTAATTTGTCCCATCTCTTTTGGCTCCCTTTTCCCTCTTTTCCTACTTTCTTTTGGACTTACTGAGATTTTTAGGATTCTGTTTCATGTCCACTATTGACTTATTAAGCATACTTTAAAAATTTTTTTTCAGTAGTTGCTTTCTCTGGGTTTACAATATGCATCTTTAATTGTTACAAAATACTTTGAAGTAACATTCTACCACTTCACATAAGATGAAGATCCTTGGGGCGCCTGGGTGGCTCAGTCATTAAGCGTCTGCCTTCGGCTCGGGTCGTGATCCCAGGGTCCTGGGATCGAGCCCCACGTAGGGCTCCCTGCTCGGCGGGAGGCCTGCTTCTCCCTCTCCCACTCCCCCTGCTTGTGTTCCCTCTTTCTCTGTGTCTCTCTCTGTCAAATAAATAAAATCTTTAAAAAAAAAAAAGGATGACAATCCTTACAGCAGTATTCCACCTCTCCCATCCTTTGAGCTACTCTTATCATACGTATTACTTCTATTTATCTTTCAAACTCCACGACATGAGGTTTATATGTGTGTGTGTGTTTGCTTAAACAGTAAATGTCTTTAATTTTTATTTTTTTTAAGATTTTATTTATTTATTTGAGAGAGAGAGACAGAGCACGAGTGGAGGGGTAGAAGGAGAGGGAGAAGCAAAATCCCCACTGAGCAGGGAGCCCAATGTGGGGCTTGATCTCAGGACCCTGAGATCATGACCTGAGCCGAAGGCAGATGCTTAACCGACGGAGCCACCCAGGCGCCCCATCACAATAAACGTCTTTTAAAAGAGATTTTTTAAAAGAGATTTTTTTTAGGGGTGCCTGACTGGCTCAGTCAGTGAAGCATGCAACTCTTGATCTCAGGGTTGTGAGTTTGAGCCCCACATTGGGTGTAGAGGTTACTTAAAAACAAAATCTTTTTTTCAAAATGTAAAGAGATTTTTTAAATGAGGAATATATCTTTTATATTTACCCACACTTCCGCTATTTCTGGTGTTCTTCATGGCTTTGTGTGCATCCAAATTTCCATTTAGTATTATTTGCCTTTTGCCTGAAGAACTTCCCATAACATTTCTTTCATTTTTTAAAAGAGATTTTATTTTTAAGTAATCTCCACACACAATGTGAGGCTAGAACCCACAATCCAAGATTGAGAGTCACACGCTCCTCCAACTGAGCAAGCCAGGCACTGCCCACCCCCCATAATATTTCTTGAAGTGCAGATCTGTTGGCAATTAATTCTCCCAGCTTTTGTTTGTACGAAAAACTTGTTAGTGTGTTTTCTTTTTTGGAGGATCTTTTTGATGGATATTTAATACAAGATTGACAGGTTGTTTTTCCCTTTCAGCACATTGTTGCATGGTCTCCTGACTCTCTGACAAGAAGTCTGTTGTCACTCTTATTTTGATCCTTCATGTATGTTCCCTGCCCTTTGGCTACTACTTTACTTTATTTTTTTTTTTTTTTAAGATTTTATTTATTTATTTGAAGAGAGAGACACAGCGAGAGAGGGAACACAAGCAGGGGGAGTGGCAGAGGGAGAAGCAGGCTTCCTGCCGAGCGGGGAGCCTGATGCGGGGCTCGATCCCAGGACTCTGGGATCGTGACCTGAGCCGAAGGCAGACGCTTAACGACTGAGCCACCCAGGCGCTTCTGGCTGCTATTTTAAATATTTTATTTTATTTTATTTTATTTTTTTAAGATTTTATTTATTTTTTGACAGAGAGCGAGAGTACACACAAGCAGGGAGAGTGGCAGGCAGAGGGAGAGGGAGAAGCAGGCTTCTCCCAGAACAGGGAGCCCGATGCGGGGTTCGATCCCAGGACCCTGGGGTTATGACCTGAGCTGAAGACAGATGCTTAACCAACTGAGCCACTCAGGTGCCCCACTTTTTTTTCTTCAAGATTTATTGGAGAGAGAGAGCAAGAGAGCACAGGAGGGAGGGGCAGAAGGAGAAGAGAATCTTAAGCAGACTTGAGGAGCCTGATGTGGGGCTCAATCTCATGACCCTGAGATCACGACTTGAGCCAAAACCAAGTCGGATGCTTACCAGATGGTGCCACCCAGGCGCCCATTGTATACTTTTTTTTTTTAAGATTTATGTATTTATTTGAGAGAGAAAGAAAGAGTTCTGGATGCTTTTAAGATATTCTTTAGGGGCCCCTGGGTGGCTCAGTCGGTTAAGCATCTAACTCTTGATTTTGGCTCAGGTCATGATCTCAAGTTGTGGGATTGCCCTGCATCAGGCTCCACACTGAGCACAGAGCCTGCTTAATATTCTTCCTCTCCCTCTGCCCACCCCCCCCAGCTCATGTACTCTCTCTCTAAAAAAGAAAAAAAAAAAGATACTCTTTATCACTGGTTTTCAGTGATTGATTATAATGTGACTTGGTGTGTTTTCTGTGTATGTGTGTTTATCCTACTTTGGTTTTATTGAGCTTCTTAGATCAGCGTGTTTCTAATTTTTATCAGATTTGAGAAAGTTTTGACCGTTACTTCTTCAAGTAAAATACTTTTTTCTGTTATCCCCTTCCTTTTCTCTCCTTACGGGACTCCAATCACATAGGTAAAGGACACTTGATATTATTCCTCAGGCCACTCAGGCTTTGTGCTCATTTTCAGTCACTTTTTCCCTTCTCTGGCTTCAATTTGGATAGATTCTATTGCTGTCTTCCAATTCTCTGTTCTTTTCTGCTGCAGTTTCTGATCTATGTAATCCCTTCCAGTGAAATTCCCCACTCAGATGTCGTATATTTAATCTCTAGATGTTCTATTTGCTCCTTTTTTATATTTCTCTCTAATTGCATTCCAGTTTTTCTTTATATCCTTGAGAATTCTGAATATATCTATAATAGCTATTTAATACCCTCATCTGCTAATTCCATCATTCTGCCAATTCTGGGTCTGTTTCAATTGAATGATTTTTCTCTCACAGTTTCCTGCACCCTTTTTTTTTTTTTTTAAGACTTATTTATTTGAGAGAGTGCACGAGGAGGGAGGAGGGGCAGAGGGAGAGGGAGAGGAAACTTTAGCAGACTCCCAGGTGAGCACAGAGCCTGATGTGAGGCATGATCTCACAACCCTGAGATCAGACCTGAGCTGAAACCAAGAGTCAGACGCTTAACCAACTGCGCCACCCAGGCGCCCAATATCTGGTAATTTTTTATTGGATGACAGACATTGTGAAGTTTACATTGTTTACATTGTTGAATGTATTACTTTATTTTTTTTTAAATTTTATTATGTTATGTTAGTCACCATACAATACATCATTAGTTTTTGATGTAGTGTTCCATGATTCATTGTTTGCGTATAACACCCAGTGCTCCATGAAGTACATGCCCTCTTTAATACCCATCACCAGGCTAACCCATCCCCCCACCTCCCTCCCCTCTAGAGCCCTCTGTTTGTTTCTCAGGTCCATAGTCTCTCAAGGTTCATCTCTCCCTCCAATTCCCCCCTCTGCTCATTTTTCCCTTCCTTCTCCTAATGTCCTCCATGTTATTCCTTATGTTCCACATATAAGTGAAACCATATGATAATTGACTTTCTCTGCTTGACTTATTTCACTTAGCATAATCTCCTCCAGTCCCATCCATGTTGATGTAAAAGTTGGGTATTCATCTTTTCTGATGGCTGAGTAATATTCCATTGTATATATGGACCACATCTTCTTTATCCATTCATCTGTTGAAGGGCATCTCGGCTCTTTCCACAGTTTGGCTATTGCGGACATTGCTGCTATGAACATTGGGGTGCATGTGGCCCTTCTTTTCACTACATCTGTGTCTTTGGGGTAAATACCCAGTAGTGCAATTGCTGGGTCATAGGGTAGCTCTATTTTTAAATTTTTGAGGAACCTCCACACTGTTTTCCAAAGTGGCTGTACCAACTTGCTGAATGTATTATTTTAAAGAGTCTCGTACTTTCTCTGGCAGGCAGTTAAGTTTCTTGTGGATAATTTTGATCCTTTCCAGGACTGTTTTCCAGCTCTTTGAGGGCAGGTCTGGAGTGGCCTTTATTCTAGGGCTGACTTAACTCTAATGTGTTGTCCTTTGGGGTCTTTGCTGAATGTCTCACATATTCAGTGAGATTTCACTACTCTGGCTGGAGAGAGCTCAGAAGATTCCCAGCCCTATGTGAACCCTGGGAATTTTTGTCTTTGTTTTTTTTTTTTTTTTTAAGATTTTATTTATTTATTTGACAGAGAGAGAGAGAGAGCACAAGCAGGCTCCCCACTAAGCAGGGAGCCCGATGCGGGACTTGATCCCAGGACCCTGGTATCATGACCTGAACTGAAGATAGATGCTTAGCTGACTAAGCCACCCAGGTGCCCCAAGTTGTTGTCTTTGAAAGCAGTTCTTCTCTGGTCTCTTGGAGTTTCACCCTGTGCATACCCAGATCTATATTCAGCCAAAGATTCAAGGGGACTCTGTGCAGATTTCTGGAACCCTCTCTCTCTGTGCAGCTCCCTCTTCTTGGATTCTCTGTTCCACAGATTCTAGCCATGTGGGCCTCTCTGATCTCCACCTCTGCAACTCAGTGAGATGGCCAGACTGGGTTTCCCTTCCTTGGCACCGCAGTCTATAAATTACATTTAGCCAGACAGCCTGGGCAATGATACGTCTCACTTCATTGCTTTTTTTTTTTTCCCCTCAGGGATTATAGCCCTGTGATGCCTATTGTCCTGTGTCTTTAAATAGTTTTCTATATTCTGTCCAGTTTTCTAGTTGTTCACGGTGGGAGGGTATTTTCAGGATACCTTATTCTCTGATTTCTGGAAGTGGAAGTCTCTGGAAGCAATATTAAACCCAGAGAGTCTGGCCCCAGCATCTGTGCTTCCAGCCTTCTCACGAGTCAGCAGTCGCTGAGCCTCCTAGATGCCAAGGTCATTGAGAGGGGCACCACCAACAGGGTGCACGGCCACAGTGGGAGGGTGGCAGGCGTGGCTCCCAACCGTGGCTCACTCTTTCTACCCATCAGGTGGGCCTTCACCTTGATCATCATCTCCTCCTACACGGCCAACCTGGCTGCCTTCCTCACTGTACAGCGCATGGAGGTGCCCGTGGAGTCAGCCGATGACCTGGCCGACCAGACCAACATTGAGTACGGGACCATCCATGCTGGCTCCACCATGACCTTCTTTCAGGTGGGGCCTTTGACCTTGCCTGGGCTTGGTACCCCCACCACGTGTAGCCGCCCAGGGTGGGGCTGGGCAGGGCCTCCTGGCTAAGAGGGATTGATGGTGGCAACAGGGAGGCTGGGGAGCAGAAGACACTCACCGGGAGTGTTGCTGTCTGGCTGGGGAAAGTGGACTCTCACCCAGGGAATAGAAGGGAACAGATGTAGGATCTGGTGTCGTATCAGTGCTAGACAGGCCAAATAGGAGTCATGGAAGCTGCTGGAAGTGTCAGTCAGACCTGGGAGAATGGGCCAGCAGAGAGGAGGGCAAGGCCCTTCAAGGTGAAAGGAGCCTGTCCCTGTGTATTAGGGGGCAGTGGGAAGGAATCAAAAGGAAAACAAGCCTGGCAAGGAGGTTTGGGTGACTCCATGACAGCAGAGGTCCCGAATGCCAGGATAGGGCTGAGACTAGAACCTGTAAGTGGGGAGGTGGAAATGGTCACTGAGCTGGGGTGACCCATTTAGAGCTGGAAGTTCCCTCTGGGGCAGGTGGGGGTAGACTAATGGTCTGAGGGAGGCTGGGGCTGGGAGGGGGCCACTGGCTGAAGCACGAAGGAGAGGAGGGGTGAATTCCCAGGCCTCCCAGGTGGGTCACGGGGCTGGTTCGCAGCTGGGAGACCAGAGAAGTAGGTTTGGGAGATTGCTGAGCCCTGGGGAGGGGCCTATGGGGCACGTAGGGAGAGCAGTGTCTGGACCTCAGATCAAAGAAGGAGGGTAGGGGATGTCAGGAGCAGTGGCAGGGGGTGGTCATCCCGAGCCTGGCCTCCACATGCCTCCCCCTCAAGGCTTGTAGAGGCATTCCCCAGAAGGTTCCTGCAGGGCTTGAAGGAAGTAAACTGTCCTATTTGACATGGACGCAGGTCTCCCTGACTCAGACTGGGCCCTGGGTAAATTTGGGGTTGAGCTTCTGCGTATAAGGCCTGGGAATGCTGGGAAGACAGGGCTGGGTGTCAGGCCAAGCCAGGCCCACGGGTGGAAGAGAGGACAGGCTGGAGAATAGACCGCCGTGGCCCCTTCTTCCCAAGCCTTTGGTCCTCAGGGTCCTCGCTGGGCTGGTGGGCGTGTGGATGCCTTGGACCTGGCCTTGAGCAGTCTGTCTGTCTCGTCCCTCTCTGCGTTTGGCTCTTTCTGTCTCCCTCTGGTCTCCTCACTCGTTCTCTGGTTGAGAGAAACTTCCTGGAGGGCAGGGGACAGGGCTGAGGAGAAAGACCCTCACCTGATTTCCCCTTGTGCCCCCTCTGGCCAGAATTCGCGGTACCAGACATACCAGCGTATGTGGAACTACATGCAGTCAAAGCAACCCAGTGTGTTTGTCAAGAGCACGGAAGAAGGCATAGCCCGTGTTCTCAACTCGCGCTACGCCTTCCTGCTCGAGTCCACCATGAACGAGTACCACCGGCGTCTCAACTGCAACCTCACCCAGATCGGGGGCCTCCTCGACACCAAGGGCTACGGCATTGGCATGCCACTGGGTATGGAGTGGTGGGGCCGGGGGGTGCAGAGGGGGCAGCCAGAACCAGGCCACATGGGCCGGCCAGGGACCGGGCCAGGTCCTGCCGGAGGCAGGCTGGGTATGTCTTGCATGTCATGCGTGGCCTCCTGGCTGCATGACCCCATCCTGAACCTCCACACTCGACCTGCAAACACGGGTCTAGCGGCAGTCAGTTCCGGCCCTGCATGGCCGCTGGGAGAACCCAGGGAGACTGGGTACAACCCAGTACTTATGGGCCGTGACACTTGCCACCTTCCCCTTTGGCCTGAGGACTCCTTGAGGGTGAAGACCTGGTTTGATGTGCCTCACGTTCTCTGCATGGCACCCACAGCCTGGCTCAGCGCAGTGCTGAGAATATGGATGATGGACGGAGGCAGGGAGGTCTGAGGGAGGAATGGATGGATCTGCCAGGGAGACTTGGACATGCTTTTCCGGGCCCAGTGCTGGAAACCCACCAATTTTATCACCAAATCTTGACATCGTGGCTTATAAATCCATCTCTCTGCTGCTGACTGCTGTGTTATCTGTTACTGTGTAACAAATTACCTCAAATCTTAGCAGTTTTGTGCTTATCTCAGTGCTGGGCCAGGGAAGTAATGTAACCCCTTTGGGGTGCAGGCTCTGGAGTCACACTGACCTGGATTCACATCCCAGCTCCCTCCCTGACTCTGTGCATGACCTTAGGCAAGAATGCCACCTGCCTCATCCAGAGGATGGGGGTGGTAACACCTGGTAATAGCCAGGATCAGGAGGGACTTGAATTAATGTCTGTAAACCAAGGATCTGGCACATAGTGGGTGCCTGATAAATACTAATGCCTCCACTCGCCCATGTCCCTGGTTCCTGGCCCCTGGCCGGTGCTTAAGAAGTGTCATAGCAAATGAAGAAATGAGGCTGGGATAGGACATGTGTGGGGTGTTTGGGACCTAAGGGTGGTTTAAGGTGAGGATCCGAGGGTAGGGAGGAGAGAGGGGTCCGGGGTTGAGGCCACGCAGAGGAGATTCATTAACTGAGCAGACTGTCGGATGCCCCACTGCGTGCCAGGCACAGTGCTACATGCTGGGATCCCACAGCAGGGAGCCGCCGAGCCCCCAGCCTGCTGCCTTCCACGAGGGGCACAGACAGTAGGTAGACAATAAACACGCGGGGCTTTATAAAGTGATACCAGGTGGTCACAACTGCTCTGAAGTAAATTCAGGGGACGAGACTGATGGGGGGGGGTGCTTGGTGCCATTTTAAGGGAAGTTGATCAGAGGAGACCCCTTGAGGTACCATGTGAGTAGAGCCCTGAGTGACATGAGGGAAGGAACATTCCAGGCAGAAGTCCTAAGGTGGGATTGTGTCTGGAGGACTCGAGGAACAGCCCGGAGGCTGGTGTGGTCAGAGCTGTGAGCAGCTGGGGCAGCAGGAGCCCCAGGTGGTGGGGCGAGTGAACACAGGATCTCTAGGTTGAGGGAAGGACCGGGTTCTCTCTGCATCGGGAAGCCACTGGAGAATTTTGAGCACGAGAGAGACGAGATCTAGAACTCTGTTTCTGAAGTTGTCCCTCTGGCTGCTGTGTTAAGAAGAGCCTGGGTGGGGGGTGAGGAGAGCTGCAGGGAGGGGACTGTGACAAATGTGACATGCGGTGTAGTGGGGGCTTGGCCCAGGGCGGTCGCAGGGGAGGTCAAGGCAAGCAGTGGTCAGACTCGAAGGTGGACAGAGGACCTGGGGGTGTGGTGGAGGCAGGAGGAAGCGCCGTGCTGAGGGCACGGTGGGAGTTTGGGTGGGCAGCTCTCCAGGACTCCAATGGCCAGTCCACCCCCTTGTGTGTCTGGTCCAGGCTCCCCATTCCGGGATGAGATCACCTTGGCCATCCTGCAGCTTCAGGAGAACAACCGGCTGGAGATCCTGAAGCGCAAGTGGTGGGAGGGGGGCCGGTGCCCCAAGGAAGAGGATCATCGCGCTAAAGGTCAGCTGCCCTGCACACTGCACCATTCCCAAAGCCCCCTGCAGCCCCCGTGTCCACACAGCCCCGAACCCGTGGCTTTCCCCCTGCACCCCCAGGTTTGGGCATGGAGAACATTGGTGGCATTTTTGTCGTGCTCATCTGTGGCCTCATCATTGCTGTCTTCGTGGCGGTCATGGAATTCATATGGTCCACGCGGAGGTCGGCAGAGTCCGAAGAGGTGAGGGGGTTGGCGAAGGGGGTGGGGGAGAAGTGGGGTGCCCGTGGCGGAGGGACATGGAGGTTGTGGCCTCGGTAGCCTTCCTGGAGGAATGTCAGAGGCAGCGAGGAGCTGGGAGCGGGGAGGGGACAGGACCTGAGAGACCCCCCGGGGTGGAACCAGAGGGGGTTCAAGAAGAGGTGGGTGCAGACAGAAGGGAGAGGGGAGCCAAGTGTGAGGAAGGCCAGAGGAGGGAAAGCAGCAGGGACAGAGGTGAGGATGAAGGGGAAAGGAGGAGAGAGGATGGGGGGAGGGGCAGGGGGTGAAGCAAGGAGAAATGAGAGGTGGGTGGGGCTGGAAGACGACAGGCTGGTCTCAGTTGCTGCCCAGTGACACTCCTCCATTCCCAGCCCCACTCTGGCCCTGTGTGCTCCACCTCCCCTCCCCCCACGCCCCAGCCCCTCCCCCTCCTCACCTGGGCTGATAACCTTGCTTCCACCTAGAGGAGTCTGAGGGGAGCATGCAGACCCCTCCACAACCCGGTCAGTTACTCCCAGCTGAGGTGCCCTCCCCTGTGCCTCCATCTCCTTTCCTGCCCTCCCAAGGACGTCCCTCCGCCTCCGCGGTTCTCTGCACCCTCCCCCCAGGTTCTCTGCACCCTCCCCCCATCGGCAGTTTCCTCTTCTCTATTGGATCAGGGCTGTCCGCATACAAACGTGCTGTCATCTCCCCCATCTTCCAGAATTTTCTCTTGACCCTGCTTCTCCTCCCAGACACCACCCCACTTCTCCCCTAACCTTACAACCTGGAAAGAGTATGTCTCCCTGCTGCTTCAGTTCCCCCTCTGCATTCACTCTTGAACACACGCCCATCCAGCTGTCGTCCCCACCCCCGCACTGAAGCCACTCTTCCCCAGAGACCCACGGCCCAGACTGCCCGGGTTTCAGGCCTCACCATATGTGAGGTGGCAGTAGGCTTCAGCACAGCTGATCACTGTTCTCAAAACCCTCTCTTCAGGGCTCACGCCTCACTTTTCTCCTTCCTCTGCGGCCAGTCCTTTGTCAAGGGGCTCTCGGGCTCCTTCCTGGACTCTTCTCTGGCTTTCTCCAGCCCCTTGGTGATCCCATCCAGCCAAATGGTTTGTGAGGCCGCCAATATGCTGTATAGGACCTGTATTATTTATTACATTTAACACCCTAAAATTTAGCAGCTTCAAGCAGCACACTTACGTCAGTTTACAGTTTCTACGGGTAAGAATCTGGGAACAGCTTAGCTGGGTGGTTCTGGCTGCCAGGGTCTCTAGGGAGGTCACGGTCATGCCATTGGCCAAAGGCTTGCCTGGGGCCAGAGGGTCTGCTTCCAAGGTGGCGTGCCGCCTCCAGATGTACTTGCAGGATTCTGATTTATGGTGACTAAGTGATGACACGGAGAGGCCAGTGCTATTGAAAGGAGATTTGTATCACTTACGCTTCCCAGGAGGGGTCATGCCACACAGCACCGGGCCGCAGGGGAAGCACTGGAAGCATCGGGAGCTGGAGCTGGGGGAAAGCCTGGGCCTTGGACCTCACTGGGGTTTCTGCATGAAAGGCAGGGCTGGCAGGGAAAGCAGCTCAGAATTGGCCAGTGTGGATAATGTTGATGGGCTCTGGACTAGAGGGGTGGTCTCTAGTGGTGTGGACCTGGTCCTGGGTGATTTAGGGCAGCTGGGTGTGAGAGTTTAGGTTAAGGGGGGGGGCAGGTATTGGGATTGGCTGGTTTGCATATGAAAGGTGGGCTCCCAGCCCTTTGCTCTCCCTAAGAATTATCTAGCTCTGGGAGGGCCAGTCTCTCCCTGGCCAGCAAGATTCTTAAGATGTCAGAACATCCTGAGGTAGAGTAAAGAACAGGAGGAACACACACTCCCCTGGCAGTTGACAGGAGGCCTCCGGCTCTCACACGGGGACCTTCTCCATAGGGCTGCTTGGGTGTCCTCACACTGTGGCAGCTGACTTCCCCCAGAGCGAGTGACCCAAGGGCAAACCCAGCAGAGGCCAAAACATCAGCTGACTAGTTAGCTGACTAGCTGTATTCTGAGGGTCACACAGCAGCCCTGATACAAAGGCAGAGGGGACTACAGGGGGGCGGGAACACTGGATGGCAGGATCCTGGAGGCCGTCTGCCTTAACCCCCCCAGGCGCCGCCCTCACAGGGACCTCTCCCCAGACCCAGGCTTTGTACACTCAGCCCTATACTCCACACCTCCCCGTGGATGTCTGACAGATAACCCACGGAACATCACGTGGCCAATGCAGAACTCCTGCCCACGCACCAGACACCGCCATCATTACGCTTGCTCAGGCCAAGGTGGGATTACCCTTCACACTCCCCTTGCTCTCAGCCAGTCCTGTTGGCTCCACCTTTGAAACATACCCAGAATCCAGCCCCTTCTCACCTGCTTGGCCGCTGCCACTAGGCTTGCCCTTGGCCTCCCTAGTCTGTTCTCAACACAGTGGAAGTACCGCAGTCCTCAAAGCTCCCCAGTGCCCCCCACCTGACTGGGAATAAAAGCCAAAGCCTTACAGCAGTCTTGGGGCCCCATTGCTCCTCTGACCTCCTCTTCTCCCTCTCCCTCTGTCCCCTGCATCCCCCATTCCAGCCCCCCTGCCCTGCTGGTGGTTCCCCCCGCCCCCCAGCACCTCTCTCCGGCTCAGGCATCTGCCTGCTCTCCTCCCAGGCTCCAGGGCTCACCCAGCACTGCCTTTCAGTCTCACTGAAGCTCTTCTTTTTTTTTTTTTTTTTAAAGATTTTTTTAATTTATTTATTTGAGAGAGAGAGAGAGAGAATGAGAGAGAGAGCATGAGGGGGGAAGGGTCAGAGGGAGAAGCAGACCCCCCGCTGAGCAGGGAGCCCGATGCGGGACTCGATCCCGGGACTCCAGGATCATGACCTGAGCCAAAGGCAGTCGCTTAACCAACTGAGCCACCCGAAGCTCTTCTTTGCCATGAGTGTTCCCTGACGTCTCTACTCTAGATGCAGCATCACCCCACCTCTCTTCCCGATTTTACTTTTCGCCAAAGCACTCATCACCAGCTAACCTGCTACCTACATTTACAGCTTTGTTATTTATTTATTTTTGTCTCTGCATGCTGGAAATCAACTTCCATGAGGGCAGAGACTTCCGTCTGTTTTGTTCTCTGCATACAGCAGGCGCTCAGTAAATGTCTTGCAATCATGGTAGCATGAATGAGAGGCAGAAGATGGAAGTCAAGCAGGAGGTAGTGAGACTGGGGAGTGACAAGAAAGGGAAAGAGAGGAGCCCAGATAGGAGGTGAGGGCGGACTCGGGGAAAACCCCCGGAGAACGGAAGCGGAGAGACGGAGGAGTGGAGAGGCGAGGCGGAGAGGTGAGACAGGCAGAGCCCGGGAAGAGCAGAGGCTGAGAGAGGAACGGAGAGGAGGAGTGGAGCTGGGGGAGGCCGGGAGGGGAGAGAAGACGCAGAAGCCGGGCGAGGAGGCGGCGGCGAGGAGGGCGCTCTCCTCGCGGGTCGGCTGGTGACCACCGCGCCCCGCCCTGCGCCGCCCACAGGTGTCGGTGTGCCAGGAGATGCTGCAGGAGCTGCGGCACGCCGTGTCTTGTCGCAAGACGTCGCGTTCCCGCCGGCGCCGGCGCCCGGGCGGCCCGAGTCGGGCCCTGCTGTCGCTGCGCGCTGTCCGCGAGATGCGCCTCAGCAACGGCAAGCTCTACTCGGCCGGCGCGGGCGGGGATTCGGGCGGCGCGCACGGGGGCCCCCAGCGCCTCCTGGACGACCCGGGGCCGCCCGGCGGGGCCCGGCCCTCCGTCCCCACGCCCTGCACCCACGTGCGCGTCTGCCAGGAGTGCCGGCGCATCCAGGCGCTGCGGGCGTCCGGGGCCGGCGCGCCCCCGCGTGGCCTGGGCGCCCCCGCCGAAGCCACCAGTCCGCCCCGGCCGCGGCCCGGCCCCGCGGGCCCCCGCGAGCTGGCCGAGCACGAGTGACCACGGGCGGAGCCGGGCTGGCGGCCGGACTGATCGCAGGGACGGGGTCCGCCCCAGGCCCGGGCCGCCCCCGCTTCCCCAGTGGACAAGGGACGGGACTTGTGCCCCTGGTGCGCCGGACGCCACAATTTTGCCTTCGGCTCACGATGAAGTCCGAGGCCCGGCTCCGGAGCCTGCCTGCGCCCCCTAGTGGACTCATCAGAGGGTGCCGCGGACCCTGCACTCCGCCCCCGACTGCGGACATGAGCGCAGGAACCGAGGACTTCAGGGGGCCGGGGACTGCGGGTGCCGTTCCAGAAGCGGAAAGCAGTCCGCGAGGAGAGCCCATCCTGGGACTGCTGAGGCTCCCCAAGACTTGACACAGCCCTCCCCACTTCTGGAGGAGGGGAGGGCTTCTGGGCAGATGGGTGTCCCCTGGCGCCCCTCAACTCTTCTCTTTCTCTCTTTTTTTTGGGGAGAAACCTCGGAATTTCTATGAGACCCCCCCAGGGAGGAGGTCAGTTGGGCCCCCATCCCTCCCCCCTGCCACACCCCAGTCCCTGTTGGAATAAAAAAAAGAACAAAACCCCAAAACTGGGGATAGCTGGGTCTCATTTCCTGGGGGTGTGAGGGCATTAAAGGCTTGGGCTCCCCAGAGAGTCTGCTGAGAACCACACGCAGGATGGTCACTCCTGGACTCTCTCCACCTTGGGCCCTGCCCTCAGGCAGCAGGTCAGCCCAGGCCCTGGCAGCTGGCCCCTCTCACTGACCTTCTCTCAGGACAGAGGGAGGCTGTGACAGAGACCCTGAGACAGATGGAGAAAGATGCAGGGATCTGGAGAGGCGGAGACACCAGGGAACAGAGACACAGAAAGACAGAAACCAGATGGGGTTGGGGGGAAGGGAGGGTGAGTGAACTGCTCAGTGTGGCGGTGCCTGGGGCGGCCACACCGTGACAAGTGTGTGCGGGGGCCAGGGTGATTTGGTGACTTTTTAATTGTGGGCATGTGTGTGTATGTGCGCCCGTGAGGCTGTCTTCAACTCTGTGAGTGTGACCCCGTGTTTTTGCTGAAAGTGTGCCTCCCCAGCCCCCAAGAGAGGAAGTGGGAAATCCCAGTGGGGTGGGGGGGGTGGCTGCAGGGCTGGTTGAGCAGGGGGGGGGGGGGGTCTGTTTTTTGGCCCCCCCCCCCCCCCCCCCCCGCCCCGCTGGAGGTTTCCACTGGAAACTGCAGCTGAGAAAGGACGAGTGAAGGTCATACAGCGAGAGCCATAATGAGGCCGAGTAGAAGAGGGAGACAGAGATGGGGAGAGAGGAAGAGATGGGGCAGGAATGGGGGAGAGAGAGAGATGGGGAGAGACTAGCAGGGGGGCCAAGAGGGAGGGGGAGAGGCAGAGGGAGACACCGTGATTAGGTGAGATGGAATGGAGAAGGGGACAAGAGACTGAGACAGGCGGGGAGACAGATGAAGCAGGGAAGTTAAGAGACCCCGGGGAACTGGGGCTGAGAGAAGCAGAGATCGAGGTGGGACAGAGATGGGAAGCCAAAGAAAACTAGATGCAGAGGGGAGGGCCAGAGCGCTGAGGAAAGCCAGACTGAGTGGGACCGGGCTGGGAGACGGGAGGCTGGGCCCTCCCCTCGGGCAGGCTGCCGGAACCCGGGAGCTGTCCGTTCAGCACCGGCCTGGTGGGGACCGGCGTGCGCTGCCCTGTCTCCCTTGCGGGGCTGGCCTGCCTTCGCGGTGCTTGGGCGGGCCACGTCCAGGAGACCCCGCCTGGTACACAGCACCCCCAGTCTCCACCCGGCCCCTTCTGTGTCTCTGGCTTTTGCTGTGTGTGTGCCCCTCGGGGACAGGTGTGGGGGCGAGCTTGTCTCAGGGTCTTTGTTGTCCCCACATCTATTGCAGACTTTAATCAATGTCTCTGCCCTTGGGCCAGACTCTCAGTCTGTTGAGGTGACTAGAATATGATTGCAGACATTTCTGGTCTCTCCAGCTCTCTGTCCCCATACCATGCAGCTGATCTATGAAGTCTCTCCCCATTTCTGAGTCTCCCCACCCCTCCCTGTTTCTGCTCCAAGTATCTCCCTGGTCTTTATCTCTGAGTCTCCCCAGTTTGCCAAATGTGTCTCTGGCTCTCTATGTCCCTGTGGCTCTCTGTCACCTTCACTGAGTAATTCTGTTGCTCTGTTTCCCCCCATCTGTTTTCTCATCTGTCTTTGCAGGTCTCTGTCTTTGTCAGTCTCTCTGTTTGTATCTGCCTCTACCTGGTTCTGAACTGTGTCCATTTCTCCTCCTGAGTCTCTCTTTATGTCTCTCTCACCAAGCTCCCCTGTCCCTGTCCATCCCTGTGACCTTCCTAAGTCTTCCCTCCTCCCCCCCCAACTTCCGCAGAGCCTCGCGCTGGGAGCACGGTGCACAGTCATCAGTCTCTCCAGGCTCGTGTTGAGGAGGGAGTGCATAAAGGGGGACATAAGCCTGTATCTGGGGTGTCGTGTGGGGGGGCCGAGGTCTCCCCCAGCCAAACTGGAGAACAGGGACAGAGAGAGCCTAAATCTCCTGGGATCCAAATACCTTTAGGCATCTCTGTCCCCCCAGCCCCCTTGCCCATGGTCCATCCCTGCCAGAAACAGACCAGGGAGGGACAATATGTTGACAGATCCTCCCCCCCACCACACACACCCCCAGGAAGGGGGCAGAATTGCAGAGGGGATCTGGGGGCCAACCACCTGGACTAGAAGATGTGGCTCCCCCCCCTTCCCCAGTCTCCATGGAGACAGGCCAGGTCTGCAGGCCCAGCCTCCTTTGCAGCATAGTCGGCCTCCCTATTACCATGGCAACAAGGGACAGCAGGAAGGGATGGGGATGGGTCAGAGTACAGGATTGGGCCAAGGCTCTGGGTGCTGGGGAAAGCCAGGGAAGCTGACTCCCTGTCCCCCTTTACTCCCGGGTCCTGTCTCCTTGTCCATGTTTGTCTCTCTTCAGCTTTGAATCTCTGTCTCCTCTCTGTTTATCTTTTTTGTGTGTGTGTGTCTCATTCTGGCTTTTAGCCTTTCACATATTTCCCTAATCAGGCCCTTAACCTTCACCACCCACCCCCCATGCGCACCAGGCTCACTCTGTGCCCCTTGCCTGTGTCCCCCACGCCTCCACTCCCACAGGTGGGGAGGACACCCACATTCTGAGGAAGCTACAGGGACAGGCTTTCACTTGCCCTCTGCCCTTTCTATAATCCCCAGGGAAAGTCTGAGGTGTTCCTCAGCAAAGAGTGGGGGTGAGAGACTGTGACTGCTCAGGCTTCGATGGGTGGTGGATGGGGTGTGGTGTGTATGTGGCAGGCCTGGGGTGTGTGTGGCATGTGGGTGGGGGCACTGGGGCATGTTTGCAGGTGCAGCAAAGTGTCTAGCACTGCAATACGTGATGTGTGTAGTGTGCGAAGCATGGGGGACGGTGTCGTGAGATCTGTTCCTGTGAATTATTGTTCTGTGTGTTAGTCTGCATGCACCTTTTTGTCTGTCATTCACAATTAGTGACGCTTTGGCAATTGTGCCCCGTGGGCTTCTGCTCCCTGGAGAGGAGTGTGTGTGGTTATGTGTGTGCTGTTGTGTGACTGCAGCAGGGACCACAAAGGCTCATGGGGTGTGTGAGGGAGTGTGAGGCCTGTGCGTGTATGATGGTCCCTAGTGTGGGTACGTGTTGGTCTGTGGGTTTACGGGCTGCGTGGTTGTGGGTCTCTCTGTGAAATGGTACAAGTCCAGGTGCGGTGGAGGGTGTGATGTGCATGTCTGTGATGTAGTGTTCAGAGGGTGTGAGTCAGTCTACACGGCCGTTTATGACAGCAATTGTAATTCTGTTGTGGTGTGATGGGGGGGGTGCATTTTATTTCCACATGCTGGTGAATCTCTGGGGTTATGTGATGGGGTAGTGTAGTATGTATGTGAGGGTCCACGCTGGTGTGTTCTGGGATGTGATGGTGAAACTGTGCTGGTGTGTGATGGGGTGGTGGATGTGCGCGTCCTCCCCATCTGGGCTATCTGGGTGATGCTTGTGTGTGAGTGTGAGGCTGTGATGTGTCTTCCGTGTACCCTCGCGGTTGGGTCTCCCTGTATAACTGCCATGGTGTGGGGGGGGCACACTAGCGAGGGGACCTCAAGGCTCATTTCCCCTCTGCAGCACCCCTCCGAACTGTAGGATCTTCCTTGCCTCTTAGGCTCCCTCCAGCTCCCCCTCCTGAACAACACCCCCACAAGGTCTTCAGCCCCCCCACCCGTCCGCTGTGTCCCCCGCTTTATTGTTGGTGGTTTAAGGGGCTTTCCCCCCACCCGGTGTCCACCTCCCCCAGCGCACCCCTCTCCCTGTGGCAACACCCCCACAGTGAGGGGATTTTCGGGCGGTCTCTCCCTCAGCGCCCCACTGCGAGGGTCTCCAGGTTCCTCATTGCGGGGTCTCCGGGATCCCCCCTTCTGCAGCGCTCCCCCTTCTCGGCCATGCCGCCACTTTGCGGAGGCTGGGGGGCGGGGAGGACAGCTGCAGTGCCGGGGGCGGGGCCGCGGGCCGTCCGTCAGGGCGGCGGCGCTCCTGATTGGCCGGCGCCGGCCCCCCCGCGGGCGCGGGCATATGAGGAGGCGGAGGCGGCGGCCGCCGCAGACTCTGTGCGGGAGGGCTGCCGGCAGGACCGACGCGCGGACCGAGGCGCGGGCGCTGCAGAGGCCCCCCAGCCCGAGCCCGCGCCTGAGCCCGCCCTGAGGCCTCTGCCCCCGGCCCCCGCCCCGCCCGCCCGCCCGCCCCTCTCCCCCGGAGCCGCCAAGATGGGGGTAGGTGCTCGGGCCGGCCGGGCCGTGCGTGTGTGCGACACTGTGGGTCCAGTGACATCGGGTGTCTGCGGGGGGCGGGGGCTCCGGGACCCCTGCGCTCCGGGGCCACGTCCGCGGGACCCGGCCCGTCCGTCTGGTTGTGCCGCTGGTTGAGCGTGTGCGCGGGGCCGCGGGGTCTGTGGCGTATGTTGGCGTGTCTTTGTGTGCGGAGTCCGTGGGGCATCGACCGGCCCTCTCTGCCTGCCCTGGTGCGGTTGCACGCTCCATCGTATGCGTGCGTGTGCGCGTGTGTGAGCTCCGGGCTCTGGCAGGTCCTGCCAGCACCGTCTGCCAGCGACCGTGCGGCCCAGGTTGTGTCTGTTTGCATTCGTGTCTGGGTGTGTCTGAGAGCTGGCGTTTGTGTCTGGGGGTGTTGAAACCCCTCTGCTTCCCTGGCCGGGTGCGGACAGGTCCAGGCTATGGAATGAACACCAGATGACCTCTCTTTCTCCTCCCAGGCCTGGATTGGGGAGGGGGGGTGCTCCGCAGTGCGGCGGGTGGCCTGGGACTGTGGTGTGTGTCCATCCCCTAATCTGAGGAAGCTGATGGGGGGGGGGGGGGGGGGGGGGGAAGCGGGAGGGCCGTGGCAGCGAGACTGAGTGCCTGGCTGAGGGTGCATGTGTACACATGTGGGGGGTAGGGGGTGGGGGAGTGTATGGTGCATGTCTGGCTATGCCCTTGCCTCTGTGTCCGTGTGTCCTTGTCTGTCTGTGAGTCTCTCCAGCAGATGCCGCCTCCTTCCCTGGCTGACCACCTGATCCCCTCTGCAGCCCTGGATTTCTCCCTGCGTGTCTGGGGCGGGGCCATGGGGGGAGAGTGGGAGATGGAGGCGGGTGGGCTGGGTAGGAGGAAGACAGAGGGTCGGGATGGGAAAGGCTAATGGAGAGGGAATATGAGGGATGGGGAGAAAGATGGCGGATGAAGGCTGATGGGCCCAGGGATGGAGGTGGGGGGTGGGGCTGCAGATCTGTGGCTTGGGGTGGGCGAGGGGGGATGGGGAGAAGAACTGGATGGGAGAGGACTGGGAGAGAGAAGGGGGGCAGGTGAGAGTCAGTGATGGCTTCCAGGTAAGTGGAATGGAGGGAGGGAGGTGTGGACAGATTGGAGGAGACTGAGACCTAATGCCCCGGGGAAGAAACAGGGAGCATTAGGAAAAGAAGAGGGGACAGGAGAAGAGAGGCGCTTTAGACATGGGTTGCAAAAAGAGAGGCAGAACCCTACGGAAAGAGTGAAAGCAATAGGCAGAGACAGAGAGAGATGCTCTGAAACAGACAGAAAGAGACATAGACGTAGAGACAAAGAGAGACACGGTCAGAGAGACATGCAGAGACATGGTGAGACAAAGACATGGAGAGACATACAGAGACAAAGAGAGAAACTGAGTCTGAGATTAGGAGACCCAAGGACAGACATTTCCTATCCAAAGACGACCAAAGTCAGCTTGAAGGGTGGGAGGAGGAGGCAGAGAAAAAAGGGGAGGTGGAGAGAGAGAGATGCTCAGAGATGAAGGCTCCAGACACCCTGAGAGGGG
Source organism: Neomonachus schauinslandi (assembly GCF_002201575.2). Lineage (NCBI taxonomy): Eukaryota > Metazoa > Chordata > Mammalia > Carnivora > Phocidae > Neomonachus > Neomonachus schauinslandi. Next base: position 11,541,309 of record NC_058418.1, on the reverse strand, counting down.
GAGCCAGAGGCTGGCCAAGGTGCAGAAGCTGTGTGAGCTGGCGGGTGTCAGGGGGAGGCGGACAGTGGAAAATGGTGAGGAGATGCAGAGACTCGCTGCAGCGAGACAGGCGTGTCCCCCACCCTCAGAGGTGCTCCCGCCCCGCAGTGCGCCCATCTGGGCCTCCTGCCTTGACTGGGAAAGCCTCGGCTCCCCCTCCAACAGATGGAAGCCCGCCCCCAAGAGAGTCTGGTCATAGCAAGGGCACGCAGGACCCAAGGCTTTCCTGCCAGGGACGGGGCTGTCCCGGCCCCCTCCTCCCTCAGACCCAGGGGTCCAGGCCCCCCCAGCCCCTCCTCCCTCAGACCCAGGGGTCCAGGCCCCCAGCCCCTCCTGCCCCAGCCCCAGGAGTCCAGGCCCCCAGCCCCTCCTCCCTCAGACCCAGGGGTTCAGACCCTCCAACCCTTCCCCCTGAGACCCAGGAGTCCAGGCCCCCCAACCCTTCCTCCCTCAGACCTAGGAGTCCAGGGCCCTCAGCCCCTCCTCCCTCAGCCCCAGGAGTCCAAGGCCCCCAGCCCCTCCTCCCTCAGACCCAGGGGTCCAGGCCCCCCCAACCCCTCCTCCCTCAGACCTAGGAGTCCAGGGCCCTCAGCCCCTCCTCCCTCAGACCAGGGGTCCAGACCCCCAGCCCCTGCTTCCTCCAAGCATCAGCTCCCAGCCTTCCCTAAGGTTTCAGGGGTGGGCTGCTGTTTTTCTCCCGCACTCCTGCCAGGCCCCCATCTCTCTCCTCTCCTGCCTTCCCCCTCATTTCTCTGCCTTGACCCCATGACCTTCTATCTCCACATTTCTCCATCCATGGGCCCACCCCCGTGGGCAGGTAAGACCCCTCCTGGCACAGGGAGTGGAGACGTGCCCTGCCTGTCCTCAGGCCTCCGTGCTTTTGAGTCAGACGCAGTGCTGCTGCAGGGCTGGCCCAGGGCCAAGCCTCCCTCCCACCCTCTGAAACCCTCTCAGAGGCTCCCGGGCCTCCAGGCTGCAGTAACCCCCAGGCTCAGCCCTTGGGTCTGGGGGCCGGCAGCAGGCAGCTCAACCCGCTACAAGGTCATGAGGGGATTAGCATTGAGCTGCCTGAGCCTGGGATCCCGGCTTGGCCCTGGGCCCGCAGGATCTGTCAGCAGCCCTCTTCCAGCACCTGGCCTCGCCTCACCCCTCCTGCCAGCCTCCGGGGACACTGCCTTCCCCATCTGCCCAAGCCCCCTGGACTGGAACCCCCCTCACCCCCTCACACCACATCCAGTTCAGGCCAGGCCTGGGGCTTCTGTACCCGAAATCCCAGCCAGCTCCTAGTCTGTCCTCCAGAGACCTGACCTTGCCCATCCCCTGTTCAGAGCTGTCTGTGGCTGCCACCAACCCCCGAGAGAGAGGCCAGGGCCCACAGCTTGTCAGTCAAGACCCTCGGGACTGGCTGTGTGTCCAGCCAGGCCGCCATCCCTGTGCATAGTAGGCTGCGTCCCGGGCTTTTGTCCCAGCTGTGACCCACACCTGCAGTACCCTTTCCTCTGTCCCTGCCAGGCCTGTGGGGTCTCCCAGAATTAGCTGCGTCCTTCGAGAGGCAGAGACTGAGACACCCATGGGGCTGGGGAAAGAGGCCCAGGAAAAGAGCCGGGGAGAGTGACAGAGGCAGGGAGACCTGGAGCTGGAAGGACTGAAATGTTGAGACAGACAGGTCAGAGTGAGACAGCCAGAGATAGACAAGGCGGTTAAAACAGGAGAGGCAGAGAGGGAGAGACACGTCAAGCATTCTAGAGGAGGACACACACAGCTCGAAAGTTGAAGACAGAGACTCATGACAGAGAGAGGCAGAGAGCAGGACGGGGAAAGACACGGAGGCGGAAATCCCGACACTCAGAGACACTCGGAGATCCCGAGACACATCGACTCTCCCAGAGAAAGATTCAGCCAGACGTGGGGAGAGATGGTTCAAGAGATGCAGACAGACGTTGTATGAGACAGAGAGACCTACAGAGCCAGAGTTCAGACAGACAGACAGACAGAATTATACAGAGACACATGCGGAGAGACTCAGAGGCAGAGAGACAGACGACATAAAGAGATGAAGGAGATAGAGCAGGGAGACAGAGATGGAGAGATAAAGAGGTAGGAGACAGAGAGACAAAAAAGAACAATAAGACAGAAGGGGACAGAGACCTCGAGAGACAGCTCCAGAGACAGAGGAAGACAGACATAGCAAGAGATGGACACTCCGGGATTTGGGACAGGCCCAGGGAGAGGGAGGAAGAGACATACACAGAGACAAAGAGACACCAAGTGACTGAAGGAGAGAGAGCCCCAGAGATAGGCACAGAAACAGAGAGAGAGACAGAAGAACAGACAGACCCGGACAGAGACCCTCGGGGACAGAGACCCAGAGATAACACGGCACCAGAGACGGTGAGGCCAATCAAAGAGATGAGACCCACGGGTTCTGAGAGACAACCACCCAGAGACACGGGGCAGAGACAGGGAGGTGCTGGCGAACAGACCGCGACCCCCAGAGCCAGCCCCTGCCTGATGCGATGAGGAGGCAGGCCAGGGTGAGGGTGGGGCCCGGAGGGCCAGTGTCCCCCTTGTAACCCCTTCTCGCCCGCAGTCTGGTGGCTCTGACAGCTATCGTGTCGCCACCTCGCAGGACAAGAAAGATGACAAGGGCTCGCCCAAGAAAAGCAAGGGCACCAAAGAGCGCAGGGACCTGGATGACCTCAAGAAGGAGGTGGCTATGGTAAGCCCCACCCTTCGTGCCTGCACACCCTCCCAGAGTGGAGATGTGGCTGGGGATGGGCCTCATGCTCTCAGGTCCTGCCCCAGCCCCCGAAAGGCCTTGGTTCTCACTGCCTCCCCCCAAACTCTTGTTCCTCAGACAGAGCACAAGATGTCGGTGGAAGAGGTGTGCCGGAAATACAACACGGACTGCGTGCAGGTGCGGCTGGGCCCGAAGGAGGAGCACCTCTGGGAGGGGGGGCTGGGGGCCTGGACCCCTGAGTCTGAAGGAGGAGGCGCTGGGGGCTGGGACCCCTGAGTTTGAGGGAGGAGGGGGCTGGGGGCCTGGACTCCTGGGTCTGAGGGAGGAGGGCCTGGGGGCCTGAGTCCTGGGTGCCTGGGGTGCTTGTGAAGCATTGGGGTGCCAGGCTGGCTCAGGGAGGGTCCTGTGTGAGTCCTGTGTCCCCCAGGGTCTGACCCACAGCAAAGCCCAAGAGATCCTGGCCCGGGATGGGCCCAATGCGCTCACACCACCGCCTACCACTCCAGAATGGGTCAAGTTCTGCCGCCAGCTCTTTGGGGGCTTCTCAATCCTGCTGTGGATTGGAGCCATCCTCTGCTTCCTGGCCTATGGCATCCAGGCGGGCACAGAGGACGACCCCTCGGGCGACAATGTGAGTGCCCTCCAGCCTGCCCTGCACCAGGGCTGGGACATTTAGGGACGCAAACCCCGTCCCGCTTCTCCTGCCCCTTCCGGCTTCTGAAAGCCCACTCTCCAGCTGTGTCATCGGACCTGCATAAAAGCAAAGCCAAGTAACTTGTGTGCCATGTGGGGTGTGTGAGCTGAGGCTCTGTCCCAAGGCTTTGTGATCTCAGTGGCCTTGGGGACAGGCACCACCAGGTGGTCATGGCCTGAAAGATCCCCCCGCAAAAGTCAGGACTCTGGTGTAGAGAGCCAGACATCCAGCTACTGATCTGTCAGGACCCATCCCCCAGTGCAGGGGGACATGTGCGCATAAACACAGACCCGCACCCTGACCACGTGGAGATCCTTGCACATGCATGTGCGCACACACGTAGACTCAACACTGTCACGCCTGCCACAGACTCAGACACAGTCGCCTAGTTCAGACACACAAACACGGACACAGATGTAGACGGACAGACACAGGAACTCAGACATACACAGAGCTGCAGGCCTAGCCTGGGGACAGACAGACAAACCTGCAAGTCAAGCACGGACAGATCGTATTCCCAGACATTAAAACCCGGGGTGCCTGGCTGGCTCGGTCGGAGGAGTGTGCGACTCTTGATCTTGGGGTTGTGAGTTCGAGCCCCACGTTGGGTGTAGAGATTACCCAATAAATAAAACTTAAAAAAAAATTAAAACTCAAATAGGCAGATAGACAGACACGGAGTCTCAGACCCAGGCAGAGAGAGACAGACAGAGATCCACATAGAGACTCAAACACAAACAGTCCCATAAATTTAAAGCCAGGCATGCAGACTGTCAGACAGACACACTGACTTAAGCGTAGACAGACATGTGGACAGATAATAGCATACGCTCAGATTCTCAAACTCAGGCAGAAAGACAGACAGGTGGACACACAAAATCGAGAGATGGGCTGACCTAGAGCTCAAACACACCCCATGTGCGGAAAGAGGGACCCAAACATGAACAGGCAGAAGGACACACGGACCCTCAAGTAGACAAAACCTGGGGTCAGACACATAAATACGGACCCCCCCGCCCACTCCTGTTGACTCAGGGTTCCCTTCCCGGATTCCACAAATCTCGGGGTGAGGCTGGTAGGGAGCGGCTCTGAGGTACAACCCTGTGTCCCCCCCACAGCTGTACCTGGGCATCGTGCTGGCGGCTGTGGTCATCATCACCGGCTGCTTCTCCTACTACCAGGAGGCCAAGAGCTCCAAGATCATGGAGTCCTTCAAGAACATGGTTCCCCAGGTGAGGGGGGTCCCGGAAGGGGTCAGGTGGGAGTAGGAGGTTGGGGGTGAGGTGTGCCATCCAAGCCCAGGCGGAGAGCTGGGGCACTGACTCTTCTCCACTCGGCCCCCAGCAAGCCCTGGTGATCCGAGAGGGTGAGAAGATGCAGGTGAACGCTGAGGAGGTGGTGGTCGGGGACCTGGTGGAGATCAAGGGTGGAGACCGAGTCCCAGCCGACCTACGAATCATCTCAGCCCATGGTTGCAAGGTGGGACCGGGACCTGGGGCCCAGCTCTGTCCTTCCTGGAGTGGCTCTGGGGTCCAGGCTCTCAGCCCCTTCTTCCTTCAGACTCAGAGGTCCAGGCCCCCAACCCTCTCCTCCCTCAGACCAGGGGTCAGGACGCTTAGCCTCCCTCCTTCAAAGTCTTGCCCTCAGCCTTCTCCTCCCTCAGACCCAAGAATCCAGGGCCCTGCCCCCCTCTTTCCTCAGACCCATGGGTCAGGCCCCCAGCCCCACCTTCGCCAGGATCCAGGAGTCCAGACCCCTGGTCCCCACCCCCCAGATGTATCAATACCTTAGACCTTGGCAAGAAGCCTCTGCTTCCCACCTTCAAGAGCCCAACCTCTAGCCCCCCGGCCACCACTCCTTCACCCAGGTGTCCAGGCCTCTCCTTACGACTTCCATGGATACAGCCTCAGCCCCATGTCCTCTGGACAAGTGCTCCCTGACCCCAGGGCTGAGCCCTCTGTCCCTTCACCCACCCTCAGGTGGACAACTCCTCCCTGACCGGCGAATCGGAACCTCAGACCCGCTCTCCTGACTGCACACATGACAACCCCTTGGAGACTCGGAACATTACCTTCTTTTCTACCAACTGCGTGGAAGGTGCAGCAGGGTGTGGTGGGGGCACCCATGTTGGGGCAGGGCTGGTCCAGACCGAGGGATGTGCATCTGGGGCTCGGGACCCCCCGAACCTCGCCGAGACCCCATCCCCAGCTCAGCCTACCCCTCTCTGGCCCCCCAGGCACGGCTCGCGGCGTGGTGGTGGCCACGGGTGACCGCACTGTCATGGGCCGCATTGCCACGCTGGCTTCAGGCCTGGAGGTGGGCAAGACGCCCATCGCCATCGAGATCGAGCACTTCATCCAGCTCATCACCGGCGTGGCCGTCTTCCTGGGTGTCTCCTTCTTCATCCTGTCCCTCATTCTCGGATACACCTGGCTCGAGGCTGTCATCTTCCTCATCGGCATCATTGTGGCCAATGTCCCAGAGGGCCTGCTGGCCACCGTCACTGTAAGGCCCGGACCCCCACGTCTGAGGGAGGCGGGGGCTGGGGGCCTGACTGCCACGGTCCTGAGGAGGACAGCTGGCACACTGAGGGCTGAGCCTCCTGGGTCTTGAATGACTGGGTCTGGGGACTCAGAAGGCCTTCTTAACGAAACAAACAAAAATCTTGGGGCACACTGCAAAGCATGAAGGGCTAACAGCCTATCACGTTCTTTTTTTTTTCTTTCTTTCTTTTTTTTTTTGGAGAAAGAGGTGGCGGGGAGGGAGTAAGTGAGCAGGGGGAGGGACAGAGGGAGAGGGAGAGAGAGAATCCCAAGCAGACTCCCTGCTTAGCGTAGAGCCCGACACAGGGCTCGATCCCACGACCCTGAGATCATGACCTGAGCCAAAATCAAGAGTCAGAGGCTCAACTGACTGAGCCACCAGGCGCCCCGTCAGTCCTATCACTGTCTAAGTTAACTTACACAATTAAGATGTACACCCTCATGGGGCTCCTGGCTGGCTCAGTGAGTGTAGCACATGACTCTTGATCTCGGGGTTGTGAGTTCAAGCCCCGTGTTGGGTGTAGAGATGACTTAGAAATAAAATCTTAAAAAAAAAAAAAAGAAGAAGGAAGTGCACCCTCCTAGTAAAAAACCTAAAGAATAGATTAAAATAGTTAAAAAATAAAATAAAATAATGCCCCCACCCTGCCCTGCTGACCAGCGGTCAGCCCCACCACAGAAGTGCATCATCTACACCACTCCCAGGCAGGTGTGGGCGTATTCCAGCCTGTGGCTCAGCGCTGACAGTACATAGACCAGACTGTCCCAGGAATTCTCTTCTGCTGCTTGATTCTTTTTACTTAATATCTCCTGCAGCATTTTCCCCATTAGCATGTGCAAAGCCAGGGTAGGTCCAAGGCTTTTTACAGATGTGGGGTCACGCATATGGACGCCCCAGCTGTGAGTCTGGGCGCGTGCAGGTGGGCGGCACGCAGACTGAGTTCCCCAGAAACCCCCTCCAGACCTTGTCCGGCTTCTTCCCCCCAACCCAAAGGTTACCCCTACCCTGGCTTCCAGCAGCATCACCGTACTGCATAGCAACGGAATAATTGAGTCCAAACCCTTGCTTCGGGCTCAGTTTTATGCTGGACACGATGTTCTTGAACTTCATCCTTGAAGGTGCAAGAAGCCGGAGCCTGCTCTTTCCCATTGCTGTGTATCATGCCACCTTTTCCCCCTGCGGTTTATTTCCCCCTTCTGCTGTTAGTAGACATTGTTTCTCGTTCGGGACGATTAGGAAGAAAGCTGCTGTGCACAGAACAGTAGCTGCCTTTGGGGGCACATCCGAGCCCACTTTTGTTGGTCTGTGCCTTGGGATGGAGTTGCCGGACAGCAACACTCTTCTGTGTGTGCGTCTGTCTTGTTGCTGCTTGGTGTTCGGGGGCAGCGCTCTTTCCTTGGATGGGCCACCCAGGGTGGGTCGCGGGCGCTCTCGTCGCTGGTGTAAGCCTGCCGCCCGGCGGTCCCCATGACTGGCCCGCCCCCGCTGCACCCCCCCCCCCAGGTGTGTCTGACGCTGACGGCCAAGCGCATGGCTCGGAAGAACTGCTTGGTGAAAAACCTGGAGGCTGTCGAGACCCTGGGCTCCACATCTACCATTTGCTCGGACAAGACAGGGACCCTCACCCAGAATCGCATGACGGTCGCCCACATGTGGTTTGACAACCAGATCCACGAGGCCGACACCACGGAGGACCAGTCAGGTAAGGGTGGGGCCCCGGCGGGGACCGAGGGGGTCTGGCCCCGAGGCGCTGTGACAGGGGACATGTGCCTCCTTCAGGAACCTCGTTCGACAAGAGCTCACACACCTGGGTGGCCCTGTCCCATATCGCTGGCCTCTGCAACCGCGCCGTCTTCAAGGGAGGTCAGGACAACATCCCTGTGCTCAAGGTGGGTCCGGCTGCCCCCCTCGCCTCGGCCCTGCCCGTGGCCACCGCCACTGCTCTGCTCTGACGGCCCTCTGTACCCCCAGAGGGATGTGGCCGGGGATGCCTCTGAGTCCGCTCTGCTCAAGTGCATCGAACTGTCGTCTGGCTCTGTGAAGCTGATGCGCGAACGTAACAAGAAAGTGGCTGAGATTCCCTTCAATTCCACCAACAAATACCAGGTAGTCCAGGGCTGTCTAGGAGAGCTAGCCTGGCCCTCAGTGTCTCGGTCGTGCCTGTAAGTGGTCACCTCTGCCCCACTGCCCCCCTTACTTTGGACAAGTTACTAACCTTCCAGAGCCTTGGTTTCACCATCTGTGAAATGGGAATGATAGTGTCCGCCTGGTTAGGTGAGGCACAGGCTGACCCAGGGAGTGAGAGCAAGGTCTCTGCCGGAGTGGGAGGCAGAGGAATAAAGATCTTCCCATAGCAGAGAGTGGGGACCCACCGGAGAGCTCTCATTCATTCCACAAATATTTGCTTGAGCAGCCACCGCATGTCAGGAGCATGTTTTAGGTGCTGGGGTACCTTTGGCAGTGAGTGAAACAGTGGACATGGAATGGACAGTCTAGTGCTAGAAGACAGATGATGACAAAAGCATGAAGAAGTACAGAATATGCTGGCTGCAGGTGTCTGGGGCAAGAGTGTTCTAGGCAGTAGGCATAGCATGTGCAAAGGCCCTGAGGCAGGAGTGTACTGATGTGTCTGAACAACAGCCAGGCAGCCAGGATGGTGGAGCAGGGAGCCAGGGAGTGTGCTGGAGGTAAGGGCACTGGGTACCTGGCCAGATCCTCTTGGGCTCGTGGGCCGTGGAGAAGACTCAGGTGTGGACTTTTAAGAGGGACACGAGCCACGGGAGGGCTCTGTGCAGAGGAGAGATGGGACCTGACTCATGTTTTTAAAAAGAGTTTCACTGAGATATAATTCATATATCATAGATCACCCACATAAAGTGCGTAATTCAGCATTTTGGTATATTCACAGATACGTGCAATCAGCTCCACAGTTATGGAACATTCCATCACATCAAAAAGAAGCCTCACACTCCTTAGCTATTTTCCCCCTCCTCCCCCATCTCGTCTGATTCCTAAGCAACCACTCATCTACGTTCTTGTCTCTATGCGTTGGCCTATTCTGGACATTTCATATAAGTGGAATCCTACGATACGTGGTGTTTTGTGACTGGCGTGTTTCACTTCGTGTAATGTTCTCAAGGTCCATTCACGCACGTTGTGGTGTGTGTCGGTACTCCGGACCTCTCTGTGGCTGGGTAATGTTGCGTTGTCTGCATAGTCCACAGTTTGTTGATCCCTTCATCTGCTGACGGACATTTGAGTCATTCGCCCCTTTGAGCTACTGTGTGTGATGCTGCTGGGAACTTCACACACACTGTGTGGACACACTTTGTGTGTCTTGGGTGTGTGTGTCCCTGGGAATGGCTGGCTCATATAGTAACTCTACTTGTAGCCTTTTGGGGGGCTGTCAGACTATTTGCCAAAGTGGCTGCCCCGTTTTCCACTCACTCACATTTCTTAAAGGATCCTCCTGGCTGCTGTGGGGAGGAAGTATTATGGGCTGGGGAGGGCAGACACAGAGACTCAATGTGATATTCCCTATGAGATATGGGGGTGGCCCGGCGGGGAGGGCAGGGGGGCAGGTGAGAAGAGGTCAGAATCTGGGTGTATTTGAGAGATGAGCTGAGCAGATTTGGTGATAGGTCAGATGTGGGATGAGAGGAAGCCGGGTGAGGCAGGGAGAGGGCCATGTATCCTAGGGATGTCCATGATTTTTGTGAGCGAGCCCCATGGGCAGAAACATCTGTGAGATGGAGAGACAGAAATGGGCAGGGGTGAGCCGGGATCTCTGGGAGAGACTTTGAGAACCAGATGGAGATCTCTTGGGTAGAGAGTTTGGGGCAGAGAGTTTTGCATTCTGGGGGAGCCCCAGCTGTGGTCTGTCCTGGCTCCCATGCCTCTGGGCGGAGGGTGGGGGCCATCCCCTCCCCCAGCTGGGTCCCGCCGAGGCTCAGGCATGCCCACCCCCCACCCTCTCCACAGCTCTCCATCCACGAGACTGAGGACCCCAACGACAACCGGTACCTGCTGGTGATGAAGGGCGCCCCCGAGCGCATCCTGGACCGCTGCTCCACCATCCTGCTGCAGGGCAAGGAGCAGCCCCTGGACGAGGAGATGAAAGAGGCCTTCCAGAACGCCTACCTGGAGCTCGGCGGCCTGGGCGAGCGTGTGCTGGGTGCGTACCTCGGGTGGGGCTGACTTGGTGGGGGAGCCCTTGAGGGTTTGGAGGGGTGTGAGGCTGTCCGGAGCCTGGCTCAGAATAGGCCCTCCCAGAATGCATCATGAATGAATGAATGAATGAATGAGCGAGTGTGTGTATGAACGAGAGGGGAAGCCATCTTTAGGGGATGAATGTTGACAGACTACGCCCCTGGCTGGGGCTGCCCTGACTGCAGGGACGCTGGTGGCCAAGAGCTGTGGGCGGGGAGGGTGGCTGTCTGAGGCTGGAGCCCTCATGCCCTCACTCCATCTTGCCATCAGGTTTCTGCCATTACTACCTGCCCGAGGAGCAGTTCCCCAAGGGCTTTGCCTTCGACTGCGACGACGTGAACTTTACCACGGACAACCTCTGCTTCGTCGGCCTCATGTCCATGATCGACCCGCCCCGGGCGGCCGTCCCCGACGCAGTGGGCAAGTGCCGCAGCGCCGGCATCAAGGTGTGGCCTGGGGCAGCCGGGGAGGTGGAGGCGGGGCCCCCCGGGGGGCCGGCGGTGAGGCTGGACCATCCCCGAACAATGCCCACAGGTCATCATGGTCACGGGTGATCACCCCATCACGGCAAAGGCTATCGCCAAGGGCGTGGGCATCATCTCTGAGGGCAACGAGACAGTGGAGGACATTGCTGCCCGGCTCAACATTCCCGTCAGCCAGGTCAACCCCCGGTGAGGCCCGTCCCCCCCCCAACTCCGGCCTTCCTCCGGGATGGCCTGTCCACCTTCCTTCGGCTCTCAGCACCTGGGAGGATGGGCAGCGTGGGGAAGGGCTGCATCTGAGCTTCCCTGCTCATGAGCTGTGTGAACCTGGGCAAGTCACTTACACCTCCTGAGCCTCGGTTTCAGAGCCCGGTCCTCCTGCCTCTCCTGTTTGTGGGCTCGGCCTGCCTGGCTGTCTGTCCATGAATCCCCATCTGCCCTGACCAGCCCTCTGCTCTTCCCAGGGATGCCAAGGCCTGTGTGATCCATGGCACCGATCTCAAGGACTTCACCTCGGAGCAAATCGATGAGATCCTGCAGAACCACACCGAGATCGTCTTTGCCCGCACGTCCCCCCAGCAGAAGCTCATTATTGTGGAAGGCTGCCAGAGACAGGTGCGCTTGGGCTGAGGCCCCCTCGGAGGACGGGGCTGGGGCCGGGCTTCTGGGCGTCATCCTCACCCCCTCTCCCTGCAGGGAGCCATCGTGGCTGTGACCGGGGATGGTGTGAACGACTCCCCCGCCCTGAAAAAGGCTGACATCGGCGTGGCCATGGGCATTGCTGGCTCAGACGTGTCCAAACAGGCAGCGGACATGATTCTGCTGGACGACAACTTTGCCTCTATTGTCACGGGTGTGGAGGAGGGTGAGTTGGCCGGGGAGGCCCTGGAGGCTGGGGTTCCTGCCGGAGGCCCCAAGAAGGGCAAGAGGAACCGGCCAGGGCTGTGGCGGAATGCGCGGTAGGAAGACACCAGAATCCTTCCGAGCCCCAGTGGAGCCTGCAGCTTGTCCTTTCCAGTCTTCCTCTGCCCAGTGGGGTTGGGGGCTCCCTGGGGGCAGGGCTGAGCTGACGCGCTTCTGGGGCCCAGTCTGGCAGGCGAGGCAGACGTAGAAGCATTTTTAAAATGCCTGTAAGTGCAACCACGGGGAAGCTGAGGGTCCTTTCGGGAGCCCTGTGGGGGCCCCTCACCCAGCCTGGGGTCAGGGGGCAAAGGAAGCTTCTAGAGTGGATAGGAATCACTATGTGGAGTCCCAAGGGCCAAGTTGGAACGTTCAGGTAGAGGGGTGCCAGGGGAGGGAGCTGTGGGCAGAGGGACAGAGCATGCACAGGCAAGGTGTGTGAGGGGGCCCGTGTGTGGGGCCGGACCTGGTGTCTGGGGCCGGGAACACTGAGTCCAGACTGCGGTGCCGACGGGCACCGCCGCCTCCTGATGGGCCTTGATGTGGCCACAGATGGAGCTTGTTCACATTTAATTTTATTCTGATCATCAAAGCAATTCCCGATAATTATAGGAAATATAGACAAGCATTAAGAAGAAAATTGGAATCACCCATAACCTCACCATCCAGAAATAATCACTATTCATGCTGTGGTGCATTTTCTTCCAGTTTCTCTCTCCCGGTTGAAATGTCCCCAGGGTAAAAAAATAATGCATGATAAAAGAGAGCCTTAAGTGACAAATTAAATGCTCTTATCCCTTGCCTCCTTGTCCCAGAAGACATCGTGGTTAATCCTTTCTCCTTCCCCAAGACATCTATGTGTATGCAGTGCACACTCTTATGGACACACCGGTCACACCTTCCAGACATGCACTGGGCTGCTACCTTGTGTCTCTTGCCTGGTGCTGGAGAGAGAGTCGTGAGCAGAGCAGACAGGGTCCCTTCCCTCCAGGAGCTGGGAGGGGCAGCTTTAGACAAGTTAACAAATGAATCATAACATAACAAACATAGTTGTAAATTGTGGCAAGTGCTGAGAAGCCAACAAGTGCCATGCATGATAGATAATAACCATGGTCATACCCAGATAAGGGTGGGCAAGGCAGGCCTCTCGGAGGTGGGGAAAAAAAAAAACCCCACAAAGTTTAACTTCCAGTAGGGGAAATTCTAGATATACCGCAGAGCAAAGAGCACAGTGGACCCCCACATCCCCATCCCCCAGCTCCATCACCACTCATGGCCCATCTTGTTTCATCTCGACATACACCCTGGATTATGTTGAAGCGCATTTCAATCATCATTTCCTCCATGAATACTTTAGGAAGAGACACCAGCAGTTTGTGAAAGGCAGAGGATGCACTGCGGGAATAGGAAAGAGTGGGTCTTACTTTTACACAAAGGTGATCAGACCATCTGTACCACCGTGCAGCCTGCCTTTCTGTTCCATGTGAATGACATTATCTTGTTGCTCATGCCTCTCAGCGCACCCGGGAGGGTGGGAGGCGATGCTGGCTGGGTTAATCTTTAGCTTCTTTTTTTTTTTATTTTAAAGATTTTCTTTATTTATTTGAGAGAGAGAGAGAGCACAAGAGGGGGGAGAGTCAGAGGGAGAAGCAGGCTCCCCACCGAGCAGGGAGCCCGATGTGGGGTTTGATCCCTGGACTCCAGGATCATGACCTGACACTTAACTGACTGAGCCACCCAGCTGCCCCTAGCTTCTTTTTACTCTATACACACTGGGCTGATTGAGTTCGTATTGAGATATGACATGTGCACAGTAAGCTGGGCAGCTTGATGAATTTTTACATGTGTACACCCACGCAACCACCAGACCCCAACCGAGATAAAGGACATCTCCAGCCCCATTAGGGTTTCGTCAGGTTCCCTCCGGCCCATAGCTCCCCTCCCAGAAATAAACTGTATCCTGACCTTTAGCTCCATACAATAGTTTTGAACCTCATCTAAATGGAGTCATGCGAATGAGTGCTTTTGTGTCTGGCTTTTTTCACTCGACATGACATCTGTGAAATTCATCCGTGGAGTTGGGTGGGCAGTAGCTCGTTCCTTTTTCTTGCTGACTGGTATTCTGTTGTATGGAAGGACCGTAGTTCATTTATCTACTTCCATGCTGATGGGCATTGGGGTCAGTTCTGGGTTTTGGTGATGGGGGCTAATGCTATGGTGAACCTTCTCGTACTTGCTTTTTGGTGGACATAAACACTCCTAGGAGTAGGATTACCGGGTCAATAGAGTAGAGGGGTGTTTAACTTTAATACAAACTGCCAAATGGTCTTCCCAAGTGGCTATATTTCAAGAATGTTTGAACAGGGTGCCGTGGTTGAATGTTTGCACGGGAAGGTGGACAGGTGGGAGGGTGGATTGGAAAGGACTCGGGGACTGGGCAGGGAAGGGGCGGGGGCCAGGGTGCCTGGGATGGGATCTGAGCCTGCCCCTGCCTCAGGCCGCCTGATCTTTGACAACCTGAAGAAGTCCATTGCCTACACCCTGACCAGCAACATCCCTGAGATCACACCCTTCTTGCTGTTTATCATGGCCAACATTCCACTGCCTCTGGGCACCATCACCATCCTCTGTATCGACCTGGGCACTGACATGGTGAGCCCCAGCCACCTTCTGGGGCCTGGGAGGGGAGGGCCCCCCACTTCCTGCTCACATGGCCTCTCCCGCCCAGGTCCCTGCCATCTCATTGGCATATGAGGCTGCAGAGAGTGACATCATGAAGAGACAGCCCAGGAACCCACGTACTGACAAGCTGGTCAATGAGAGGCTCATCAGCATGGCCTATGGGCAGATTGGTGAGGACAGGGGGACCCCACCTGGTATATGGGTGGATGCCCAGTGCCTGCCCCATAGTGGGTACTCTGGAACCTTGTGTTGGATGAGTGGGCTGAAAGCAGGATTTGGTGCTGGAGGTTTGGGAGGAGTGACTTGCAGAAGGGTAGTGCTCCCCAAGGCAGGGCCAGGACAGGTGGAGGATGGGCCTGGGGGTGCACCTGAGGAGCACATGGGACACCAAGTGGCAGATCAGGGTTGGCGCCAGGCTGGCCACTGCAGAGCCCCCTGCTCAATCCCCCTCCATGGTGGACAAGACAAGATCAGTCCGTGAGCGCTCTGAGGGCAGGAGTGACCCCCATCCCGTCCCACCTCCTCCTCACCCTGCTGCTGGGGGTGCCACGTGCAGAGCCTTGGAGGTGCTGAGCTCCCCATTGCTGGGAGTGTCCCAGAAAGCAGAGGCTTCAATGGTGGTGGTCAGAGGCCCGGGGAGATCATTCCTGCATCAGGGAGCCTGTCAGACCAAAACCTGGGGGGTTCCCAGGGTTTTATTTAGGTGGCCTGGGTCAGGTGGGGGAGAGCCTCCAGGTGAGTCCCTTCCCAGAGGCTCCTGTCCCAGGTGGCCCATGGCAGGTGCTCACCACCAGGTGGCGCTCTCAGGTGGCCCGCCGGGAGCCCAGCCTCAGATGATGCTCTGCAGTGCGTTCTGAGGTAGCCTCCCCACCAGCTCCCAGTGGGAGTCTCACAGGGCCTCCCAGGTGCACTGGGCTGGCTGCTGGCCCCGACCTGAGCCTCTCCTCATCTCCTCCCCCCTCCAGGAATGATCCAGGCTCTCGGCGGCTTCTTTTCCTACTTCGTGATCCTGGCAGAAAATGGCTTCTTGCCCAGCAACCTGGTGGGCATCCGGCTGAACTGGGACGACCGCACCGTCAATGACCTGGAGGACAGTTACGGGCAGCAGTGGGTGAGCGGGTGGGCCCTGCAGCACTTGGGGGGCGTCCCAGTCAGCACCTCTGCCCACAGCAGGCAGGAGCTCCCGTCTGCTGTCCCAGCCATGGGGGGCTGCTTCCTAGGACGACCCCTCTGCCCCGGGAGCAGCATCGAGACCCCTGCCCGGGGCTTGGGCCTCCTGGCGCCCTTGGCCCAGCCCACCGAGGTGCTCGTGACCTCTGGCCATGCTCTGCCCCACCAGCCACAGAGGGGAGGCCCCATCAGGACAGAGCCCCCGCCTGCCCTGGGGCTGGTGCAGGGGGCACAGACCGGGGGTGGGGGGGCACGTGGGTCCCGGGCTGGGGCTGACTGCCGCCCCGCACGCTTGTCATCGCTCCTGCAGACGTACGAGCAGAGGAAAGTGGTGGAGTTCACGTGCCACACGGCCTTCTTCGTGAGCATCGTGGTCGTCCAGTGGGCCGACTTGATCATCTGCAAGACCCGGAGGAACTCGGTCTTCCAGCAGGGCATGAAGTGAGGGCCGGCGGCACGAGGCTCTGTTCTGTCCCATCCGTGTGTCTGTCTTTACCCCTGAGTGATTTCCTCTCAAGTGGTCACATCTATCGTGGATTCTCTCCATCTGTCCCTCCGTGTGTATTGGGGGGGTGAGGGTGTCACTTGGGGTCCCTCTTCCACGCCTGTCTGTGTGTTGCTGTCTCTGTCGGTCTGCCTTTCTTCTGTTGCCATCTCTCTGTCTCCCTGTTCGTCACTCTGTCCGTGTGAGCCCGGGGCTGGCTGTCTGTCTCCGTTCAACTCTGGCTGTGCCTGTCCCTGGGGGGCTGGGGGCCGGGTCATGTCCAGCCTTGCCTGTGCCTCCAGGAACAAGATCCTGATCTTCGGGCTATTTGAGGAGACGGCACTCGCCGCCTTCCTGTCCTACTGCCCTGGGATGGACGTGGCCCTCCGCATGTACCCTCTCAAGTGAGTGCCCCTCGCCCTCCCCGCCGCCTGCCCCAGGATCCTCCGGGGAGCCTTCCCTGTGGGACATCCTCACAGACCCCACATGGATCTCAAGCCCCACCTCTCCTGCTGTCTCTTTGGGGACCCCCCCATCACAGTCCCTGTTCTTTTTTTTTTTCCTCAAAGATTTTATTATCTTTAAGTAACCTCTGCACCCAGTGTGGGGCTCAGACTCACAACCCTGAGATCCAGAGCCGCCTGCTCCACCGACTGAGCCGGCCAGGTGCCCCACGGTCTCTGTTTTGATGCCACTGAGCCCTCCCCCGTGGACATCCTCACAGAGGGGCACTCGGCGGGCCCCAGCCCGCAGCCCCGGCCAGAGGGCAAGGGAGAATCCCCCCCAGGGTGGCCCTCCTGTTCTCCAGACTCAGCCTGTCTGTCCCCTGGGACGACCCCTCACTGACACCCTCCTGCTCTCCCATCTCTGCAGGCCCAGCTGGTGGTTCTGTGCCTTCCCCTACAGTTTCCTCATCTTCGTCTACGACGAGATCCGCAAACTCATCCTGCGCAGGAACCCGGGGGGTGAGGGGGCTCACCGGGTGGAGGGCGAGGCTGGGGGGCAGGGGCGCAGGTGGAGGGGTGGGGGGGCAGAGCGCTGTGCTGACCTCTCTGTCTCCCCCACATCCCTCCCTCTCCCTTCCGGTTTCTCCGGTCCCCCTCCTGTCTATCTCTGTCTCTGTCTCTGTCCTATGCCCTTCTCCATGTCTCTCTCTTTCTTTGTCTCCAGGTTGGGTGGAGAAGGAAACCTACTACTGACCTCACCCCCCCCCATCGCCCGTCCCTTCCCCCCCCCCCCACCCCCGGACCCCCCCCCCCCCCCCCTCCCCACTCTGGCTGGCTGCTCTCTCCACCCCACCCCCCGACCCCTCTCTCCCCCTCTCTCTTTTCTGTGTCACTGTTCCTCTCCCTCTCCTCACCCCTTCCTCCCTGCCCCCTCTGCACCCCCTCCCTGGGCTCTTTTTTACTCCCCCCCGCCCCGGCTGATGCCATCTCTGGTTCTGGACAATTATCAAATATATCAGTGGGGAGAGAGAAGTGTGTGTGTGTGTATCGTGCTTGCTTTCTGGCCCCAGGGGTGGGAGCGGGTGGTGTCCCTGGTGCTGGCTCCCGTGGCCGGGTGACCCACATAACCCCAGGAGCCATGGAATCACGGAGTCACCGAGTCATGGGGTTTTAGACCCAACCGAGGTTACAGCGAGAGCAGCTTCAAATAACCAGGCAGGGGGATTATGGGGTCAGAACAGGGGAGAGGAAGGGGGTCAGACTGAGAATCCTCTCCTATTGGAGGAGGAAGGGGAAAGGGGGGACAATGCAGGTGACAACGATGATGGTGATGATGGTGATTCACTGAGTGCCCACTCTGTGCTCTGCCCTCTCGTGCTTCAGCTCATTCATTCCTTACAAGGTGTGAGGCACAGAGAGGGAAAGTGACCTGCTCAAGGCCACACAGCTGAGAGGTGACAAATCTGGGATCTGAACCTCAGCTGTGCAACCTCTAAGTACTGTGCTATTCTCTTGCTCTTTTTATTGAGATAAACTTTCAAGTGAAGTCCAAAAATCTTAAGGGTACAGCTTAATGAGTTTTAAAATGACATCGCGGGGTGCCTGGGTGGCTCAGTCGGTCAAGCATCGGACTCTTGATCTCAGCTCAGGTCTTGATCTCGGGGTCAAGAGTTTGAGCCCTGCATTGAGCTCCACTCTGGGCGTGGAGCCTACTTAAAAAAAAATTTTTTTTACATTGCATAACTACCACCCAGATCAAGGTACAGAACATTTCCCCCAGAAAGTTCCAGAAAGTTCCTTCATGCCCCTCTCCAGTCAGCGCCCCTCCCCCACCAGAGGCTGCTCGGATTTCTGTCATCATCCTTTAGTTGCACCTGTTCTTGGACTTGGTATAAATGAAATCTTACAAGCATGTTGTCTCGGGTGTCTGGCGTCTGGTCCTCGGCACACCTGTGAAAGTCACCCGCGTTGTCCCGTGTATCGGTTGTTTTGGGAGCTGCGAGAAATAGGACCGTTCTAACAGTGTCTTGTGACGACACGTGTGCATCTCTGTTGGGCTCATGCTTAGGAGAGGGACTGCTGATCGTGGCACAGACTATGTTTAGCTTTAGTAGAAAGAGCCACACTCTTTCCAGAGCTCTGGGGTCATTCTGCATTCCCACCCGGTATCGTTAATCTTTGACTTCCAACATCCTGCGTGGGCTGCAGTACCCCTTGGCTTGAGGCCGACTTCCTGACCGAGCCCAGAGAGTCAGTGAGTGTGAGTGTGTGCACACGCCCGCCGCACCTGACAATTACATTGACCCACGTTAGCGCACAATGGTCTTTTTTGGAAAAGCGAAAAGCCTCTTTGGATTTCTTTCATTTAGCGAAAACGGGTGCTAATGTAGGTCTTTCGTAAAAGCGAAGTGGCATCGCATGAACTTCTGGAAAGTGGGGGATACTCTTCACTTTACACCATTTTGGCTTACGAAAGGTTTCACAGGAACGCCCCGTTTGGCATAGGCGGGGCAACCTGTCCTCACATAGACAGCTGAGGCCCAGGTCAGGGACTTCCTTGAAGTCACACAGCAGGGATATAAGCCTGGTTTCTGACTGTCTGTGCTGAGGTCCTCCTAAGTTCCCAGCTCCACTTCCTCCGGGGATCCAAGAGGCAGGAAGGAGGCCTCAGACTGGAGGGAGCACAGGGCCAGGGCCCATCTCCCACAGTCTTTTCAGGGGCCCGCTTATCTCCCACCATCCCCCTAATTCAGGGCCCACCTGCCTTAGGCGCCCTCTCCCTGCCATCGCCCACCATCCCCCTGCCTCAAGGACCCTCCCATCTCTCCCACAATCCCTTTTTCAAGGGGCTCCTCTCCCGCATTACCCCTGTGCCAAGGCCCCATCTCCTGAAGTCCCCTGATTCAAAGCCCCCCACACCCCACTCAGAGGGCCGCCCCCCCGCAATATCCTTGCTCTGGACACCACTGTCCAGAGCCCACACTGCTCGACACCTCCTATAAAGAAACCCAACCGGCTCTCCTAACAAAAGCCAAACCCAAATTCCCCAAGGTTGGCTGTGGGAGGAGGCCTCCCACTCTCTGCTCCCCAAGATTCATCTCCCTCTCGGGGCCTCTTCTGCTCACCTCTGCTGCCCCCCTCGCTTTGAACTCAGCTGCTGCTCCCCCATTAACGCTCTGGGCTAATTGTGCACTCACAGTCCTCCTTTGATTTCCTGAAACTAGCTAGACCCAAGTGGGAAGCCTGAACAAGCTTCTACTAAAGGCCAGGGGCTGACAAAGGGGAAATAAACAGTAACAAGCCAATCTGATCTTCAAAGTATGGCTCATTTAGCTTCAGCTTGGGACCTTCCCCACACAGGGGGCCTCCCTGCCTACTGCTCTACCAGCCCCTTTGGCAGGGGCTGTCTCCCCCACCCCATGGGAATGCCCTCCAGCAGGCCTCAAAGCCCAAGCCAAAAGGGAGGGGAGTCTCAGAAGACAGCTGGGGTTAAGAGTCACCTGGATATTCTACCTGGGTACTCTTCAGTCCCACCCAGCCCTGAAACTCCAGGCCATATAAGGGAGCCCAGGCTTCCTGATAGATTCCTTGAGGCTCTTCTGGTGCACCCCTTTAGAACTCTGGCCACTTACCCACAACTCACTCAGGGGCAGGGGTGAAAACTGAGAGGGAGCCATGACTGTGGGAACTAGGGAAAAGAAAGGCCCGTGGCTCTGACACCAGCCACGCCTTGGGACATCCAAGGGGCCAGCAGCTCCTAATGTTACTGTGAAATTTAGGAAGGCAAGGGGCACCTGGCTGGCTCAGTTGGCAGAACATGGGACTCTTGATCTCAGGGCTGTGAGTTCGAGCCCCACATTGGGTATGCAGATTACTTAAAATAATTTTTTTAGAAGGTTTAACTCTAGATATAATCAAAACATTCATGATATTATGGTGGCAATAATATCGACTACCATTTATTGAAGAGTATCAAGTATCAAGACTCTTCTGAGCACTGTACGTGGACCATCTAACCGAATCATCATTACCCCATGAGTGAGTGTGATACATTCAGGATATCCACAGTCCCGATGAGGACACTGAGGTTCGGGGAGGTCATCACAGCCTAGATTTTCATCTCTGACTCCAGAATCCCGGCTCTTTCAGTTATAACAACTCCCTCTTTCAAAAATTCTCAAACCTGGGGGCACCTGGGTGGCCCAGGCAGTTAAGCATCTGATTCTTGATTTCAGCTCAGGTCATGATCTCTGGGTCCTGAGGGGGAGCCCCACATTGGGCTCTGCACTGGGCGTGGGGCCTGCTTGAGATTCTCTCTCTCCCTCGGCCCTTCCCCGCCCTCAATAAATAAAAAAATAAATTAATAATTAATTAATTCTCAACCCTTTCCCAACTCCCCTCTTCCTATCTGAGGGGAGAGGGGTATCCTAAGGTCCCTAGTCCTAACTCATCCATCCCTGGGAGCTCAAGGTCTGTGGGGGGAGCTTTGCTCTCCACCTCGGATACCCCCTCCAGCAATCATAGACCTCTCACTAGCCTCTGCCCCCGGGGAAGGAATAGATTCCCACCAATTATCTAGTCTCGCCATTCAAAACGCGGTCCATGAACCAGTAGAATCAGCACTACCTCGGAACCCTAGGAAATGTAGATAAATGGGCCCCACCCCAAATCTGCAGAGTCAGAACATCTGAGTGTTTTATCAAGCCTTCTAGGTGTTTTTTATGCACCCTAGAGTCAGGACGACAGTTCTCCACGAGCCACATCGTACCCTGCAGGGGAGGGAGTACACGACGCCCGCTTCCGCCTTTAGATCTGCCATGACACCCCCACTCCTGACGACCCACGCTCCCCGACGCCGCACGCCCCGCTTCTGAAACTACAATTCCCACAACACCCAGAGGGGCTTAGCGCTGCTTTACGCGACTGCGTCTCCCAAGGTGTTTTCGCGAGCCAGACCCTCCCTAACATCAGGAGGACTACAACTCCCACAGTGCTCGGCGGCAGAACCCCCGCCCCCGGCGGCTCCCGAACGGCGCCACGTCGGCTCCGCTGGGTGGGGCCGGGCTCGGACGGGGCCGCCGGGGTCTGCAGGGGCCCGGGCTCGTTACAGCGGTTCTACCCCTCGGGACGCAGACATGGCGGCCGAGAAGGACCCGCAGAAGGATGCCGAGCCGGAAGGGCTGAGCGCCACGTGAGCAAGCCGGCTCTAGCCGCCCCCGCCCCCCACGCCCGGGACCGTAACCCGGGAGCCCTGGCCCTCCGCCCCCTCCTCCCTCGGGGCCCGGGAATCCGGGCCCCAGACACTAGAGTCTGGGCTCCTGCTCTCCAATTCGAGGACTCTGCAGCCTGGACCCTCCGCCCCCTCCTCCTCTGGGATTCAGGAGTCTTGGACCCTTCCCCCCGCCCCCAGGGCCCCAGAGTCCAGCCCCCTTCGGCCCCCCTTCTTGCTCGGGGGTGGGGGGTTGGGGGGGGTCCGGGCTCCAACCCGGTCCACTGCTAACCCGGGGCCGCCCGCCAGGACCCTGCTGCCGAAACTGATCCCGTCCGGCGCGGGCCGGGAGTGGCTGGAGCGGCGCCGCGCGACCATCCGGCCCTGGGGCTCCTTTGTGGACCAGCGGCGCTTCTCGCGGCCCCGCAACCTGGGCGAGCTGTGCCAGCGCCTCGTACGCAACGTGGAGTACTACCAGAGCAACTATGTGTTCGTGTTCCTGGGCCTCATCCTGTATTGTGTGTGAGTGCCTCGCCCGCTCCGCACTCACCCCCACCGGCCAGGCCGCGTCCCCACCGGAGAGCCCTGCCCCCACTGGTCGGCCCCGCCCCCACGGGAAAGCTCGGCCAGAGCTTTTCACCCAAGGCCCCAGACCCTCCTGCTCCCTCAGCCTGGCCGGGACACAGCGTGACCAGATGTGACCTGGTCTCGCACGGCCTCAGGGACATAGCCTGCTGTCCACCGGTGTAGGTGGTCAGGGACCCGCTGGCTGGCTCATTCCCAGCTGCCTGACCGGTGCCTCCCTACCCTTCTCCAGGGTGACGTCCCCCATGCTGCTGGTGGCTCTGGCTGTCTTTTTTGGCGCCTGTTACATCCTCTATCTGCGCACGTTGCAGTCCAAGTTTGTGCTGTTTGGTGAGAAATCCCCTGTCCAGATGGTTCCCTGAGCCTTCAAATCCTGGTCTTGGAACACAAGCCTTAGACCCCAAACCCCGGTCTGCCCAAGCGTAGAGTTACACTAGCTCCCCCTAACTCGATCCATTAAAATCTCAGACACACCAGATGCCCACACCCAGTCTCGGACCCCCCAGCTGGTATTTCTCAAAGCTGGAGATACCCCAGAACCTACTCTTCACCTAGCTCCTGTCCTTTAAACCTACTTTTCCTCGCGTCCATCCTCCCTCACCTCTCTGCAGAAAGCATCAGCTGCAGGTACCCATTTTGGACACCAGGTGGCGACCTTACGCTGGCCTAGATCTGTGTCCCTGTCCTTTCCTGCTTCGTGGGGCGGGGCCAGAGAGATCTTGAGACTGTTCCAAGAGGGAAGCTGAGGTTTGTAGCTCCCGAGGTCCCAGACTGGCCCTGGGCACCACCAGGAAGAAAGGGGCGCCTGAGTCTCCACCCAGGGGAAGCTCAAGGTTCAGAGTGGCCGTATGGGCTGGGATCAAACAGAGGAGGACCTAAGTCAGAGTCTTTCAGAGGCTTCTTCGTTCTGTCCGTGACCCTGGTGGGCTGGGGGCACCTGAGGGGCATGTCAGGCAGGCACCGGGCGTTGAGGGAGCGCCTGGAGCAAAGCCACCAGGGCACGCAGACCCGGTCCTCCCGTCTGCCCCAAGAAGCCGGAAATCTTAAATTATTATGTGCAGTCACTCAGTTAATCCAGCAGCCACAAATCAGATTCTTGGGGAACATTGTGCAGACTCCCGAACACATCCACAGATCAGATTTGGCCTTTGGGTGACCAGTTTGAGACTCCTGGTCTATGTGAGTGCAGATGGGAGCAGGAGAGCCGTGGTCTGGGGGAGTGGGAGGCGGGGAGCTTCCTAGCAGAAGTGGGGCTGAAGAGCAGTGAGCATGGTTGTGTGTGGGGGGGGGCGGTTTGCAGTAAGGAAGGTGTGCTCTGTTCAGGTGGGAACATCAGAGAAATGGGTGAGGCCAGGGCTTAGGGGGCCTTGGCATGAGGAGTTGGGACGCTCCTGAGGCTCCCGGAGCTTGTGACACTGGACTGGCGTTGGGGCATCAGGGGTTCCTCGGGGAGAGGGCTTGCGTATTAGAACTGCCCCAGCGCTGTCTGCCCCCCAGGCCGAGAGGTAACCCCAGCCCATCAGTATGCTCTGGCCGGGGGCGTCTCCTTTCCCTTCTTCTGGCTGGCCGGTGCTGGTTCTGCCGTCTTCTGGGTCCTGGGTGAGTACAGGCTCCGGGTGGCCGGGCTGGGCGGTGGGGAGCAGGTGAGGGAGCGAGGCCCTGAGCCGCCCATCTTCCTGCAGGAGCCACCCTCGTGGTCATTGGCTCCCACGCCGCCTTCCACCAGACCGAGGCTGTGGACGGGGAAGAGCTGCAGATGGAGCCTGTGTGAGGTGCATGCGGACCTGCGGGCCTCCCGAGTCAGCTGCCTCGGCCCTGTTCGCCCCTGCGCCGCACGGCCCCGCGGTCCTGGCCAAAGGCCTCCTTCCTGTCCCAAGCCCCGGGAGGGATTCCAGCTGTGGAAATAAAACTGTTAACAGTTGTCATTCAGCAGATCTCTCCCAGGGTCTTCCGTGGGCCTGGGCAGGGGGCGTGGGGGGACTGCAGAGACCAAGATAGAGGGGTCCTCTGGATGGGGGGAGTTCAATAAGCAAGATAAATCACTAAAAAGGAGAGGATGGGGCGCCTGGGTGGCTCAGTCGGTTAAAGGCCTGACTCTTGATCTCAGCTCTGGTCTTGATCTCAGGGTTGTGAGTTCAAAGCCTGGGTTGGGCTCCACACTGGGCGTGGAGCCTACTTTAAACTAATTAATTAATTAATTAAAAAGATATGATAGGATGTCAAATGGTGGTAAGTTCTGGGGGGCGAGTGAGCCAGGGGTACCGCAGACCACCCCCTACATTCAGTGATTTGCTAGAAGAACTCGGTATATAGTTGGACCTACAGCTGTAATTCATCAGGAAAGGCTACAAAGCAAAATCAGGGAAGGGAAAAGGCACATGGGGCAAAGTCAAGAGAAAGCCAGGCGCAGGCTTCCCAGGGGCCTCCCACACGCTGTGCTCCATTCCTCCAGCAGGTATGGGTGTCTGCCAGGGAGGCTCACGAGGGACCCGGTGCCCGGGCTCTCTGCTGGGAGGTGGCCCCGTAAGCACCCTCGGTCTAGCATGTAGGGAAATTCCAGACGCCCCGAAAGGAAGGCAGGTGTTCGGCATAAACAATATCATTTGCACAAAGTGTAGCCACAGTGAGTCATTCTTATCGAGGACACATCGGGGAGAGGCCTTCTGGAATCCAAGCTCCCAGACACCGGCTGAGGGCCAACTATGTCAGCAGCCCTCTCTAAGGACGGCCTACTATGTTAACTCTCCTGCATAGAGAAGGTTCTGGAACTGAGGTCCAGGTGAAGGAAGGCCTCCCTGAGGCCCTGCCACTGAGCAAAGGAGCAGCTGTAGATCCTTAGGAGGAACATGTTCTGGTCAAAGGCCGGGAAGCGGCAGCGTGCCTGGGGTGGGGGGTGAGGGCGCAGCGAGGAGGCCCCTGCGGCTGGAGAGGACTCGCGGGGGGACGTGGAGGACGGGCAGGCTTCTGTGAGGGCTTTGGTTCTTCCCTGAGTGACGTGGGAGTGACGGAACCCGCTTCTCACTGTAACGTGCAGAGTCTGCTGTGCGGGAGCGCTGATAACCGAGGAACACGCCTGACAGGGAGAACACTGGACAGATGCGACAACAAAGCAGGGCGCCGGGCTCTGAGCAGCCGCTCCAGAGGGGGCTGGTCTGGGAGTGCTCTCTGAGGAGGCGACATTTCCGTGAGCCTGGAGGGACACGGAGGCAGCCACAGGCAGAGCGGTGGGTGCGGTGGCCTAAGCCGGGCCACAGCGCCAAGACCTTGCAATGCAGTCCCCTAGCCTCTCCGACCTCGCGGGTCATCACGAAAACTCACCCGCTCACCGATCATCGAGCAGGCGCTTTAGTGAGTGCCCACAGAGTACTCAGCGTTGTTCTGGAATCCTTCTGCCTCGTGTGGCGGCTGAGCCCTTGCAACATGGCTGGCCCGAACCGAGATGTGCCGTGAGTGCAAAATCCACACCAGGTTTCAAAGACTTAGTGGGAAAGGGTGTAATGTCTTACTAATAATTTTCTATGCTGGTTATATGTTGGAAGGGTAGTATGTTGGATTTACTAGGTAAGTTTATTATTATTTTTTAAAGACTTACTTTTTTTTTCAAGATTTTATTAATTAGGGAGAGCATGGAGGGAGAGGGAGAAGCAGGTTCCCGCTGAGCAGGGAGCCCGACGCAGGACTCGATCCCGGGACCCTGAGATCATGACCTGAGCGGAAGGCAGACACCCAATCGACTGAGCCACCCAGGCGCCCCTATTTATTTATTTGGGGGGAAAGGGGGAGAGAATCTCCAGCAGGCTCCCTGCTGAGTGAGGAGCTCCCAACCCTGAGATCATGACCTGAGCTGAAATCAAGAGTTGGACGCTTAATGGACTGAGCCATCCAGGCGCCCTGTAGGTAAAATTTATTATTTCCACTTTTTTAAGATTTCATTTATTTATTTGACAGAGAGAGAGCACAAGCAAGGGGTGGGGGAGAGGAAGAGGGAGAAGTAGACTCCCCGCTGAGCAGGGAGCCTGATGCGGGGCTTAATCTCAGGACCCCGGGATCATGACCTGAACCGAAGGCAGACGCTTAACCGACTGAGCCACCCAGACGCCCCTATTCTGTCCACTTTTTTCTTCACTTTTTAAAATGTGATTAGGTATGGGGCACCTGGGTGGCTCAGTCGTTAAGCGTCTGCCTTCGGCTCAGGTCATGATCCCGGAGTCCTGGGATCGAGCCCCACATCGGGCTCCTTGCTCAGCGGGAAGCCTGCTTCTCCCTCTCCCACTCCCCCTGCTTGTGTTCCCTCTCTCGCTGTCTCTCTCTCTGTCAAAAAATAAATAAAATCTTAAAAAAAAAAATGTGATTAGGTAGAAAATATAAAGTGACATCTGTGCCTTGTACCCTGAAGTCTACTGGACACGCTGGATGGCACGCTGGACAAACAGTAGCCCCGCAAACAGATGGGCCCCTGCCCTCTCGGGGGTCACATTCAGTGGGAGAGGCGCAAGCAATACACGAACCAAACACCCAGCAAACAGGAAACTCAGAAAGTGATAAGCTTGTGAAGCCAATAAAATGGGACTGGGAGAGACTAGAGAGTCATGGAAGGAGAAGGCTCACTCAGCGTGGTGAGGCAGGGCCTTGCTGGGACG
Organism: Neomonachus schauinslandi; assembly: GCF_002201575.2. Lineage (NCBI taxonomy): Eukaryota > Metazoa > Chordata > Mammalia > Carnivora > Phocidae > Neomonachus > Neomonachus schauinslandi. Next base: position 11,514,485 of record NC_058418.1, on the reverse strand, counting down.
AGGAGGAGATTGCTCCTTGGGGGTCTGGGGGAAGAGTATTCCAGCCATCGAGAACAGCAAGTGCAAAGGCCCTGGGGTGGGACCTGCTCAGTGACAAGGCAGCGCTTGTGGCTGGGTGAAGGGAGGGAAGGAAACAGCTGTAGATGATGGTGGGGAGGATGTTGGAACCAGATCACACAGGACCTGCAAGCCATTGAGAAGGTCTTTGGATTTTAGCTTAAGGTAATGTGGACTGTGGAATGGTTTTGACCAGTGCGGGGGCAGGGCCGGGTGTGAATTTTAGAAATCTCCCTTTAGGATTGTGTGTGGGGATGGGCTAGAGGGAACGGGGGGCCAGGGAGGGTGAGGCAGGGACATGGAAGATAAATGCAGGACAAGGAGCTTAGTGACTGATGTGCATGGGAACTGAGTGGGAGGGAGCAGGCAAGGATGAGCCCCGGGCTTCTGTTTCCAGCAAGACTGGAAGACCAGGGGGCCTGTGGGGCTGGGTCCACATTGGTCCCAGTCACCAGGGGCACGCTTCCAGTGGCTTCCACCAGAGGGCGGAAAAGTGCTTCCTGTGGACCTTCTCCAGGGAGGGCGCCAGAGCCGGACTTGCAGGAGATAAAACCTGGGAGCCCCAGGCCCAGGTAGGCCCCTGGATCTACAACAAGGCCAGGCTCCCAGTCCCACTTCTGGGGTAGTAGAAGGCGTTTTGTCGGCCGATGGAGATGCCGGTGCTCCTGGGGGAGACGGTCTTCGTGCCCACAGGGTGGGCGGTCACTACGTCCAGCTTACACTGCCAAGCCTGGAAGGAATGCGGTCAGGCTGCCTTGTTTGGAGGTGACAAGGCCAGGGGCCCAAGGACCAGGACTGAGATCACTGAGGCAAGTGGTCGGCAGCCTGGGGCTGGGGGGTGATGGTGGGGGATAGAGAGACTCAGTCCAGAGGCCTAATCTGGGAGTGACTGACTACAGGTCCCTAATTCTGATGCTGGGTTATTGAGATGCCTCAGACCAGAGTTTCTATGGGGGTGGTCAAGACTGGAGGCCCATTCCCTGTGTACCCCTCCTGAATGACCCTGGGTTGCGAGGTGGTTGTGACACCAAGGGCTTGGTGTCTCATCAAGGGGACAAAGGTCTGGTCGTCTATTTCGGTGACAGATCCTGCGAGTCCAGTTGGCTGGTTGGGAGTGACAAATTGAGAGTCTGGTTGTCGACTTCGTTATTAAAGAGCCTGTGGGTCCAGGTTTGGCATGACAGGGACAAGGGATCTAGGTGTCTAGTGCAGGGGCACCTGGGTGGCTCAGTCGGTTAAGTATCCAACTCTTGATTTTGGCTCAGGTCATGATCTCAGGGTCGTGAGATCGAGCCCCATGTTGGGCTCCACGCTCAGTGGGGAGTCTGCTTAAGATTCTCCCTCTCCTTCTGCCACTCCTGCCACTCATGCTCGCTCAACTGTCTCTCTCTCTCTCAAATAAATCTTTTTAATTTTTTTTAAAGATTTTATTTATTTATTTGACAGAGAGAGAGAGCACAAGTAGGCAGAGTGGCAGGGAGAGGGAGAAGCAGGCTCTCCGCTGAGCAGGGAGCCTGATGCAGGGCTTGAGCCCAGGACCCCAGGACCCCAGGATCATGATCCGAGCCAAAGGCAGATGCCCAACCGACTGAGCCACCCAGGCGCCCCAGTAAATCTTTAAAAAAAAAAAAGAAAAGTGCAGAGTGACAGAGCCAGGGAGTGCCTATACCTCATTTTAGGTGTCGGGGCATCTGGTTGTCTTATTTGGGGTGCCAGTTTCTAGTTTGGGGTAATTGATCTGTTATCAGCTTTGAGGTGACAGAGACGGGTAGTCATTTGTCCAGCTTCGGGTGATAGAAAAGGGGTGTGCGTATCTAGTGGCAAATTTGGGGGCATGACCCTGGGAATCTAGGACCCTGGTTTGGGATGACAAGGTAGGGTGTCCCCTGGCTGGAGATGACCTCAGGGGGGTATGTTGTCTCCTTGATGCAGCAAACACAGGCCACGCCGTCTAGTGTGGGGTAGCGGGACCTGGGGGTCCTGCTGTGTGACTTGGGACAACAGAGATTGAGGGGTCTCACTGGCTAGTGTGAGGTGACAGTGACTGGGGAGTTGCATTTTTTAGTTTGGGGGAATGTCTGCTTGTGTAGTTTGGGTTAGGAACAAACACAATGGGTCTAGTTCTCAAATTGTAAGTGACAGATTAGGGACTCTCTTGTCTGGTTGGGAGAGGCCGGGACTGGAGTTGTTCTCGCTGTCAGAGATGGGGGGGCCTTGTCAAGGTGGGGTGATGGCTGGGATTCTAAGGTCAAGTTTGGGGAGACATGGTATCTAGTTGCTAGGACTCCGCCTTTTAAGGTTTGGTATGCCAGGTTGAGCATTCAGTGACTAGTTTGGAGCAAGAGAAATCGGGGGTCTGGTGGATTCCATCGGGGTGTCTGAGGCTTGTGGTCATCTCATTTGGGGTGTCGGATGCACAGGCCAATTGTCCAGTTCAGGGTTATAGAGACCAAAGGACTGGTTGTTTAGGTGATGACAGTGGGGTTTGGGGCTTTGGTTTGGGGTAAGAGACATTGGGGGGCCACTTGACTAGTTTGAGGCAGCAGATACTCTGGTTGCCTAGTTGGGGTGTCAGACTGACTAGGGTCTATTGTTTGGCTTGGGAGGCAGAGATTAGGGACGTGGTTGTCATGATTGGGATTTCAGAGGACTGTGAGGTTTCTTTCTAATGGGGAGGCCAGACACTGGAGATCCAGATGTCCAGTTTTGGACATAAGAAGTGGGGGTTCAGGGGTGCCTGGGTGGCTCAGTTGGTTGAGCGTCTGACTCTTGATTTCAGCTCAGGTCATGATCTCAAGGTCATGAGATCAAGCCCCTCATTGGGCTCTGTGCTCAGTGAGGAGTCTGCTTGAGATTCTCTCTCTCCCTCTCCCTCTGCCCCTCCCCTTGCTCATGCGCTCTCTCTCTAAATAAATAAATAAAATATATTTTTAAAGATTTTATTTGAGAGAGAGAGAGAGAGGGGAGGGACAGAGGAAGAAGAGGACAGAGAAGAGCCTGCTGTAGGGCTCCATCCCGGGACCGGAGACCATGATCTGAGCCAAAGGCAGACACTTAACTGAATGAACCACCCAGGTGCCCCTAAATAAATAAAATCTTTAAAAAAATAAGTGGGGGCTTATTTGTCTAGATTGGGGTGGCAGAGACTAGGATTCTGGGATTCAGGACCTGCCTTGGAGTGACAGAGACCAGGAATTTAGTTGTCTAGTTTGGGATGACAGAGATTAGGGATCAGTTGTGCACTTTGGGATGAAACGACAAGGTTTCTAGGGTCTAGTTTAGGGTGATGTAGAATGGGAGTTTGCATGTCTAGTTTGGCGTGAGTGGGATGAGGGGTCTGCTTGTCCAGTTTCGGGCAGCAGATGAGTCTGATGGACAAGAGGAAGGCTAGAGGGGCTTTGGGTCCCTGCTCTAGTTTGAGGTGATAACTTCGTGCACCTACTTGCTCAGTGTGGAATAACAGAGCCTAGAGGTGCTGTTGCCTTGTTTGGGGGTGCAGAGTCTGAGGGTCAGGTGTCTGGTATGGTGGGACAGAGAATAGGTTCCGGGAATATTTGACAGAGACTGAAGTCTTGGTTGTTGTGGGGAAGAAACCGGGGTCCCAGGAACCATTTGGGTTGACAGACTCTGGAAATCTGGCTGCCTAGTTTTGTGGGACAGAGATTAGGGTCCGTAAGGATATTTGGGATAACAGACTGGGGTCTGGTTGTCTAGTGTTGAGTGACAAACTGGAGGTACTAAGGAGCATTTGGGGCACAGAAACTGGAGGTTTGTTGTCTAGTTTTATAGGACAGAGACTGGGGTCCCAGGGTGTTTTGGGGTGACAGAGAATGGGGGTCTGGTTGTCTAGTTTGCTGGGATAATGACTGAGATCTCAGAGTATATTTGGGGTGGCAGAGATTGAGGTCTGATTGTCTAGTTTTATGGGACTGAAGGTGATGTCTCCAGGATATTTTGGGGTGACAAACCAGTTAAGACTGGAGGTTTGGTTGTATACTCGGGGAGGGGGGAGACTGGTGCTCAGCTTGCTAACTTGTGAAGACAGTTGGAGTGACAGACTTTATTCCCCCATTGTCACATTTAGGGTGACAGAGACTGTAGGTCTAGTTGTCTGGATAGGGTGACAAACTGTGGTCTTATTTTCTAGTTTAGGGTGACAGTGACTGAGGCCCTATTGTCCAGTGTGGATTGACAATGATGCGGGTTCGGTTGTCCAGTTGGGGAGATGGAGACTGGGATCAGTCATCTAGGTTGGGGCAATGAGACCAGATGTTGAGGGCCCTGCGTTGGGGTGACATCCATGGGGGATTCAGTCTCTCAGTTCCAGGTGACAGAGACTGCCTGTCCCTGGATCTGGGGCCAATTTGTGTGAACAGCAGTTCAGTTTAGGTTCAGAGACTGAGCCAGGCATCTAGCTTCGGGTGAAGAGTTGGAGTTCCCATGATCTATCTGGGGATGATGTGATGATGGGACGGGGTAACAGAAACTGAGTAGTTTGAAGGAGTTGAGATGGGGGTCAGCTTGTCTCCTATGGATGACAGAGAGTAGGGGTGCCTTGTTGGGGGTCTCAAAGACTGGTATCTACTTTGGGGTGACAGACTAAGCTCAGTTGTCTAGCCTGGAGAAGCAGAGTGGGGATCTGATGGCCTGATTTGGGCTGATGCTTGGTGTTACGGACACTGTTTCCATACCAAGGGTCTGGTGCCGTCTGGGGCGGTATGACGGGTGTGGGAGCCCCATTTCATATGACAGAGATTAGGGTCCAGGGCCTGGTGTGGGGCATTAGGCCAGGAGTCCAGCTGTGTGGCACGTGGCTACACGGGAGGCCGCTGACTGGCTTGGGCAGAGAGTGGAGGTGTGGCTGGGGGTGCGCAGACTCGGGAGTGCCCTTCATGTTTGTGGTGGCAGGGACTGTCATTCTGGCTTCTAGTTTGGGGTGCAGAGCCCAGCGCCCTAGAACCTTCCAAATGCAGCCGAGTCTGAGAACGCTTGATGCCTAAGTGCCCCTGTGGTGACTGAGCCAGGGGTTTCCTGCACCCAGGTGTGGGGGTTGCCGGATACAGGTGGACTTCGGAGTGGGCGTGGCTACGGGTGTGGAGCCCTGCTTAGGGGTTACTGGAGCCGGGTGTTGGGCATTTGGAAATGGGGGGCCAGGGGGTCAGGACCCCAAGACCCAGCACCCACTGGAGGGTCCCTTATTGGGTTTGGGGATGTCGGTGGCACAAAGAATCAATGGCTCTCAAGGCTGGGGGCACCTCCACACATGAGTGCGAAGGTGACAGGCCCTGGGGTAGAGGTAGCCAATGTAAGCTGAGGATGGGGCCTGAGTGCTAGGCTGAGGGGTCTCTGAGGCCAGGGCACAGTGGGCTGTGGGGCTTTCTGGCTGGGGGATGGGAGGCGCTTGGCTGTCTTAATGAGACACAGCAGGGTCCCCAGGGTCAAAATTCAGTTCAGGGGGCAAATGGTTATGGCGGTTGAGATTCATTATTGCAGGTAAGGAAAATGGGGGACCCAGATCCCTCCTGTGGGGAGATGGGATGCTGGGTTTCAGATACTGAATTTGGGGTGACCAGAGTCCTTCCTACCAAGTTCTGGGTGTTTGTGAGCCCACGTTCCTCATTTGGGGTGCTAAAGCCAGGCTCTGGATCTGTGATAGTGCGGGCTCGCACGGGGACTTTGGGCGGCTCCTGAGGCTTGCCTTGGCAATGACCATGGGGCCTAGCTGCCTAGACCAGAAGGGACTGCCCGCCTGTGGGGCTTTGCCTGTCAAGATTGGGGTGAGTGAGTCTGGAGACTCAGTGGTCCAACTGACAATGACTGGTTTGGGGGTAGCTAAGAAGCCATTCAGATGCCTAGTTTCGGGGTGCCTACTATAGGCTGCCCAGATATTGAGATGACCAACTGGGAGTCCACATTGTATGTGAGAGCTGGGACCCAAATGCCAAGTTGAGTGGCGACTCCCTAGGTCACCTGAGGTTGACTCTGTCATCCAATGCCTCCCTGGAGGGAACTGTCATTCTTGTGTATCAGAAGCCTGGTTTTGGAGGGGCATTTGAGAGGTGGGACTAGCTGCCTAGTTTGGGGGGGGTTACTAATGAAAATTTCCTAATACTTATATACAATTTGGGGCTACTGATCATCAAGGCCTAGTTGCCAAGGCTTGACGTAACTGTCACTGGGGTTCCTTGTACCTGGCTTAGGAGTGATGGAGTTTGGGGTGTTGTTGCCTAGTATGGGGGTGTCTGAGGCTAATCAACCCAGGTACCTAGTTAGGGGTGACGGACATGGAGCCTCAGACCGTGGGGAGCCTAGATGCCTGGATTAGAAGTGGCTTGAAGTGGGGGTCTTGATATCTAGTGAGGACTAACCTTGGGGCCCAGATACTGAGTTTAGGGTTAACCAACTAGAGGGGTTCTAATGCTTATTTCATTTTGGAGGTGCTGACACTGGAGTCCCAGCTGCCCCTTTGGGAGGAGCTCAATGTTAGGTGTCTGTCGAGGCTGTGGTGGTGAAGAGGTTGGAGGTTACTGTCTATGGGGGATCCCGAGGCTTATTTAATGGTGAGGGTGGCTGAATGAGCCTTGGGATCTAGTTAACAAATTTGGGGGTAACTGTGGGTCCCTGTGGCCACAATGGTGAGTAACTGGTCTGAGATCCAGAAGCCTGGTCTGGGGAATAGAGGCTAGCTTGGGACACTTGACTATGGGGTCCACATCCCTAGTTTGGGGGGCCACTGGGTCTAGAGATACCAGAAGCTTGGTTTGGGATGGGTATGGGGACTGTCTTAGTATCCTGTGGCTTAAAACAGCAGGAATGTATTCTCTCAGAGTTCTGGAGGCCAGAAGTCCAAAATCAAGGTGTGGCCTCCCTCTGAAGGCTCTAGGGGAGGATTCTTCTTGCCTCATCCAGCTTCTGGTGGCCGCGGGCCTTCTGGTGACTGCCGCCCTCCCTCTTCTGTCTCCACATGGCCTTCTCTTCTCTCTGGCCATGTCTTCTCTTCTGTCTCTTAATAAGGACATTCAGGGGCGCCTGGCTGGCTCAGTCAGCGGATCATACGACTCTTAGGATCCTGGGGTTGTGAGTTCCAGCCCCACGTTGGGTGTAGAGACTGCTTAAAAAAAAAAAAAAAAAAAGCCTTAGGGGCGCCTAGGTGGCTCAGTTGGTTAAGCTTCTGACTTCGGCTTAGGTCATGATCTTGGGGTCCTGGGATCAAGCCCCACTCAGGCTCGGCGGGAGTCTTCTTGTCCCTCTCCCTGTTTACCCCCCTCCCCACTCATGCTCTCTTTGTCTCTCAAATAAAGAAAATCTTTTTCAAAAATCTTAAAAAAAAAAAAGACATTCATCTTTGGATTTAGGGCCCACCCAGGTAATCCAGGATGATCTCATCTCAAGATTCTTCACTTAATCACATCTGAAACACCCCTTTCTCAATAAGGTCACATTAGCAGGTTCTGGGGTTAGAACATGGATGTATCTTTTTAGGGGGCTACCATCAACCCACTACAAGGGTGTTTGAGAGAGGCACCCCAAATTCTGAGTTTGAGTCACACTGATGATGGGGCTCCCAGAGTTTGGTTTAGGATGATCCACCTTGAGGGTCAGCTCCAGATGACTGATTTGGGGATTTTTTTTTTTAAGGTTTTATTTATTTATTTGACAGAGAGAGACACAGCGAGAGAGGGAACACAAGCAGAGGGAGTGGGAGAGGGAGAAGCAGACTCCCCGTGGAGCAGGGAGCCCGATGCGGGGCTCGATCCCAGGACCCTGGGATCCTGACCTGAGCCAAAGGCCGACGCTTAATGACTGAGCCACCCAGGTGCCCCTGATTTGGGGATTTTGACTTGATTTGCCTACTTTGGAAGGGTAAGAGCCTATGAGGTTCTAATGGTTAGTCTAGGGATAACTGAAGTTTGGGAACCAAAGGTGTAGTTTGGGGAACACTAAGCCTCAGTGTCAGAGTCCTATCGTTGGAGTGTCTGAGGTTGGGAGGCTAGCTGCCTAGATGGTAGGTTAACTTACTGAAGAGTTCCTAACCCTTATGACTGGGCGGTGGGGGGGGGCGGTGAGCTCTGAGCTGGGAAGCTCAGGTGTGTATTTTAAGGGCAGCTGATGCTGGGGTTCTAGATGCCAAGTTGGGAAGCATCTGGTACTCCAGATAGTTGTTTGAATGGCTGGCTGGTTGTTCAAATGCCTAGGTCAGGGTCACCAATGACTGGGTCCAATGCAACATTTGGGGTGATCGTAGAGACCCGGATGACTAATGTCAGGGTGATTTGCTGGGGGGTTCCTCATCCTGGTGTAGTAGCAATGAGTCTGGGGAGCCAGACGTCTAGTGAGGGGGGGTCTTAAGCTGGCAGCCCAGATCCAAAGTTGGGACTGATTGAGTCTGGGGATCAAGATTGGGGTAGATCAGTTTAGGGGTGACTGAGTTTCAGTCCCATTTCCTAGTTTGTGTTGAGAATGGGGGGTCACATGTTGAGTGGGGTGGCTGCAGCTGAAGACCCATTTGTCTAGATCGTGATTTATCTCGGGGTCCTCATGTTTGCTTAGGGTTCAATGAGGAAGGTCTAGTTTAGGTGTGCCAACTTTGGGGCCTCCTGATGCCTAATTTGGGGGTACTGAGTCTGGGAGAATGAATGCATATTTTAGGGATGACTTGTGGAGTTGCTGATGCTTATTTTGGGGTGACTGAGCTAAGGCCCTCCTTTACCCTATCATTTTCTTGAGCTGGGGGTTTGGAGTGAATGGGGCTGAGGCCCAGAATCCTTATTTTGGGGTGTTTGGGGCTAGGTGGGGGTACAGTCCTTGGTGTTTCTGAGTCTGGATTACTATTCATGAGGCCTGGTGTGACCTGTCTCAAGGTAGAGGTCTGATCCTTGGGGTCTTCAGTCTGCATGGGGATTTCTGGAGGAGGGTGGGGGTGGGGGTTCGCCTACCAGGCTTGTGGCTATGTACATGCCTCCTTTTGGGGAATCTGAGATGGGACCAGAAGTGCTAAAGACTTGATCGCTGGCTCTGGAGTCCCCACCCCCAGCACTGCCCCCAAGGCTGAGACCCTCCTGTGGGTGTTCAAGGAGACAGTCCATTTTCGGGGGTCACCAATTTGGGGGTGACATGCCCGGAATCCGTGGTTCCGATGGGGGCTAAGGGGGCCCGGGCGGGGTGGGAGTGGGGGGCGCTTCGGCGCAGAGCCCGGCCGCGGCCCCCGGGGCTGGCTGCGGCGGGGGTTCCCGCGGGAAGCAGAGCGCGGCGGGGCAGCCGGCGGCGGGAGGGCGAGCGCCGGAGTGACAGGAGAGGAAGAAAAATGGGCCGAGAAATCAGAGTGGACGCGCGGGGGGCGCGAGTCCGAGAGCGGGCTGCGGCGGCGGCGGGCGGGGGCCGCGCCTCTGCCTCGAGGGACGTCGCCCGCGCGCCTTCCTGGGCTCCCGGCCCTGGAGGCCGGGCAGGGTGATCCGAGAGCCCTAATTCCAGTCCTGCCCGCCCCCCCCGGTTCCAGTCCCCACCCTTCCCGCGGTCCAGGTTCCCTCCCGCGCGTTCTGTGCGCCCCCCTCCCAAGGTCTTCCCTCCTCCAGGGAGTTCTATTTACTTTCTCCTCGTTCTGACCCACCTCACAGCCTTCTGCTCCCCCCTCCGCCTGCTTTCTAGCTGAGTCGCCCACGTTCTAAACTCTGCCTCTGCTACCTAACCCCCTTCCCCTCCGCGTCCTGGGCCTCCTCCTCCATTTCCAACTCGGTCCCTACACTCCAACTCCCTTTTTCTTCGCGCCCCCCCCCCCCGCAAACCCCCTCCCAGCCCTTCCAAAGGTTTGAAGCGGAAATGGGGCGCGCGCGGCGGCGGCGGCGGGGGAGGGGCGGCGGCGGGGGGGAGGGGCGGGGCGGGGGCGGCGGCCAATGGAGCGGGAAGCAGGACAAATGAGGCCCGGCCCGCGCGGCCGACAGGCCCCTCCATCTTCCCATTAGCGCCTAATGGCCCCCCCCGCCGCCGCCTGATGAAGATTTATCGGCCCCGGAGCCCCCGCCCCCTCCGCCCCCCCCGCCCCCCGGCCGCCCCTCGCCCGGCCGGGCCTCCCCGCCCGCCGCCCAGACACCTGATGAAGCCGTCAGCGGGGCGGGAGGGGCTGCGGGAGCCCGACCCGGCACGGCGGGCGGGGGCCGGACCCGGCAGCCGGAGCGAGACGGGAGGCGACCTAGAGAAAGTTCCGGAGACGCCGAGTCAGGGACCCGGGGAGGGAGCCGAGGGAAGGGTCCGATCACCACCCCCAGCAGTCAGTCAGCCCCCAGTTGTCTGCCGGGGAGCCCGGGAAGGAGTGGGAATGGGGGCTCCCGCAAGGCAGAAGGTGTCAAGGCCTTCGTGGGTCTGAGGGGGAGGATGGAGCTGGTGGCGGGGAGGGCGGGAACCTGGGTCCGAGAGACAAGTGGGCTCCAGACATGAACTTCAGGATCCTGAGAGAGGAGAAGGTTGGGGACCAGGACTCCCGGGCCCCGGGAGGCAGAGGGGGCTGGAAGGCAGAGGGGGCTGGGAGACTTGACTCCGGGGCCCTAGGCTGGGAGCTTGGCATTGGGGGGGGCTGGGTTGGGAGGCCCCTGATTGATTTCTGTTTACCGGCTGTCCCCGCGGGCGGAAGAGCGAATCGCGCCCCATCCATCAACAGGCTCGCAGCCTCCCTAATAAAAACATTTTACTCCTAAATGATCTCGAACTAATTAACTCAAAGTGTTAATTAAAGTTTGCGCAGACAGCATTGTCATCAGGGAGGGCGGTGGATCCATCTTCCTGAGAGAGAGACAGGGTTTGGGGGGGGCATCTGGGGAAGAAGGGAGAGCTTCCCATCCCCCTCCTACACTGACTGCCGCCCACTGGCGGTCCCCACCTGTCCTGGCGGCCTCCCCTGCCTTCTCCCCGTACATCTCTGCCTCTGTCTCTGAGTTTGGCTCTGTGGCTCTCTTTACCTGCCTGTGTCTCTTCCATCTCTGGCGCCGTGTCAGTCTCTGTCTCTGAGTTTTTGTGTCTTTCTGTCCCCATCTCTTGCCCTCTTGCCAGAACACTGTCCCCCATGTTGATCCTACTTCCCATTCATGTGTAACCTTTATCCATGTGTCTGTGTGTGCCCTGGGGTTATGTGTGTGGACACGTGTGCATCAGAATTTGCATGTGGACAAGCATATAGGTCAGAGGATACACATCTGGATGTGTGTGTCGGTGTGTGTGTGCACGTGTGTGAGTCCAGAGGCATGTGTGTGGATGCGTGAATGGTAATGTTTGTGCATGCACAGGTGTGCCTGAACCCAGGGCCGTGTGTGCATCAGGACGTGTGTGACCAGTGCCTGTAAGGCTGTGGGACTCCAGCAGGGAGTCCCTGAGACAGCGAGGACCTCTGTAGGTCCCTTGGGACAGGGCCTGGGTCTCCTTCCTGTTTCCCTCCAACACAGGCAGGAAGGAGCAGATCAGCAGGTGTACTAGGTAAGTGAGGGACTAGGTGTGAACTCGCCTGTGAACTCGTGCCCATGTGGAAGTGCAGCCCCTCCCTGTGCCTCTGGACAGGCCCATCCCCCACCCCCTTCCATAGCCCAAAGCGGGCAGGGCAAGGGAGCTGGGGCCAGGACAGGCCACCAGGCCATGGGCATCCGTGGGGTGGCTGGCTGGGCGGCCCCGGTGTGAGCTCATACATCAGGGCTGACAGGCTCCGAAAGCCCCGGAATTAAAACCTAAATCGAATATTGATCACCCGCTCCGGCCGTGGCGCCCACTACGGCCCCCCCCAGCTCCCCCGCGCTTGCTCCCTGCTCTCAAGCGGCACCACTGTCCTGTCTTTCTCTCTGTCTTTTTTGCCTCCTCTCTCCCCTGCTTCTCCTCACCCCAGCCCTACTTCTTCTGGTGACTTGTCTCTGTCCCCAGCAGGTGCCCTCATGACCAGAGACAGAGAAAGAAATACCCAGAGACTGAGAGAGAAACATAGTCACAGAGACCCATGGATGCACAAAAGAGACCCGGATGTGAAACAGTGAAACGCAGACCCCAAGTCAGACCCAGAGCAAGCAGCACATAAACACAAATCCAAGCAGACAGACAGACACAAGCACACAGGCACCCACAGATAAACACAGAGGAAGTCCCACGCAGTCACACCCTTAAAGTCACATAAACACTCACACCCAAATACAGCACACAGGATGCACACAGAGAAAGTTACACTCGGACCCAGACAGGCAGACAGACATCCATAGTCCCCAAGGAGTTACAGCCACACACCCATGGGGCACATAGGCACAGGGGTGTGACACACAGATGGAGAGACAGGCAAGTTACAACGACAGAGCCCAACAGCGACAGAAATTATAGCCGTCCACACAGCACAGAGACACACAGCTCCAAGTGGCGAAGAACACACACACACACACAGGCTCCCTGTCCCCCAGTTTCCATTCATCCTGACACAACAGCCACCTCCCTCTGACTCACCCCAGATGCCACCCCAGTCCTGGATCTAGAACCTGCACAGAGACAAGGTTCTCAGACCTCATTCCCCCTGCTCCAAACCAACACCGAGCAGGCCCCCCATGCCCTGGGGTCCTGGGCTGGTCCAGGAAGGGAGCTAGAGAGATAGACTCCAGAGGGGACAGGGCCAAGGTCATGCTCCTCGGGCTGGTCCAGGGATCTGAGGCCCAGTCTCAGACCACCTGTGGGATGGAGGCTGGACAGGGGAAAGAAGTTCGCTGGGCCATGAGGGCTGGGGGCCCCACGCAGTGGGCAAGGGCACTGCCCCCGCCCCCACCCCCACCCCCAAGGCTTCCCGGCTGGGGCTGGGGTGGGCGGCGGTGGTGGAGGCGGGCGGTGGCGGCTGCCGGGGAGAAGATGAATCTTTCATGAGTGATTTGCGGCCGCCTCTTCTCGTCCCGTGTTGTTTAATGTTTCAATTTGGGCGAAAGCAAAACATTCAATCAGGCGGATTAAGTGCGTAATGCGTCTCATCGCTCAATCTGTCGCCTCCGCCGGGCAGCCCGCCGGGTGGGGGGGATTAGGAGGGGGTGGCGGGCAAAGACCCTGGCCGGGGAGCCCCATCCCCAGCTTCACTCCTAAGCTGTGCCTTGGGAGGCCCCTCAGCCTGGAACCCCCACCAGGCCACAGTCTCCCCCAATCCTGGGTTCAGCCTCACCCCCACCCACCACTTTCTGCTCCATCTCGGGGTGTCCACTTGGCTTTGGGGGCCCTGGCTCCTCTGTACCCCTCTGTCCACCTGCCTTGTTCTGTCTGTCTCTCCGGTGCGTGTCTGCCTGTCTGTCTAGGTGCGTCAGCCTGTTTCTTTCTGTGTGTCCCTCTGTCTCTCCATGAGTGTCTGCCCATCTCTAGCTCTGCCCTTAGCTCTGTGCCTGTATGTCCTTATCTCTCTACCTGTCTTCTCTCTGCCTGCTCCCCGGGTTTCCTCTTCCTTCTATCTCCCTTCTCTAGATTTATCTGCCATCCCCCTGCCACACTGTCCTTCTGTCCACATGGCTCCTGTCTGTCTCTCGAACTAGCTGTACCCATCTTCACACCAGCCCAACACCAGTCTGTCCCCGCTCTGTCCCCACCCGATTCTGCCCATCTCCATGCCCAGTCTCCTCTCTCTCTCAACCAGCATCTCAATCCTCTGCCTGCCCGACCCTTGCCCCTCTATCTGCCTACTTCTCTGTCCCCTGTTCATCGCTGTCCCTGTCTGTGTTCACCTGTCTCTCTGTCCATATCTCTCTGTCTCTGCTCCCCTGTGGGTCTGTCCCTCCTCCTTCCCTTGACCTTGTCAGCTCCCTATCCCTGGCCAGCTCAATCTCCATGTCCACTAGGGGGCAGCAGGCACAGGCTTTTCCGGTGGGGAGGCTGACAGGATGGCTGAGGAGCTTCCCAGCCAGCCCCTTCGCCTCTGTGCAGACCATCCCGTTCAGGAGGGTCCATGCCAACCAGCCCCTCCTCCCTCCGACTCAGAAGTCGGGGTCCCCAGCCATCTTCTCTCTCAGAATCCAGGGTGTCCTGTCCTCCAGCCCCCTCTTTCCTCTCTTCAGGCAGCCTGTGAGCTGCTGGGGGGAGGCCAGGTTGGGGGGATGGAGATTTCAGCCAGCGGGGTGCGGGGGGCACTGGCAGGCTCACCACTGCCTGCTGCTGAGACCCATAGGGCTGCAAGGCCAGGCACTCAAGCGTGTGCAGGGACAGGGAACACACAAGTCATCAGATTCAGTCATAGTGTGCAAGGGCACACACACCCAGATGGCCGCGAACACACGCACCCCCCTACCCGCAACACAACCCCAGGCAGACTCCAGGAGCCTGGATCAGAGCCCTCGCTGCCAGGGCAGCTCATGGACACACAACGCACACACGGTTTGGGACTGTGACACACACACACACTTCCCCCATTCAGAGTGACTTTGGGGGACAGCCACAAGCAGGACAGACCCCCATCTGGGCAAGTGCCCTCAGCCCTGGGACCTCTCTGGCCTCTGCCCCGCCCCCGCTCATCCCATCCCCTGTCCCTCCAGTCGCTCAGCACTGCTCCCTCCTGCTCCCTAAGTTGCCCTTCTCCAGCTCTCACTTTCTGGGTCTTTCCCCTCTCTGTTTCCCCTGCCTCTTTTGCCATCTTTCCCTTTCTCTGAATTTGTCTTTGTCCACGTCTTTGCGCCTCTGTGGCAAGTCTCTGGCATCTGGGCTCGTCTCGGAGACACTGTCTCTCTGTCATGCTGTCCTGCCCCCCAGTCTCTCTCCGAACGTCTCTGTCAGTCTCTGTCGCCCCCGCTAACTCGGCTTCACAGCCTTTCAGTTTGTCTCCATGTCTCTGCACGCGTCTCTGCCCCGGGCTCCCCGGGCCGCGCTGTCTGTCCTCTCCCTAGGTCTCTGTCTCTGTCTCTCTGTCCATCCGTCTCTCTCCTCCCGGCCCCTCCCGCCCTCCCCCCTCTCCCTCTGTCTCACTCTTCGCCTCTCTCTTTTCTCTCTCAAGTGTTTTCAATTTTATTCTGAGTGGAATTAACTACCCCTGATGTCAAATTGCCGCCGAAATCGATAATAATATCTTTACAAAAGAGGATATTCTTCTCTCGGAGAACGGCCTCTGAAAAATGGAAAATTTAGTCGAAATTGATTCATTACTTGACACTTTATAGAACGGCTGCGTATTGATCGCACCTGTCATGTCCCATCTCCCCTAATCGAAGCTGAAGGCCGGCTCCGATGCCTGCTATTTTTCATAATTCCACCGCAGCCGACAGCTCCCCAAACACGGCCGCTCGCCCGGCCTCCGCCTCCCTGCGCCGGCCGCCACCGCGCGCGCCCTCGGCCTGGCCCTGGCCTCGTGGGCAGCACCTGCCGGCCTGCACACCCGCCTGTCCGCCAGTCCCCTGCTGTCCTCCGTCTGTCCGCCGCCCCCACCACTGTGGCCACTCTCTTCTGCTGTCTGTCTGTCCCCTCTGCCCAACCCCAAGCCCTAAGTCTGCCTGTCCTTCTCCTGGGACCCCTCCCGCATCTGTCCATCAGTCTTCTCAACACCCCACTCTTGTCCAGCTGTCTGACCCCCCCCACACCCCAGGCCCCAGGCCCACACCCTGGCTGGCTGCCTCCTGCTCTCCTGTCGGCCTGTGTGGTGGTCTGTCTGTCCTGCCCCATCCCCTGCCAGCATCCCTCTACCACCTTCCAGGGGGTGGGGGTGGGGAGGAGTGGGGGAGGGGTGGGGCTGCTGTCTGCTCCCCAGCCCCCCAGCAGATTTGCCTCCCCTTGGCTCTGGGTTCCCTCCCACTCCCCAACACCTTCGGTAAGGCCTGGCCCAGTTTTAGTCCCCCTCCCCTGCCCTCCTCCCTGCACCCTCTCTACTGCTTTTCCCCTCCTCCCCTCCCTGGGTCTCCCCAGGTCCCTGAGTGACAGGCTCTGCCCTCACTGGGGAACCAGAGAGGAATCGGACCCAGGCCCTGCCCTCAGGGAGCCTCCAGCCGGGGGCTGCTGGTGGGGATGTCGGACGGTGCAGAGGAAGTGCGGAGAGCCGGGGTGGGGCCCTGTCGGTCCAAGCTGGAGACCAGAGTCTAACATGTCGGGGGGGGGGGGGCAGTTACGCAGATCCCACCCCCTCCAGCCAGGCTGCCGAGGCTCGGGTCCCACTTCCATTAACTAGCTGTGTTAACGGTGGGCAAGTGACTTCTGTGCCTGGGTTTCCTCATCAGTAAAATGGACACAATGTGAGACAGCACCTGCCTCGTAGGGTTGTCGTTGACAGAATTAGAGGAGTTCATCTCCGCGTAGGGTTTGGGCCAGTGCCCGGCCCCAAACAAACACCAGGAAAGGGTTCATTGTCATGGCCGTTAGCACAGCGCACAGACCCTGCTCCGTCCACCCCGTCCTGAGCTCCTGTGGCTCTGCGAGAGCCATGCAGGGCGACGGTTAGGCGGTGGCTTCCTGAGGCGCGCGGTCTGCTTATGCCCATCCTGGCTTCACCCTCTGTCACACTTAGTGGTATTTGCTGCACCCGGACGCCTCTTGCAAGGGTGTTATAAGCGATCTAAAGGGAGGCTTTAGCCCCAACAGAGGGGCCCTCGCACTCCTTGGGGGTTAAAAAGACTCTAATGGCTGTTACGGAGCCCAGAGGTTGTTCCCTGCTTCTTGGGTAATAAATTCAGTCCACTGGGTGTTACGGGCTGGTTGAGGGTGCCCTGTCTCTCTCTCCCTCTCTCTCTCTTTTCCAGGGGGCATTAAACACCCTGAGGGTGTTCTGTCTCAGTGGGGTGTTAACTACACCAGTCTACTAGTGCAGCCTCCCTGGGGATGTTAACTGCAGCTTAATGGTCCCCCTCCTGTGAGCTGCTTCCTTCAGTCAGGTAGGTGTTGGCAATACTGCTAACGATTGAAGAGGCTGCCTTGGTCGCTGCCCCCCTCCCTGGGAGTGCTCGACTGTAAGAACTCTCACTTCTGTCGAGTTCTTACGTGCTTACAGGATGCACCACACTCTGACATCCTCCTCATGAATCCTCCCAACCGCCTGGGGCTCAGAGAGGGAACATGGATTGTCCAAAGATGCACAGCCCGAAAGGTCTTACGGAAATCAGGAAGGTGTTTCCTGGGGGGCGGGGTGCGGAGGGGGGAGTCTGAGCAGATCTGAGCAGATGGGGGTGTGTCACGTGCCTATGGGCATGGTTGTTCAGCCGATCTGGCCCTGGCCACCGAGGGCATCAGAGCTCCCCCCCCGGGGGTCCTCCATAACCTCTGATGGGGCAACGGAAGCCCCTCACACCTGTCACTTATAGTCTCACACCCTGGGATGCCCTCCTCTCTCCCAGAGGCGGGGCTTAGAGATAAAGAGTGTGAAAGCCCTCGGGGCTGGTGCTCTTTGCTGACATCCCAAGGATGCTGAATTTTCTAGAAGGGTGTTTCGTGCAGTGTGATAAATGGCGCCTTTCCGGAGGGTGGGCTCTTACTGGCAGGTGTAGCATATAGTCCACTGGGTCCTTTCTGCTCAGGTGTGCCCTCTCTCCTCCCAGGTGTTGTGCTCTGCATTTAATGGCCATTAAATACATTCCAGCTGGTGTTCGTGATGTCCTGCCGGTGTTCTAGCTTTCTTGGAACACCTGGAGGCTGTTGTCTCGCTCCCGAATGGCATCACGTGCAGACGAGGAGTTCTACCTCCCAGTGGGTGCTGGGTGGGGTGTTCCCCGCAGTCTGGTGGGTGTTACGGACACCCAAGAGGTACCAGTATAGCTGGTGAGCTATCTCCAAGCATGCTGTGTACAGTCGGGGGTGGTTCTAGACACCCAGAGGATGGTGGCTCTCCTGCGGGGGTCTCGAGTATGGCCTAATGATGGGGTAGAAACACCCAGAGCAGGGGCTTCCTGCTGGCTCCGTGGAAGGGTGCTGTTCCACGTAGAAACAAGGGAGGGGATTCTCGTTTTCTAGCAGAGGTTAGTATTTTTAACGTGGTTATTTTGAAGCAGCAAGGCTTCCGGCAAGTGCTTTGTTTGGCGCTTGACCCAATGCAGAGTGCTCTCCACCGACCTGCCTAGGCGGTAGCTGTCATTACTGCCCTGTTTTGCAGCTGAGCAAACTGAGGCTCGTGCTTGCTAACTCATGCATAGATGCTTAGTGACTTGCCCAAGTGCATGGTGAGCAGTGGCTGGTGCAGCTGGAGTCTGTCTGAGGTTCTCGGGGCTCCTCTCCATCCTTCCATCTCCGCCCCCCCCCCCGCCTCGCTGAGGTCAGTGGGGGTTGGTGCGATCTTGCAGAGCTGCCTTGGACGCGGCATATTCATTTGGGGACGGTCGTTCTGCCCCAGCACTTGCCCTCTTGAGGCAGGTGACTCCAAGGGCTGCTGCTTCTCTGGGGCTGGGGGGCGGGGGCAGAGCCTGACCTGAGAATGGGAGAGAAAAGTGGGGGACAGAAGTGAGGAGAGGGGGGATGGGGGAGGGGAAGGCACAAGGGAAGGAAGAGGGGAGTGGATGGCGAGGGTGAGGGTCAGGCTAGGCCAGGGAGTCAGGAGGGGGCTGACTCTGCTGCTGGGGGTGCTGCTCTCAGAGCCCCGAGGCCAGTGGCTATCCTCTTTGTTATTTCAGGGGGAGCCAGATCCCCGCCCTTCCCTGTGGCTGCAGGTGTGGGTGAGTTCCTGCCACCGCGTGGGCCTGTGAAGGGGGATGTCGGTGTGTCTGTCCATATGCCCCGGGCTTGTGTGCCGCGGAAGGCCTGTGTTTTTAGGTGGAGTGTAGTTGTATGTCACCACGGTTCTGTGTGTGCCTGTGTGTCCAGTGTGTGGGGCAGTGGATCAAGGTACAGCTGTGTGTGCAGGTCGTGTGTCCGTCTGTTCGTGTATATGCTGCTCCGTGTGTCCCAGTGCCCGCTAGGCTGTGGATCCTGCGTGTGTTGGCACTGTCTGGGTCACTGTGTCCGTGCGCCCCGACGTCCGTGGGCCTGTGTCTGCTCTCCAGGCCGTGGGTCCGCGTGTCCGGGTCCGCTTTCGCGTGTCCAGCAGGGGTCCCGGCCACGTAATTGCTACCTACACCTCCCACCCGCCGGTGGGTTTGTCCGCGTGTCCTCCTCGGGAGGGGCGGGGCGGGGAGAGAAGGGGGGGGGTCTCGCTACCTCTCCACCCACCCCGCCCCCACCCCCACTCCCACTCCCTCAGTCCCGGGATCGAACCTTATTTAGAGTCGCGATTCGACATCTGTTTTCAAATTTGATCAGCTCTGAACTTTATTTTCCGAGTTTGAGGAAAATTATATTCCATCGATCGCGCTCCCGCCCCTCCCCCGCAGCGCCCGCCGCCGCCTCCATATATCTGCGAGCCGAGCCGGCCGGGCGGCCGCGAGGGCGGAGGCGCGCGGCGCGCCGCGGAGGAGCAGAGGGAGGAGGAGGAGGAGGAAGCGCAGGAGGCTCCGCAGGCCGGCCGCCCGCGCCCCCGCCGCCCCGCGCCCCCGCGCCCCGCCCCGGCGGCCCGCGCCTCTCCCCGCGCGCCTATCTCCGCGTCTCCCGGTCCCTGCGCGGCCTCCCTCTCCGGGTCCCCGGCCGTCCCTCCGTCTCCGGGTCTCTCCTCGACTCCCGCTCGCGCTCCGTCCCCCGGGGCCCCGGGCCTCGCCCCCCCCCCACCGCCCGGCCTCGTCCCCTGCCCCGGTGCCCGCTCCCCGGGACGCCGCGGGGGCCATGGCCGCGGGATCCCAACTTTAAACACTTCTCGCCGGACCGGAGCGGAGGCGCAAACCCCGGAAAGTGAGTGAGCGCCGCGGGCCGGCGCAGGGGCGGGGATGGGGGGCGGGGATGGGGGGGCGGGGCGCGGGAGGCGCTCCCGAGGGACCTTCGGAGCCCGGCCGCCGCGCCCGGGGCGGGGAAGGCGGGCAGGGTCGCCGGCCCCGGCGGAGGCGGAGGCGGAGGCGGCGGGTGGGGGCAGCGCTCGGCTCCGGGGAGGTGGGAGGGGGAGAGGTCTGGAGGTGCGCGCTCGGGGCAGGGGGCCAGGACGCGGGGGCGGAGGGGAGTGTGAGCGAGTGCGAGGGATGGGGCCCGGCAGACACCCGGGTCTGTTTGGGAACCCGGGCTGGCGGGCACACCTGAGGGTGGGTCTGGACCTTTGGGGTTAGAATCCTGGGGCGGTAGGGGGAATGGGGTGTGGAGTTAGGGGCCAGGACTGAAGGCTTGAAATTTGGGACCTGGGGGTTCAGAGCCAAGAGACTGCATATTTGGGGTTGAGAGCTGTTTGGGGCTGGGGGTCAGACTAGGGGTGTGGACATCTGGGGCTGTGGTCAGTATGGAGGTTTGGATGGGGGGCCTTGAGCTGGGAGGTCTGGATTTGGAGCTGGAGTTCAAGGCTGAGGGTCTGCACATTTGGGTCTGGATATTTGGTGTATGGGGGTCAACAGGGCCTGTGGGAAAGACATTGGGCCAACATAAATGGGTCTGCACACTTTGGGGCTGGGAGCGCAGGTCTAGCCCTGACCTTCGAGGGGGGCTGTGTCCTTCTGGGGACAGGTGGCTGAGTATGCTGCCTACCCTCTCTGTTATTCCACAACCGTCCCAGGGCCGTGCTGGGCCACCTCCGCCATCTCTTTCCTGGCTGGGTCTCTCCTTACGGGGTCTCTGTCTCTTTGGGCATCTCTGTGTCCGCCTCTAACTCCCAGAATCTTTCTCTGTCTCTCTCAGACTCTGTCTCTCGAAGCATCTCTCTCTCCCTCTTTGGGTCCAACTCTTGGACTATCTCAGAATCTCTGCCTCTCTCTTTCCATGTCTTTCTCAGAATCTCAGTCTCTCTGTCTCTGCCTTTCTCTGTCTCTTAACTATCTCTCTGTCTCTCCCAGCATCTCTGTCTCTGTCTCCCCCTCGCTGGTTTCCGCTCAGATTAAGCCGGGGACCTAATTCCAGGCCCAGGATCGAATTTTCTGGCAACAAAGGGAAATAGCGAATCGATCGGTCGCTCCGGAGATTAAGAGACAAGCGGCGCGCGGATCTATCACGGCTAAACGGCCCCCCCCGCCTGCTCCCCCTGCCCGGCCGGCCCACCGAGGCCCAGACGCGCTCCGCATCGCCAAGCAGCCTCAGGAGCCCGGCTGCCCGGCAGGCCCTGCCGACCTCACTGAGCCCAGAGCTAACGGGTGGGGAGCTAACTGCCTGCCCTGTCCGGGGGGCCAAAGCCAGAGGAGGGATCCCAGCGCCAGAACTGGCCCCTGGGGAGGCGAGGGGAGGGAAGTGAGCGAAATCAAGGCAGCAAATCACCCTGAAGAGCCACGCTGCACACACCTGTGGCCTCAGGTAACACCTTTCACTCCCACCTGCCTATCCGCACACCTGTCACGTTAACGTTTCCCTTTCAGTTCCCCATATCTGGACGTGCAGGTAACATTAGTCTCCTTGTACCTGTCCCCTGCAGGTAACCTGTCCTCTTCGTCTGTCCCTGTAGGTACCACCTGTTTCCTCTCACCTGCTTTTCCAGGTAACACTTGTCCCTTGAAACCTGCCCCAGAGATGCCCACGATCTCTCAGGTAACAACACATGTTCCCTCTTACCTACTCCTCCAGGTAACACCTGTTCTCCAAAATCTACCCTTCCCACTCGAATCCCTGCATCTGTCTCATTTCGCGCCATAGTGTCCCTTTCCTACCTGCCCCTGCATCACCCCACCTGTCCCCTAAAGCTCCAGACACGCTTATTTCTCACGCATTCACATTTCTTCACTTCTGCCTCCCCTCAAGCAGTACCTGTTCACCGTATCTTCGCGTGCGCGCGCGCGCGCACACACACACCTTCCCTTGCACAGAAGCACTGACACGTGTCTTCTCTGAATCTGCCCTCAGGTAACACCTGCCCCCTCCCTCCTCTCCTGTCCTGTACTTCTCCCTCACAGTGCTAACCGCAGCCACCCTCATCCCGGTCCTTCCCGAGGAGCTTCCTTCGCACGTGTCCCCTGGGAATACACCTGCCTCACCCCGCGCTCTCTGCTGGTCCCCATCTCCCATCCTCTTACACAGAGATACCTACTTCCACCTGTCTTTCCCACACCTGTCTTTCCCACTTGTCATTTCAGGTAACTCATCCCAGACAACATGTGCACCTGCCCCACCTGTCTCCTGACCTCAGCACGGCTTGATTGCTCACACATGCCGTGGTCCCTGGGTATCAGGTGTATCCTCCTTCCTCATGTCCCCCTCTCTCCTACAAGCCCTTGTCCTCTGAAAGGCCCCTGTCTCGCCTCCACACTTGCTGCTCACCTTCTCACTATCTCTCCGTCTCTGCTTCTCTTCGTCTCGCTATCTCACGACACACAACCACACCACGCTGCTTCCCACATACACAGGTTGGGGCAGAGACTCTGTCCTTGGCCACAGGCACTTGCCTGACCTGTATACCTGTTTCCCCACACCTGTCCCTCGGGCACTGTCTGCTGCTCTTCTTTACCCATACCACTAATTTCCCATGTTTCTCACTTCCTCCTTCCTTGCTGCCCAAGGTCACACCAATCTCTCTACACTTTGGCCCCTTCCTCACCTGTCTGCCCCAGGCATCACCTGCTCCGGGTCCACGCCCCTGCCTCATTTCTTTGGCAAACAGGTGCTGGGACTTCCCCACCTGCCCCCTCCCTAATCTCTCGCTGCTTTACATCTCTTCCAGTGGGTCTCTGCCATTCCCCTGGTGTCCCCAGCTTGTCCCCAGGGGGAACGCCTACTCCTGTCCCCACTCCTGCCCCACAGACGTGCACCAACATCAAGTCCCCTTCGCTCTTCCCCCTCTCATGAAATCCATGTAACTTGTCCTTTCATAGCTTTTTCTTAAAAAAAAAAAAAAAAATTTTTTTTTTTGAGTAAGCTCCACGCCCAGTGCGAGGCTTGAATTCAGGACTCCGAGGTCAAGAGTCACAGGCTTTACTGACAGAGCCAGCCAGGTGCCCCCCTTTTTCAGACATTGTGTACTCATCCCACATCTCTCAGCCACCTTGTCTCAGCTGTGCTCATCCACACTAGCTGCTCATGCAAGCTGTCACCCCCACGTGTTTAGCGCCCACCCCTCAGATCCCTCACACCTGTCTCCAGCCTGCTCCCCTCTGGAAATACCTGTCCCTTTTCACAGGACACGTCACCAGCCATCTATCAGGGAACACCTTTCTTGATGGGCGTAAGTACCACCTGTAGCATTTGTTAAACACCCAGGACACCTGTTCCCAGCTGTCCCCACACCTGCCCGCTGCATTGTACGGACTCCCTTACGCCAGAGGTTCTCAGACTTCTGCGGGCATTGGAAACCCCTGGAGGGCCTACTGGGACACACAGCTCTGGGCCTCACCCCCGAGCTTCTGGTGCGGCGGGTCTGACCCAGATGGAGCCTGAGACTCTGCATTCCTCACAAGGTCCAGGTGCTGCTCCTGCAGGTCCACGGACCACCCCTGGAGTAGCACCTACCTACTCATCCCGTGTTCCCAGCTAGTGCTTTGTTTTTTTTTTTTTCCTAGATTTTATTTTTACGTAATCTCTGCCCCCAGCATGGGGCTCGAACTCACAACCCTGAGATCAAGAGTCGCGGCCAGGCGCCCCATCCAGCTACTGCTTATTAAGCCTGTCTCTGTGACAGGCAGTGTTCTCGGTTCTTCCTAACCACGGTCTCCTTTCATCTTCACCAGACCATATGAAGCACGTCCTTTCTCTTATCCCCACTGTACGGAGAAGGAAACTGAGCCTGGGGAAATGGAGTTATTTCTTGGCGGTCTCAGAAACTGGGAGATCTCGGAGGCCATCTGACTACAGTCATCCAGGTGTCCTTAGCTCCGCACCTGGCTATCAGGTGACCCCCTTCTTCCACGGACACATCTGTCCACCTTGTTGCTTGGGCAGCGTGTGTCTCTGCATCACGCCGCCAGCTGTCTGCACCCCAGCCTCCCCCTCTCCCCCCTACTCCTGCCCTCGGACACGCCCCACCTTCCTGCTCGCACAACTGGCCTCTCTCGGACACGGACTCCCGGGGCCAGGCTCGCCATCGGCGTCCTCACTCCCACCTGCCCTCCCAGCTGCCTGGAGCCAGCCCAGCTCCTGCCACCACACACCTGTTCCCTCAGACACACCTTGTTCTCCAGAACTACCCATCCCTCCACGGGCTGCTTTCCCAGCTCCATTCCTCTTTGCCCACCCTGCCTTTGTTCGCTTCTTCTATTCCATCTCTGCCTCAGTCTGTCTGCCCACCTCCCCCCTGCCTGTCTCTGAAGCTGAGTCTGTGTCTCTCTATGTCTCTCCCTCCCTCCCTGTCTCCTTGTTCTCTGTGTTTCTCCACCTCTGTCTCTCTCGGTGTTTCTGTATCTTAACTCTTTTTAGTGTCTGACTCTTTCTCTGTGTCCTGTACTCTCTCTGTCTTTCTCAGGCTCTCTTTGTCTCCTCCCTCCTCTTCTTTCCTGGTCCCTTGTTCTCTCCTCTGGTGGTGCAAGTTTTGGGGGGCTTGAAGTCATGCTGACCCACTTTTGAGTCCAGGCCTCACCACCCACCCCTGTGGGACTTTGGCTAAGTTACTTTTCCTATCTGAGCCTCAGTTTTCACATCTGCGAAATGGGCATCCTGGTAGTTGCTACCTCCCAGGTCGTGGTGAGGATGGGGTGGTGAGGGGAAGCAGGAGGACCTGGGACAGAGAGGGGCAGGTCTTCCCGCCAAGGCTCCCTTTCTGTCCCTGTCTTTCTCAGGGCTGCTGCCCCACCTGGCTGTCAGCGGGAGTGTGTGTGGTGGGGTAATGGAGAGAGAGATGGGCAGAGGCGTCCGGCCCAGGGCTTGGGCATGGGCCCCGGTGTGGGTCTGGGGACAGGGATCGATCCGCCTCGGCGGCAGTGCGCGGGCCAGGATTGCATCTTGTCACAATAATTTATTGCTCTCATCCCGTCTGATCGATGGAGCTGAATTAGCACCGTGCGATGCCCCTGGAGCCCCGAGCCTCCCCCAGCCCGGCCGGACCCCGGCCCTTCTCTGGCCCTCATGGGATCCCCTGCAGCCCAGGCACCCAGCTCTAGCCGGCCTAGGCCCCACACCTGGCCCTGGGCTATCAGGCCCTGCCCCCTATCTCCTGTCCCCCTACCCCTCTCTTCCTTTTCTGCGTCTCACTTTTGCCTTCCTGGGTCTTTGACCCCATTTATCTGCTCATTTCTTCTGACCCTCAGTCACTCCCCTCTTTCCCATTTTTGTCCCCATTTTCCCATCTGTTTCCCTGTCCCCCTGTATTCCTGTGTCTCAGTCCTCCATCTATCTGTCCCTCTACCTCTCTGCTCCATTCCTGTCTCCATCCCTCTGTCCTCCTGTCCCCCATCTCTAGGCCCCTCACCCCAGGTCTTGCTATCCCTTGGTCTCTAGCTTTCTGTCCCTTGACTCACTATCTGTCTCCTGGCCTTGCTTCTTTTAATCTGAATTTCCCATTTAAACATTTCCTGAGCACATACTTGGTGCCAAGCCCCATGAACAAGACACACAGTGCCCCTGCCTCTTGGCTGTGACAGCCCAGAGGGGCTCTGGGACTCTCGGCTCCTGGGATTAGCTGGCCATGCTTGCCTTCAGCTTTCTGTCCCTGGACCCCGCCACCAATCAGTCTTGGCCCTGCACGTCTGTCACTGTCTCTGATACAAGGCTTGGGGCCAAAAGGTCCAGCCCTGCAGCTGGGTGGGGCCTGGGGTGTGGGGATGAGCCAGGGGAGGGAGCTGGGACTGAGGAGCCTTGGGAAGACATTGGGGTTCAGGATGAGGCAGGAGGTAGGAATGGGCCAGGTGGAGGTGAGGAGGAGGGGCAGGAGTTGGGGTGGCAGCCAGGAGCCCGGTCAGACCCCTGGGACACGAACCCCCCCCCAAGGACTGCAGCTGGGCATGGCGCTGGCCTCGAACCCACACCTGTGCTCCCCCCTCACTCCTGCCCCTGCCCAGCAGCCCCTGCCCTCCCTGTCCACTCCTTTGCCTCTGCCCTCCCTGTCCACTCCTTTGCCTCTGCCCTAATCCCTTAATTTTCCGCATCTCTGCTCCTCCTCTCCTTCCTCCCTGACTGGGGTCCCTCCTTGGAGCAGCTCTCTTCCCGACCTCCGCTCCCTAATTCACTTTGTCCAAGCTGCTCTGACTCATTCCCCTTTTCCGGGTCTCCCTAGCTCGGCCCCCTCCCCACTCTGTCTCTCGGGGTCTTGTTCTTTCCCCGTCTTTGCAGGACTCTCTGATCTCCCATCTTTTCTCCGTGTCTCTCTGGTCTCTGTCCCCATCTGTCTCCCGGTAGGTGTTGCTTCCTGCTTCTCTCTCTGCACCCCCCACATGTCTCTCCTTCTCCCTGTTTCCCCCCCACCCCCTGCGCTTCCTCCATCTCTTGGGGTCTCTGAGGGGGAGGGCAGGGGGTAGGGAAGCAGCCTGAGCTCTGGATCCACATCCGTGGTTGCGCCTCTCCCCTCCCCTCCCCTCCCCCAGTGCTGTTTGGTAGGCGGGGTGCGTGGCACTGCGGCTCCCACCTCCCTGGGGATGCTCCCCCCCATCACCCCCCAACTGACATGGTTCCGCGTGCTGGCCACAGCCCCAGGGACGTTCGTGCAGAGACTGGGACTCAGGGAGGGAGAGAGAGGGAGGGAGAGCGAGGGACCGACCCAGAGACACATGACAGGCAGAGACCCCAGCTTGAGGGAGAGACAGGGAGAGGGTGGGTGGGAGGTCTCCATCCCTGCCCTGGCTCCTTGCCTCCCAACCACCCCAAACCGCGTGTCACAGACACACCTCCTCCAGGCTGGGAAGCTGGTGCCTTGTCTGTTTGCCAGTCTGTCCTTCTGTCTCTCTTGCAGAGCGCAGCCTCGGCAGAGGTTCCGGGGTGCGTGCGGGTGTGTCTGCAACTGCGTGTGTGACACTGCGTGGGGGGGGGGCTTGACTGTCTTCGTGTGACTGGGACTTGCGGTCCGAGCAGGTGTGACCCGTGGTGGGGTGTGTGTGAGCACAGGTGAGTGAGTGTGGGAGCGTGAGGCTGCGGGGCCGGGAGAAGCCGTCCGAGCCGTGTCTGTGAGCACATGCGTGCTGCCGTGTGCCACTCGGCCGTGAGTGTCCGGTGTGACCGCCCGAAACTCTGGAGTTGTGCCGTGTCTGGACTTTCCGAGTTGGGCGGCGTGTCTGAGTGACCGGGGCGGCGGGCAAGGAGACGAGTGGGCCGAGGGAGGCGAGGGGGAAGGCCCCAAGCACCGGGCCGGTGAGTGTGCGTGGGAGAGACACAGGGAGGGGGTGGCTGTGGGGTGTGCTCACAGGACCCCCCAGCCCGGGCATCACGCCTGGCGGCGGGGGCCACTGTGGCCGTGTGTTCCGTGGGCCGGGGCTGCGTTGTGTCTCGGAGCCCGTGGGCTCCTGTGTGCGTCTGCGACCGGACACGAAAGGGTCCTGTGTGTGTCCCAGACGGTGCTGAAGGCTTCGTGTGCTCGCGCTTGCGGGTTTGTGTGTGACTGTTGGGTGGTGCATGTGTGCCCTCCTTGTGTGAACGGAGGGCGCCCAGCGAGGGATGCGCGAGGCCGTGTGTCTGATGATGTGTGAGCGTGGCCACGTGTTCGGTGCTGCTGTGTGTGGTGTGCGTTCTGTGGGCCTGTGTGTCGTGGGGGCCTGTGTGTGTGGTTCCGTCCCTGGGTTTTGTGTGCCCCGTGTGGGGATGGGCTGGTTCTCGTACACGCCGGCCTGTTGTGGGGATGACAGTGCGTGGCTTTGAGAGAAGTCGTGAGTGGTGTGTGTGTGTGTGTGTGTGTGACACGTACGTGCATACATACGCGGGCACTCACACCCCAGGCACACAGACGCCCCGCCCTGGGTCACGCCAGAGCGTTTGGTTGATGCAGGCTGGGACGGGGGTGGGGTGACCTCGGGGGCTGGGGGGGGCAAGTCCAGGCAGGAAAACCCCTGTCACCTTCCTGACCTGGTCCTCCCGGGACAGCCCCAGGGGCCTCCTTGGTGCCTACAGTGGGGCCGCCCTCGAGCCTGTGTGCACATGGACATGGCCGTGTGAGTGTGAGGACATGCACACTACAGTGTGTCAGCAGGCCCCCGTGCTCTGTGTGCCCAGATGGGACAGGGTGTGTGACGTGTGCCTCCTGGGGGGCATCTGGAGCGGGTGTGCAGGAGTCTGTTGTGTGTCTGCTGTGTGCACAGCTGTGTCCTACGCGGGGCTGTGGCGTAGGGAGGGGTGTGTCCCCAGGGTGGGGGCAGACGGAGTGTCAGAGTGTGTCCAGGCATGATGTGTGTGCGTGCGGGGGCGGGGGGCGGCAGGAGAAGGGTCTTGGGCCGCGTCTCTCTCCTCTTTAGACAGAGCCCTGGAGAAGATATGAAATTTAAAAAAAAAATCAATTTTCATTCCACTTGTGCAGATTGTGTTAAGGGGAGGGGGTACTGGGTGAGGGATGAAGGGGCTGTGGGGGGGAGGTGAGGCCCGAGGCGGCTCCCGAGGCGGCCGGAGCAGCTTAGAGAAATCAAAACAACTGGTTAAACCCCAGCCCAGGGGGCCGGGGTGATGGGGGGTGAGGAGACGGAGACAGAGAGAGACGTGGAGAGCCAGAGATACCCAGAGACGGAGAGAGACAGAGACAAGAAACGCAGCCCCTCGGAAACAGATCTTTGGAGCTAGAGGCAGGTAGAGAGGACAACAAAGACCTCCGTGCGAGGGACCCTGGCACCCAGTGGGCCCGAAGGTGGCTGGGGGCCCCGTCTCTGGAGAGCTGGCGGCGGAAGTAGGCCCGAGCCCGAGCCCATTTCCCGCGCAGCGGGGGGACAGTCAGCCGGACAGATGGTGGCAGGAGCAGCGGGCCCCGTGGTGGCTTCAGCTCCCAGGGCCCACCTCACCCTGACCAGCCCCTCAACCAGTTGGCCTTTGGGTCTGAGTGTGCGTGTGTGGCCACATGTGTTTGTGGTCTCGCGGTGGCCGTATTGTGGCCATGTGGCATCTCTGGCGTGTGTGTGTTGGAGCAATGTGCACGCGGGGCCTTTGGTGCTTGTCGTGGGACCCTAGGTGCTTTTGTGTGTCCCGTGTGTGTCCCGGTACGTCTCTGTTTCTGGGTGGCATCGAGTCAGTGTGTGCTTGTAAGTCGGTACGTCTGCCTCAGGTCGTGAGCCTCAGTGTGTCCTTACGTGTCTGTGTTAGTGGGTTTCTGTCCACGACTGGTGACTGTGTGTCTTTGTTTCTGTGGGCCGTTGAATTGGTGTGTGTCTTGTACGTGTGTCTGGAACCGCATGTCTGTTTCTCTGTGAATACCTGTGGCCATCCTGGTGTGTGTGTGTGACAGTCACACGCTTCCTGACTGCGTGGACCTGTTTGTGTGTTGCGTAGGACGTGGTGGTCCGTGTGCCTAGGTTGCCGTGTGGGTCTGTGTGCTGTGTGTTGGTTGTCATGGTCTTGTTGCATGCGATATTGTTGACAGGTGCATCACACGTGGGTGTGATGTGTGTTGTGTGTGACAGTGGAGTGTGTCACTTGGCTGAGGGGGTGTGATGTGTGCTGGTGTGATACGTGGGACTTCGTTGACCTGTGTCTGTGGGATGTGTTGTGCGTGACGGCGTGGTGTGTACCACTTTGTTGACCTGTGTGTGATGTATTGTGACGCTGTGGCTCTTGACCCGTGTCTGTGTGGTGTGCTGTGTGTCATTTTGTTGGCCCGTGTCTGTGTGGTGTGTGTGTGTGTGCCTGGACTGTGTGTCTGCTTGGCGAGGAGAGGAGAGCGGCGGCGTCTTGCCCGCCCAGCCCCTCTCCACACTGCTGCACGCACATGCACACACACACACCGCCATGGCTGCAGGCGGTGGAGATGGGGGGCGGGGGGGGGGTGTGGAGGAAGCAAAATAAAATTAAAAATTAAAGCTTGCCCGGAGTCCCCATCCGCACGGCACGGACCGGCGGGGCGGGGCGGGGGCTGCAGCAGCTCCCCCTCCGCAGCTACCAGGTCTGGGGCCGGCTGTCCGTCGTCTGTCCGTCTGTCCAGCATCCTGCCGGGGCCCCTTCCTGGCCCTGCAGCCCCGGCCCCCGCAGGCCCGCTCCTTCCATTGGTCGATCAGCGATCAATGGGGCCAGGGGGGCGCCAGGGGCAGGGCGAGATCAAAGGGGCCCCAAGAGACGGACACTGGGACAGAAACAGAGACGTGGAGACAGAGACTGAGGGATGCGGAGACAAGGATGTGGGGAGGAGAGACGTGGAGACCCAGAGACATAAAAGAGCGGTGTGGAGACAGGGAGCCGTGGGGACCCAGAGACAGACATGGGGACACACAGACGTGGCTCTGTGGACCCCGACAGTCGGGGCAGGGACCCAGTCTCTGTGGGCCCGACTGGACAGAGGCGGGGACAGAGGAGGGGCAGGCAGAGACGGCGAGACAGCAGAGATGCGTGTGAGAGATGCGGGGGGAGCGTGGGAGCAGGGCCCGGAGCGCCGATCCCACGGCTCCTCGTTATAACGTGTCCGGAGGAGGCGGCGGGGAGTTGAAAGCGTCGGGAAGAGAAATCAAAACCAACACGGAAATGAGAGGGGCCAATGGGGGTGGGGGCGGGGGCGGAGGCAGGAGGGAGGGGGACCCGGAGAGGCAGAGCGAGCGGGAGGTGGGAGAGAGGTGGCCGGCGAGGTGCGGAGCCGGGAGGGAGATGGGGAGACTGAGGCGGGACGGGCTGGGGGCACACAGAGCCGGGGTGGGGGCACAGCGGGGAGAGGGGAGAGCCCAGAGAAGGGCTGGGGACGGGGATGGGGAAGAGAGGGGGCTTGGGGAAGCCAGAGATCAGGGAGACCGAGGGAGGTTGGGGGGGCACAGGGGTTGGGGAGAGTAGGTGGAGAAGGATGGGAGGAGACCCCCGGATTGTGGGGAGACCAGGAAAGAGGGACAGAAAATGGAAAAGAGCTGGGGGGAGACAGGAGAAGGGGGGAAAGATGCGTGCAGAGAAATAAAGAGGGGGAGAGACAGGGAAGGAGATCAACAGAGAAAGTTGGGGAGATTGGATGGGAAACAGGGGACCTGGGGGCGTGGGGGCAGAGTGGCCACAGGCCAAGGAGGCAGATGATGTGGCAGGGGGCCTTAGTGCTGGGGGGGACTGTGTGGGAGAAGGCAGGCAGTGGACGCTGGGTCGGGGGGGGGGGGGGG
>NC_058418.1:11461477-11483294 GCF_002201575.2 Neomonachus schauinslandi | reverse complement strand
GGGGGGGGGGGGGGGGGGGGCCGCCTGGGTGTCCATGGGGACCGGGCAGGTCTGGAGGGAATGGGCCATCTGCCAAGCCTTGTCTGGTGTCCAAGGGGTGAGGTGAGGTTTATGGGGAACACAGCGGCTGTCTGGGATCTTCGGGCAGGGTGGTGTCTGGGAGGAATGCTGTGTTGGAGAGCATGTAGCGGGGGTGGGGTATTTGAGGGGGGTGTGTCTGAGCCAGGGGGTCTGAGAAAAGTGCTCTCTCTGAGAGGTGGAGTGGTGAGGGCCTGAAGCATCTGAGGAGGAAAGATGTGTCTGAGGGCTGGGTGTCGGAGAGGAGCGATGTCTCAGGGTATGAGTGTGTGTGGGGGGGTCTGAGGTAGCGGGGTGTCTAAGGGGGAGGGCCTGGCAGAAGGGGAAAGGTTCTGAGAGACCAGTGAGGAGGGGATGGAGTGTCTCAGGGGGATGGGGTATCTGAAGGAGTAGGGGTCTGAGAGAACCTGAGAAGGGAGGCATATCCAAAGGGGAAGGGGTGTCTGAAGGGGAGCTGAGGGAGGAGGCAGATCTAAAGGGGTAGTGGTGTCTGAGGGGGGAACCATATGTCTGAGGAGGAAGGGGTGTTTGAGGGATACTGTTTGGGGGAGGTAGATCTAAAGGGAAGAAGTGTCTGAGGGGGGCTGTCTTAAGGGGATGCATATCCAAGAAGGGTATCTGAGGGGGGCTGTCTTAAGGGGATGCATATCCAAGAAGGGTATCTGAGGGGGGGCTGTCCGGGGTGGGGGGCAGATCTAAGGAGAAGGGATGTTTGGGGGGAGGTTTGAGGGGGAAGCAAATCTAAGAGGAAGTAGTGTCTGAGGGGGACTGTGCGGGGGGGAGCAGATCTAAGGTATGGGGGGCTATCTCAGGGGAAGGCATATCTAAGGGGAAGGGGCGTCTGGGGGTGCTGTTTGTTGGAGGTAGATCTAAGGGGAAGGGGTATCTGGGGGTGTCGTTTGGTGGGGGGAGGCAGACCTAAGGGGAAGGGGTGTCTGGGGAGCTATTTGGTGGGGGGAGGCAGATCTAAGGGGAAGGGGTGTCTGGGGGTGCTGTTTGGTAGGGGGAGGCAGATCTAAGGGGAAGGGGTGTCTGGGGGTGCTGTTTGGTGGGGGAGGCAGATCTAGGGAAGGGGCGTCTGGGGGAGCTATTTGGTGGGGGGGAGGCAGATCTAAGGGGAAGGGGCGTCTGGGGGTGCTCTTTGGTGGGGGGAGGCAGATCTAAGGGGAAGGGGCCTCTGCGAGAGCTATTTGGTGTGGGGGAGGCAGATCTAAGGGGAAGGGGCGTCTGGGGGAGCCCTCCTGCAGGGTGCAGCGCGGATGGGCCGCTTCTGGCCCGCTGTGGGTCGGCAGATGAAAGCTGGGGGCTGCTTGGGAGCTGGACGAGCCAGCCTGGGGGTCTGCTGGGCGGGCCACGGGGTGGGGGCGAGGTTCAGGAGACAAATCTGGGACGGCCAGAGAGAGGGACAGAGACCCAGAGACGCAGAGACGGATGGGAGGTCAGGCGCGAGAGCGGAGCGGCCGGAGAGCGGCGGCAGCGGCAGAGCTGGTGCGGGGCGGGCGGGTGGCGAGCCAGCGGGTGTGAGTGAGCGAGTGAGTGGGAGCAGTGGGGAGGGGGGCCGGGGGCGCTGTGGGTAGTGATCGAGGCACAGAGCGAGGAGGAGGCTGCGGGAGGAGAGGCTGGGAGGAAGGGTCGGCTGGACGTGGGTGAAGAAGGTGGCGGGTGGCAGGACGGGTGGGCTCCGGGCGGAGCGCCCACCCCACTGACCCCTGTCTGTCCCTGTGTGTCTGTCCTGGCGTCTCTGCAGGGCTGGCTCCACCATGGACTGTAGCTGCGTCTCCGACCTTCTCTTCGCCCCGCCCGCCCTGCCGGCTCTCTGGACCCCCGGTAACTGGCCCTGGCCCGGACCTCCCACCCCTTCCCAGCCAGCCGGCTCCTCCTTTCTGCACCTCTTCCTGTCCTCCCTCCTCTGTCCCGGTCTCTCTCACAGTCCCCTGAATGCAACCCCCTAATGAAAAACTTGGCTAAAAACTTCACAGCGAGATGTCCCTGCTACCTGCCTGCTGGGACATGAGGGTGGGGGAGGTACCGGGGTCTGAAACGGACAGGATGCAGGGGTCTGAGGTCCTGGGGTCCCGGCTGCGTACCTCTTCGCCTGCTCCCTGCCCAGGACCTTCGGGCAAAGAGAGGCAAGGAGGCTGGAGATGGCCAGGCACACTGACGGCGTAGGGGCAGGGACCATAGGGGGCGCAGGTGGATAGATGGACAGGGACTGCCTGGGCAGGGGGACGTGGAGACATGGCCCAGCCCGCCGGAGCCCTGGGAGAGAGGACGGCCTGCTCAGAAGTGGACACTCAGAGCTGGGGATGTGGACAGTAAGACTGGCTTGGATGTGCATTTGAGTCCAAGTCACACGCCCCACAGATGGACTGTGTGTGTGTGTGTGCCTGCGCGCACAGACTGGGACTCTGTGCCTGCTTATGCGTGGGGTCTGAGTGTGTCCCTGTGTCACGCTTCAGTGCTTCTGGAAGAAGGGGTCACACTGGGAGAGTGTATGTCTGTGCAGCACCTGTCTTTGTGTGAGCTGGTGTGCCTGCTTGCACACACACAGGAGGCTACCTGGGTGTCTCTGGGCTGGGTGGGTCGTGTTTCTTTAGGATGTCGAGTGTGCTTACATTTTAGGACTGGGGGGAGGTGTGTGTCAGCTCGCCAAGTACGTACCTGCCTCAGTCGGGTGAAGGGCCTGCTGCTGTTACTTTCGGGTCTGTGTCGTGGTCCAGAATGGATGTCTCGGTGCGCTTCGGGCTGTGTGGGTGGGTGCCCCCTCCGCCCCCGGCCTCTGTGTCTGTGTTGGGGTGTGGGTGTGTGTCACTGAGTGTGACTGAATTTGGGGGGCTGTCATAATGTGTGTATCTGCAGGCTGAGGTTGTGGGTCCTCTCTAGCTGTGTGTGTCTCAGCAGGTACAGTGTATTTGAGGACAGATGGTGGTTCCAGATTGGGTTGTGTATCTGCATGTGTGTGGCCAGTTGCGTGCTGTCATCTCTGGGCTGTCATCTTTGGGGTCGCCTCTTCCCCACTCGGATGTGTTCCGGGTGTGCAATGGGCCAGAGCTCGCAAGTTAATTGAGCCTGTCACCTGGAGTAAGAAAGACCCAAGATGGGGTTGAGAGAAAAATTCTCCTTTTGGGGAGGAGACTGCCTGGCTTCTGAGCCTTCGGCAGGGAGGCGTGAGCACCCACTCACACACACCAGGCAGCCTGGATGGGACCCTGCTGCTCCTTGCCTCCCACCCCTGAAGTTCTAATGAGCCAGAGAAGGCAAGGACGTGCCCTGGGACCACACAGCAAGTAGATCATGTGGCCGCGCTCTCAGCTCCGCGTTGTCTTCCTCCCCAGCGATGGTTCCTTAGGGCTAATCCTGTCTTCTATTCTCCTGCCTGGCCCTGGGGTCTCTGAGGGAGAGAGGGGACAGAGGACATAGCCCGGGATTGAGCACAGAAGCGGGACCCAGGCCCTGGGGCCTTCTGGCTGGGAGGTAAGACTTAGGGGTGGGCAAGACCCTCCCCATTTCCATCCAGCTTATTTGGAGCATCTGGACACTGGGGCGCGGGACACCCATCTGAGTGTGAGGTGTGTCATGCAGAGCGAGCCGTGGGTGCCTGCATGTTGAGGGTCTGGGGGGCTGTTTTATAGGGGTGGCGTCACCCCGTGTGTGCCCGTCAGGCTGACGCACGTCTTGAGGCCGTGCTCACCGGCTCCACGGCACTGTTAGCTAGCTGGGCCTTTGGGGTCCCCTGTGTCTCCTGTCATGGCGGTGTGGTTAGCAGGTCCCAGTTCTGAGGGGCCCGAGATGTGCGATTGTGTGTTGGGATGCGCAATGCCAGGTGTCCGGCAGGCCTGCCTCGGTGGCACGTTGCGTGTGGGGTGCTGCGCCCCAGCGGGAGTGTGGCACTCTGGTGTGTCCGTGCGCCGTGGTGTCGCCGGGTGTCCCTGGAGCGTGAGCGGACGTCTGTGTGACACGTACGCTGTGGGGATCTGCTGATGCACAGTGCGCTCAGACTGATGGAGCACAGAGGTAGGGAGGGGGGACAGGACGTGAAAGGTAGAAATACGGGGACAGGCGCAGACACACGGGCACACCGGCCTGGCCTGGCCGTGCCAGTGTGGGGTCAGTGGAGGGCTTCGGGGAGACAGCAAAACTTAGGGGCGTTCCAGAGAGCAGGAGAGACCAGAGGCCTCCCAGGGCAGGGCTGGAGGGGGCAGCGGGAGAAGGGCTTTTGATGAGGAGGGGGTGCCCCTCTCATGTCCTCCTCACAGGGCTGCAGGAAACTGGCCCCTCCCACGCCCCACCCCGGGGTGCCAAGGTAGAGCATGAGGCTGCAGGTGCCACGCCAGGGTCCCTGGATGACTCAGTGAATGCCACTATTTGGGCAGTTTGGGGACTGGACACCAACTGGGGTACAGAGTAGGAATTGTGTCCCTAAAGATGCCCAAGAGACCAGGATTCAGGGGGGGCCGGCTGCCTCCTGGTTCCCAAGTCCACGCAGGACCTAGAGCCCCTGACTTAGCGTCCTGACCCGGGGCCACTCCCCTGCCTCCTGTCCCCAGGGTTTGCCTTCCCGGATTGGGCCTACAAGCCGGAGTCGTCCCCTGGCTCGAGGCAGATCCAGCTGTGGCACTTTATCCTGGAGCTGCTGCAGAAGGAGGAGTACCAGGGGGTCATCGCCTGGCAGGGGGACTACGGGGAATTCGTCATCAAGGACCCCGATGAAGTGGCTCGGCTCTGGGGCATCCGCAAGTGCAAGCCCCACATGAATTATGACAAGCTGAGCCGGGCCCTGCGGTGAGGAGGGGCAGGGAGAGGCTGGTCCCCTGCCCCCTGGGGGCTTGCCCTTGGTCTCCTGGGGCAGAATCCCTTGGATCCCAACGTGCAGGGATCCGCATGGGGTAGCCACTGTGATTACTTGTGAGTGGGAGGGAAGCAAGGAGGAAGGCCGGAAGCCAGGATCCCAGCCCCTGCTTCACCCCTGCCTTGCCACCTTGGTTAAGGGACTTCTGTGAGCCTCCGTTTCCCCAAGCTGCTGTGCTCTGTGCACTAACATGAGTCAGGGGCTCCCTCTTTACCTGCCTCGGCGCCCCTCCCCAGCATGCCCTCCTCCCCCCTCTCCCCACAGCTACTACTACAACAAGCGGATTCTCCATAAGACCAAAGGGAAGAGGTTCACCTACAAGTTCAACTTCAGCAAAGTCGTGCTTGTCAATTACCCACTGTTGGATGTGGCAGCAGCCACCACAGGCTCCCCACTCTTGCTGACCCCTGGTCCCTTTGGGGGGACCTCTGGGGCAGATGCTCCTCCCCTTACTCCCGAGGTGAGTCAGGACACTGGGGTCCCAGAACTGGGCGTTTGGTGCTGCCTCCCCAGCCATCAACCCCCCCGGGGATGGGCAGCCCGGCTGAGCGGTGCTGCCTCCTCCCTCTCCAGACCTTGCAGACCCTGTTCTCAGCCCCTCGCCTGGGAGAGCCAGGGGCCAGGGCGCCCCTGTTCACCCCTGAGATGGACAAGCTGCGTCTGGACAGCCCTTTCCCGTTCCTGGGCTCCGGTAAGGGCCTGTGGGTGTGGGTGCCGGCTGGGGGTGGGGGACACGTGGCCTGTGTCTGAGGGAAGAGGACGGGCAAAGACGGGGAGAGGCAGGATGCAGGAGGGAGGCCTAGGGCGAGGCTGTGCTTGTGCCTGTGTGTGTTTAAAAGCCCCAGGAGGATTTGGGGAGAGGCAGGGAAGAGGGAAACTGGGGCGGGGACAGGCTGGGAGAAGGGCTTTTAGGGCGCCAAAGGACTGGGAAGACCAGGGCAGAACTGGGGAAAACCACGTGAGGGCGGAGAGTGGGCAGATGCCGCGTGGGAGAATGGGCAGAAGCGGGTGGACGGCGCAGGGAGGGGGCGCCTCGCCCCACTGGAGGTGTGCCCGGCCTGACCCACCCCGTGCTCCCCAGGTGCCACTGGCTATTCCAAGCCCCCCGGCCTGCTGGGTCCTTACAGCCGCGCCTTCCCAGACTACCCCTGGAACTTTAACCCGTACCTCACCGGCCCCTTCCCTAAGCTGCCCCCCTCTCTGTACCCCCCCCCACTTCTACCCCAACCCTCTGGCCAGTTCCCTGGGCCACCTGCCCTCGGCAGGGGCCGGGGGAGGCCCTACAGCTTCGCCCCTACTGGCTGCGGCGGGGGAGGGCCTGGGCCCCGAGCGCCCCTCGGGCCTGGCAGCAGCCCCTCGCCTGGCACTGCCGGGAGCCGGGGGTCCAGAGGCCGCGCTGGGCGGGAAGGACGACAGCGACTCGGAGCTGGAGATCACGGACGTCAGCGGCTGCAGCTCTGACAGCGAGGGTGACGAGGGCCTCCCTGTGCCCCCCAAGGCCAAGGCGAGCAAAGGGGGGATCGGCAGCTGAGCCCGTGGGGGGTGAAGGGTTCTGCCAGGGCGGGGATCGGGGCAGACCCTCGCGCAGCAGCCTCTGCCATCGCCTGGTCTGCCCTCGATGTCCCGCCCCAGGCCAGGGACCAGCCCTCGACCCCTCCCAGGACCAGGCACATGGCTGCCCACCTTCCTCCTGAACCCCAGGTTGGGGTCTCCCCTCCCCCTCCAGAGGGGGAGGGAATGTGATAGCCTCCTTCCCAGGCTCCAGTGTGATGGGGGGGGGGTCCCCACCTGGCCCGACTCCCAAAGTGCAATATGGCGCCCAGCCTCTCCTGCCCGCCCCCCCGCAACCGTGACCTGCGTGTTTGTGCGGCTGTGTCTCCCCTCGTGCCGGTCCCAGTCCTGACACCCTCCCCACACAGGCCCCCTGGGACAGGGAGCTCAGAGCAATAACCCCGCCCCCAGCCCCCGCCCAGGAGGGCCCCCTCCCCACCAGCCACCTCCAGAGAGTTTACTACAAAAATAAAAGAACGGAAAGGAGAGTGAGCTGTGGGGGAGCCCGGCGTCGTGGGTGACAGTGGGGGGCTCGGGTGGGAGTGGGGGATCACCTGGGGAGTCACTGTTAAAGCACAGGAAGGAAGGAAGAAGTGGAGAAAGGCAGGGGGAGACAGACCCAGGAAGGTGATGCCAGACAGTCACAGAGGGTTCCAGAAACCACTCCAGGGCCCCCACCCCCTCCTCACACACACACAGCTCTCCTTAGATAATATATATTAAAAAATAAACCTCCAATTCAGGGTATAAAAACATAGCAAAGGCACTTGGGGGTGGGGAATGGAGGGGTGCCCCCCAGGCAATACAGAGATGGCCTGGGTAATGGGGGGGGTCACTGTGGATCCCCCCCCGGAATGAAGCCCTGAGTCCCCCAGGCAGAAGGCAGGAGGGAGAACAGGCCAAGGCCGATGGGAGGTCGGGGGGGGGGAGGCGGTGATGCCAGCTGGCCCCCCAGGCATGGCCCCCCCAGCAGCCCAGCTCCCTCTCCTCAGGCCCTTGGGGTTGGAGATGCTGCGGCAGCTGTGCGGTGGTGGGTAGCCCTCAGTCTTGCGAAAGGCCTGGGGGATGTAGGAGAAGGGAGATGGGGAGAGATGCAGAGGGACAAGGAGAAGGGGGAGAAGCGGGGGGGGGGGGGTGAGGGGAGGAGGAGAACGGGCAAAGCGAACACACAAGAGCCCAAAAAGGGGAACAGCCTGAGCCAGGAGGTGGAATGGGGAGAGGCAGGGAGACAGAGAGCAGGAAGGGGCTGTGGAGAAGGGAGCCCCTGAGATGCCCACCGCGGTCCCTCCCCTCTGGCAGAGCTGCGAGCCCTCTGGGTGTCCACTCACCTGCCTGGGGCAGGGGGCCTCAGGTACAGCCAGGCTGGGGGGCGCTGTTCTCCCCAAGCTGAGACAGGAGGAGTCGCAGGCGACAAAATTCTTCCTCCACCTCCTGGATGGAGAGGCCTCAATGAGAGGGGTCCCTCCACCGAGTCAGCCCCACCCTCCCCTGCCCTGCCCCTCTCCCCAGGCCACCACCTCCAGCTGCTTCATGGTCTCCTCCAGGCTGAGCAGCTTCTCCCGAATCTCCTGGGTCTGGGTCGGGCTCTGGGAGCCGCCCCCTGGGACCCCATCCCCTTCACGGGGAGGCCCCGCCCCACTGTCTTCCTCCGAGGGAAACAGGAATTGCTTCAGGGACCGCACTGGCAGGGGCAAGGGGACAGAGTCAGAAGCGGGGCTGGGAAAGAGGCCAGGGGCCTGCAGGGGCGGGGGGGACCCAAAGGGGAAGGTGGGGGCCGGGCTGCAGGTGGGGCTGGGGAGTGTGAAGGGGGTGTGGAGGGGACACGGAGAATAGAGGGTGTCCAGGGAGAGGCTGAACCGGGCTCAAGGGAGGGACAGAGGCTACAGAAGGAAGAGGGGCTCGGGGCCACCGAGGGTGGTGGTGCAGGCCTGGCACGCACTGGGCCTGGACAGGAGACGGGCCGGAAAGACGGGCTAGTGGCAGCCCCGCACGGACGGCGCCGGCCTACCTTTCTCAAGGGCCTTGGCCGCGAGCTGGCCCTCGGGGCCGGGCCTGCAGTAGGGCAGGAGGGTGCTGAGGATTCTCTCTGTCCGGCCTGGGGGGAGGGGAGGAAGAAGCGGGGCGGGGGGGGGGCGGTGCTCAGTTCCTGCAGGGCCTCCTCAGGACACCTTGCCCCCCCCACTCCGCGCCCCCGCAAAGGCTCACTGTCCACTGGGGGCATCTCTCGGCCAGCACCGTTGCCGTTCTCCGAGCTGCTGAGCAGGGGTTCTCGGGTGCTGTGGGGAGGAAGTACTAGGTGACCCCACGGCCCTGGCCCTGGGGGGCAGCAGGGAGACAGCAGGAGGTGTGGGGGGTGGCCCAGAAACAGAAGTTGAGGCTGGGAGATGGAGACAGAGGAGCCTGGACAGGGGCCAGATGGGCTGTGGTGGTGGCGCACGCGCACACACGCGCCCAGAGCTCAGGTTCTGGAGACACACAAGTCTCCCCTGGCTCCTGAGCCCTCCAGTGTCCCCCTCACCTGCTTGGGCTGGGCCGGGATTTGGGGCGAGAGGCAGGAGCGGGGACCTTCAAGGATCCAGCAGTCTCGGTGATGAGGGAACACCAGCTGGGGAGACAGGTCAGCCCCCACCCCGGGGCAGGCAGTCAGAGCCCCCAGATCCTGTACTGGGGCCTCCCACCCCCCAGCCTGGGCCACCTCTTCCACCCGAGCTTAGAACCCAGGCCCCCCTCACTTCTTCCGTTCTGACACGGTCTGGGCCACCAGTTCGTATATCTGGGCCTCCTGGTCCCACGTGAAAAGGACATAGAAGGCTTTGTGATCTGCAGGAGGAGGGAGAGGGGGTTCAGAGCCAGGGTCACCCCGATGTGCACCTCCCCTGAGCTTGGGCTCCCCCAGCTCACGCCCATCCCTCCGGTGCCTCCTCTCAGGGCCTCCCTCTCACATCCCCTCATCCATCAGTCCCCAGTCTGGCACTCCCCACAAAACCCCTGGAGTGCATCTGCAAACCCTTCCTCGCTGGGCTCCAGCCTCCACCCCTGCTCCCCTACAGGTCCCTGCAGGGAGCGTCTCCGAATGCTGATCAGAGCTGGCAGCTCCTATGTGCAAACCCCTGGGGAGCTGCACGGCTCCCTTCCTAAGGCCCACAGTGCTCCTGGCCCCCCACCATGCCCGGCTCCGGGGCAGGGGGGCCCTCGCAGCTTCCCCTTCCTGGGCCTCTGCCATGGCCTCCCCGGGGGCCAGCGTGCGCTCCCCAGCTCTTTCAGAGGCCTCCCCATCCCGCGGGCAGGGGCCTCACCGGTGGCCACCTCGCGGGTGATGGCGGAGGTGAGCCGCAGCACGGGCCGCAGCATGGTCTTGCCGTCGGGTGTGGGCGTCAGCGTCCGGCTGTGGGACTTGAGCAGCAGCCGTTCGTCCTGGCGCTGGAGTAGCAGCAGCAGGTCGTCCAGCAGCAGCACGTGGACCTCTGCAGGGCGAGGCCCAGGCTTCAGCAGCGCCCCCCCGGACCCCCCCCCCAGGCCCCGCTCAGCCCCGGCGCTCACCTATAGCCTTGTCCCTCGTCACCCGCCACGTCAGCGGGCCCTCGTGCACCAGCTTCTTCTTGGTGATGTCCAGGTTCTGGAGGCAGGAAGGCGTCATGGTCGGCGCAGGGCAGGGGAGGGCGGGGAGGACCATGGGGCCGGGAAGGCGGGCCGGGCTCAGGACGGGCAAGCCGCTGGGACTGAGGAGGGATTCTGGGCAGGGGGTGGCTCTCATTCCCGGGGCGCATTAGCACAGAGTCCTGGGGGCAGGAGGGGCAGGGGAAGGCCAGGGAGAAGCGGGGAGGTCAGGGCAGGCAGGGCCACCTTGAACTCGCTCAGCATGGGGTCACTGCTCTGCCGCAGGTGGGACAAGTCCAGGCGCTTCTGATAATCCTTGAGCCGCTGGGGCAGGGAAGGGAGAGTCACGGGGATGACCCAAGGGCTGCGGCTGACCCACAGTGACCCCGAAGGGACAAGCCAAGGGCCAGGCCCGACCTCCAGAGAAGGGGCCCCGAGGTAGACAAGACAAAGGCCCGCCCAGGCCCCCCACACGGACGCCCCCTTCCTCTGGGCCCACAGCCAGGCTCACCAGCAGGTCCTCCATGTCGCGCACAGCTTGGTTAACATGGTGCAGAATTTCCCGGCAGCACTCAGCTGCCCGTTCCACTTTCTCCCGTTCCGCCGGCTCTTCTGTGGCAGAGGAGAGACGAGCCCCGGTGAACCCCGAGCCAGAAGCTCCTGGCCCCTGCCCCGCCGTGGTGAGAGATGGGAGAGCCGGGGCCCCGCAGCGTGGGGCCTGGCCCTCTGGCACCTGTGTTCTGCCCAATGCTCTGCAGGAGCAGGGGGTACTTGGTCAGACGCTGCATCTCCGTGGGGATCATATCTTTCAGCTGCAGGCGGCGGCACCGTGGGCGGCTCTCGGCCTCCTAGGGGCAGAGTGGCGCTGAGGTGGCCCGTACTGGGGGCGCCTCGGGGACTGCGACACCAGCCCCCTCCCCCCTGGGACCCTGGCTTCCCCCTCACCTGCACAAAGGCACAGAACCGAGGCTCCTTGCGCTGCTTGGCTTTGAGCTGCTCTAAGGCAAATGACTGGCGGCTGCAGAAGCGGGAGGAGATTTTCTGGAACCAGTTGCCTTCGGCATCATCAAACTACAGTGAGATTCAGGCCAGGGAGGGTGTCTCAGGTGGGATTGGGAAGAACAGGGCCTCACGTGGGAATAGCAGCCTCGACAGGAGGACAGGGTGAGGGGCCCAGACCCCTGGATCTTGATGGGATTCCAGGTCCCTGGCTGGGAGGAGGGGACCCCAGGGGGGCAGGGGCGGGGCGCCCTCACCCGGGCCAGCAGCACATCTCCGATCTCCTCAATGAGGTCGCCACTATCCTGCCTCCGCTTCATCAGCCGATCAAGGAACAGGGCTGTTAAGAGTGGTGAGGGAAGGGGGTGCTCTGTCAGGGCCCAAGAGGTGGTATGTAGAGCTGATCGGGGGTTGTGGAGGTTGGGCTGCAAGTGTCTAATCCTTGGGGCCAATGGGCTGCCCCCCAACCCCCACCCATGCCCTGCGCTTGTTGATGTGCCCCCTGGAATGTGAGCTCTGGGGGTCTGGGGTTGCCCCCAGGGCTAGAAAAGAAGCTGCCCGTGGTAGGCACTCAAGGAGAATGTGCTAGACTCCAGGTCTAGCCGCAAAGGCCTCGAGGAGGGAGCCGGTGGTGGGGCGCACAGTGGGCCATGGCCCTGCACTCACAATGCACCTCGATGAGCTCGTCCAGGCTGGGGAAGATGTTCTGTAGCTCCTCCAGGGAAAAGAAGCCCCCTTCCGCCATGGGCTGGTAGAAGAGGTCATGCAGCACCCGGAGCATGCGCACGTGGGCGGCCTCTGTCACCAGCAGCTCTGTGGGGCCACCGAGTAGGAAGCATGGTTGGGGAGGGTGCAAAGGATGGGGTGCAGTCTCAGAGGCAGGCTCGGGGTGGGGGACAGGGGTGACTCTCTCTGGACGGAATCGCTTGCCCCTGAAATAGCCACTGAAGATTCCTGATCCTGTTGTGTGTTTTGCTTGGCTGCGGCAGCCAGCCGGGGTGACCAGTGGTCCCCTGTGCCTGGCACTGACGCCTTTCCCAGAACATGGGATTTTCAGTGCTACACATGGGAAAGTTCCAGGCGAACTGGGATGAGTTGGTCACACCACCACCAGCAAGCACCCCCCCTCCCACCCGCCGGAGCTGTGTTTGGCGTCCAGCAAGTCTCTCGGCCTTGGTTTCCGGAACAATGATAACCCTTTACACACACGTTGATAGCCTTGGACCCAGGGACCCCCCAGAGGGAGCATGCCTGGGTTTCAGAGGCCCCAGGAGTCCCTGGAGACTAAACGTGCAATCCTGTGTTAGGAATATTTTTCTGAGGAGGGAAATGGCTGTGCTGTCTGCTACGGTAGCCGCTAGCCAAGTACAGGCCTTCAGATTTTAACTGAAATACAAAATTCCGTTGCCAGTTGTACTTGTCACATTTCAAGTGCTCAACGGCCATCACGTGGCTGGTGGTAACCATGCTGGACAGCGCAGATGCTGCGTGTTTTCATTATTCCAGAAAATTCTATCAGATAGCACTGCTTTATGTTTTGCTCATATCCTTAGAAGGATCTGTGACACAAAAAGTATTCCCCTACTGCCCTAAAAATTCCAAATGAGTACCCTTACTATTAAGCAACTTGTAAATAAACTTCCAAACCAGAGCTTCCAAAGAAGTGTCCTATTTTGCCAAACACCCTCCCCACACCCAGTTCAAAATCACAGAAAAGAATCAAGACGGAAACAATACTTCCATCACATCCCTGCCCGGAAGCAAGCACTGATAATATATTGGTTATCTTCTGAAACGTGTGCCCCTGGGACCCTTTTTGCCCCTGAACGGTTAAGATCATGGTAAGAACAGTCACACTGGAAAGTTCTTACCCGGCCCCACACCGCGCTAAACGCTTCACATCAATCACCTCAGCTCCGTGACAGTCTTTTGAGGTGTGAACTATTACTACCCAAATAAGAAAACAAAGATTTACTGGAAAAATACAACTTTATATACCCATTCCTGCTCTTAACCAGCACTGCCCTGTACTGGGGGGGGGGGGGGGGGGGGGGGGCGGGGGGGGGCGCAGAACTCGCTGGAAATGTCACTTTGACAGCTGACAGCTACATTCTTGTTCCATGAGTGGCTGTTCTACAATTTACATAACAAATGGCCCTCGGTGGAAACAGGCGGCCTTCAAGCTCTGGGGGGATGGACAGCTCCATGGTCTCTTTGCCAGAATTGGGTGGTGTCCCGGGTACTCACCGCTGATGACCTCCTGCCGCTTCACCTGGTTCTTGGGCAGGCTGTGCAGGGTGCCAAGGGGAACGAGCTCCCGCCAGCCAGGGGGCTCTTCTGGTTCCAGCTCTAGTCCTGACCGTCCTGGGTCCCCTTCATCTCCGGGCTCAGGGCTGTGAGACAGAGGCCTCGTTAGGGCCCCAGCCTGGGGAATCCCAGGGAGGAGACTTACATTCCTAGTGTCTAACACCCCATCCCCCCCCCACCCCGTGGCCTTGGCATTCGATGCCTGCAAAGTAGCCCATGCTGCAGAGCAGCCCCCAAATCTCTAGAAAGAAGAGTCCCACCCCTCTCCTGTGACCTCAGTGACCTTAGCGTCCAATACCCAGTTCTCTGTAAATCTGGCAATGACCC
This sequence comes from Neomonachus schauinslandi, assembly GCF_002201575.2. Lineage (NCBI taxonomy): Eukaryota > Metazoa > Chordata > Mammalia > Carnivora > Phocidae > Neomonachus > Neomonachus schauinslandi. The sequence continues at coordinate 11,469,586 of NC_058418.1, read as the reverse complement.
CTCCCCCACCATCCTCCTGACTCTCCAGGTTGCCTCAGTAGATGTGGGAGGAATGACCTACGTGGCTCGTCGGGCAGGGCCAAGCACGGCCGTGGCAGAGCTGGGGTCCATGTCCACGTCACTCCGGGAGCGGCCCCCACCCCGGCCCTTAGCCCCGAGGCTGCCCCGGGAAGGCCGGCGGCGGTCACTCACCCGCAGGCTCTCCGAGCGCCCCAGACGCCCCGATAGCCTGGACCCCGAGGCCAAGGACAGAGTCAGGCAGAGACCAGGACAGAGACAGGGAAAGACCAAGACAGGGACAGAGACAGGGAGAGACCAAGACAGGGACCGACAGGGAGAGACCAAGACAGGGACAGTTGGGGAGAGACCAGGAGAGGGCAAGAGACAGGGAGAGACCAAGACAGGGACAGAGGTGGGGAGATACCAGGTCAGGGACAGACAGGGAGAGACCAGGACAGGGACAGAGGTGGGGAGATACCAGGTCAGGGACAGACAGGGAGAGGCCAGGACAGGGATAGAGATAGGGAGATACCAGGTCAGGGACAGACAGGGAGAGACGAGGACAGGGATAGACAGGGACCCGGGTAGGGGAGACCAGGACAGATATCAAACATGCAACAGAAGAGAGGAGAGAGTCAGAAGGAGCAGTGGGACTTGGGATTTTGGGGTGCTGGGGCAGTGGGGGTGGTCAGGAGGGACAGGGAAACTTGGTGGGGGTGGGGACGGAAACCCAGGATGGAGCACAGGACTGACCCCTCCCTTCCCTGAGGCAATGGGATGGGGGAGGGCAGAGCAGGGAGTGAGGAAGGGAAGGAGATTTCAATACTTAGCTCTTCTGCTGGGAGGGTGATGTCCCCACCCACCCCTTGCAGGGTGAAGGGGAGGGGGTGGCCCATGGGGAGAGGGGAGGGGCTGGGAGAAATGGGGGAGGGGCTAGCCCTCCCCCCACCCAGGGCCCAGGCACCCACCTCTTCCACCTTCTGGGGAGAGAGGGGCACAGGGTCAGAGGAGGACCCAAATGGAACCCAACTCACCTCCCCCACCTACCAAAGGGTCCCCAAAGCAGCGGCACAAGGACAGGCAGGGGGCAGAGCCTGCCCCCCAACTGTGAGGAGGACAGGGCCCCCAGGCTTGGAGCACAGAGGGTGGGGGATGGAGGATAGGGCACTGGGAGGCAGGAGCAAGGCGCAGGGCAGTGGCTCAAAAGAGGAGGGGAGGGGATGAAAATCTGAAGGGGTGAGGGAGGGGACAGGGGGAGCCCAGAGGCGAAGAGCGCGGGAGGGAGGAGGAAGAGGGAAGAGGAGATGAGAAAAGAAAAAGTGGAGGATGGACAGAGGAGGCCGAAGATGGGCAGAGGGAGGAGCAGGGCAGAGTGGAGACGGCTCGGGGACAGCAGGAGCAAATGGCAGCGCGACCCCGCACGCGCCTCCCCAGCCTGGTAAGCCCCTTCCTGCACCCAGCACCCCGCCCCCCACACCCAGCCCCGGGCACCTCTCTGTGTCAGCGCCCTCCTCAGTGCTCTCCGGGGGCGCCAGGGGCTCCAGGCTGGCCGGGCCCTGCGGGGGCGCGTCCCCCAGCTCTGGTGGGGCATCAACACCTGTGGGTGGCGGGGGAGAGCCAGGCTGGCTGCCGGGCCTTTGGGGCAAGACCCACCCTCTGGGGGCCTCTATTTCCTCCCGTGGAATGGGGGGTGGGGGCTAAAGCCACCCAGTGCGCGGCCGACACCAGCGGCTGCCCTGCACTTCGGTGGGGGACATGGCCACAGCAGCTGGGGCCGGTGGGGGGAGAAACCACTGAACCAGGGCACACTGGGGCTCTGCGTGACGCCTCCACGTCCATTCCTTCTCCTGAGCCTAAGCCGGGACTTGCAGGAAGAGGTAGACCCCTTTTGGGAAGACTGAGGCTCAGACAGGCTTCCAGGATATAACCCCACTAAGCTGCCGAGCTGGGACCTGAACCCAGGCCCGGCCAAGCAGTTGCCTCAGATTCATGGAGGTGACTGACAATGTACTCAGAGAGGGTTCTGGGAAATGATGCCGTGGGGGCGGATGGGAAATGTAGTCCAAGGAGGAGGGCTAAGCATCACCAGGACAGAGGCCGGAGCCTGAGAGGAAAGCCGTGGAACAGGTGAACTGAGGGAAGGGGGGTGGTTTCTTTTCTTTTTTAAAAATATTTTATTTACTTATTTGACAGAGAATACAAGCAAGGGGGAGCAACAGGGAGAGGGAAAAGCAGGCTCCTGATGAGCAGCGAGCCCAACGTGGGGCTTGATCCCAGGACCCTGGGATCATGACCTGAGCCGAAGGCAGACGCTTAACCGACTGAGACACCCAGGTGCCCCGGGGGGTGGGGTGGGGGTGGTTTCTTAATAATACTGGTGACCAGAGAGGGGCAAGCAGAGAACTGAGCGGTGGTCTCTTGGGCTGGGGTGGGGAGCTCAAGAAACTCACCTGGTTCCTTGTCGGGACTGTCTCCAGACAGAGGGTGCAAAGAAACTCCAGGGACATCCTGCCCAGGAGCCCCAACATTCCGGTCCCGGGAGGGCACCCCCAGGCCTCCCCTCCTTTCCGTAAGGCCTGGCTTCTCAGCTGGGGAGACATCCAGGGAGCAGGGGGAAATGAGAGCCCAGCTCCTCTAATCCACAGCAGTCTGTGCTCCAGCCCCATCCTCCCCACGGCCCAGGAGCACCCCCCACCCCCTCCCCCAAGCCCCCAGCCAGCTTCAGGACATTACCATCAGCCTCGACTTTGAGGTGTCGGAAATCGGGGGCTGAAACGAGAGATGGGACCATGAGGCGGGGGCGGTGTGGGGAAGCCAGGGCGGGCAGAGGCCGGGCACCTCACCCTGAGGCTCTCCCCGGTTCCAGCGGGCGGCGTCCAGGAAGATGCTCAGGCCTTTCTTGGTCTTGGTTGGCTCATCTGACCGCCGATTCCCCATCATCTGAGCGAAGTAAGGAGAGTGGAGAAGGGGCTATGCATCTCTGAGACCCCAACAAAGCAGAATCAGACCTCAGGAGCCCCGAATCACGGGGCTCCCCAGGGGCCTCTAGGGGAGGGAAGGGCCAGATTTGGGCGCTCAGGGGAAAAGCACCTTTTTTCGGAAGAAATTCCTCCCCGACTTCTTGTCTCCGCTCTTGGTCCGCACCCCAAGGTGACGCATGTACAGGCTGATGGCGTTGACCACAGCGGCACTGTGGGGAGGGGACAGTGAGGGCCCCAATATGTGCGCAGATGCACACACACCCATGGCCATGGGGACACTGCTGTCCCCAAGTCTTCCCCTCTGCATTCGCTTCCCACCCCAACCCCACAACTGCTTCCAGCTGAGTGTCTGAGGAAGGGGGAGGGGGCTCCAGAGGATAGGGCCAGGCCCCTGATCCCTGGTCTTCCTCCCTGGGGCCCAGGGGACTAAATGCCTCTCCTGCCATCCCCTCTGCTTCCGTCATCACCTCTTTTCCTCATCGGTAGAGATGGTGGGTCTGCAAAAAGAAGAAAGGAGTTTTCGACACACTTGCTAAGCCTCGGTCCCTGTCTACCCAGCACAGAGGTCCGGGGTGCTGTCCCCTTAGAAGTGGGCACAGGAGAGAGGAGAGGCGGAGAGGGCCAAGGCTACAGGGATGGAGGATGGCAGCAGGGAGGAATGTCACTTGTGAGCTCAGAGCCGCAAGGACAGGACCCAATCGTCAGGCCCAAACACAAGACCATGGAAAGCCCTGGAAACTGGGAGGGTGCCCCAAAGTTGGGAAGAGACAACACAAAACCAGATGAATCACAAACGGCAGGGCTGGGGAACCCAGAAGTCAGGGGAAGAGCCCAAAGGGTAAGGAATGAACCCTGAAGCTGCAGGGACACCCCCCCCCATACTGCCCCCAGGCTGGGGAGGGGGAGGCCCCACTCACTGCATCTCCTCTAGGTGGGTCAGCAGCCGCTCGGCCAGGTGCCGCTCCCGGGCCTCGAAGCTGGCACGGTCCCGCCCAACCCAGGCCTCCAGCTGGGTCAGGTCGTGCTCCCAGGGCGTCATGCCCATGAGCCGCTTGGAGCGGAAGTCCTCCAGCAGCCGGCTGACGGCTGCCTGCTGGCTCTGCACCACCTCCTGCACAAACTGCCGCTGGACGTCCTCAGGGAGGAGGTCGGGCCGCGTGCGGTCTGCGGGGACACGGGCAGGGGGCTGGGGGCCACTTCCACCCACGCTCGGACTCCCGATGGCCATGCTGGGGGAAGGATGGGAGCAGGGGAGTGTGGCCTCCCATCCTGGGGCTCCCCAGCCCCGGCCAGACACCTCTCCCTCACCCACAGTCCCTCTCCCCTCTGCTTACCAAGTTCAAAGGCGACAGTGGGAGGGACCGGCACCCGCAAGACCTGCTCGGGACAGAGAATGGAGGGGGAGGACCAGGTGGTTATGGGGTCACCACGCACCAGGAATGATGGGCTGAGGGGAGGGAGCCGTGGAGGGAGGGCCCAGCTGGCACCGAGCCCCCCCAGGACCAAGGAGTGAGGGAACCGGGACCCCTCGAAGGTGTCTCTCACCGCGGTCTTGTCCAGGAAGCTATGGTAGAAGTCGAGGAAGGCCTTCTTGGCCTCCTTGGGGCCCAGAGAAGCCAGCATGTCCGCGTGCAGGCAGCAGAGCTGGGGACACAGAGCGCCGCCTGTCCTCTCCCCCGCCAACCAAACCCCACTCTGCCTTGCAAAGCCTCCACTAAGTGCTCCCTGGTCTCCACCACCTCCACCCCCAGGCCCTGGCCTCTCTCGGGCTCCCTGGGGGCCCCCGTGAGCATTTGCTATGGTTCGGTTTCCTGCGATCTTCTGCTACGCTGCGAAAGCGGGGCCCGGACCAGGTGCCGTTCTAAACCCTTGACCCACGTTAACCTGGTCAATCACGGGCACTGTCATCATCCCGTTTTACAGATGAGAAAACTGAGCTCAAGAAGCTTGCCCCAGGTCACACAGCTAGTTAGTGGCAAAGCTGGGATTTAGAATCCAGGCAGCCTGTTCCCCTACAGCCCACAGCCTAGAACTACCACAAGCAACCTGGGCATGTGTGTGAGAGAGAGACCGAGGTCCTGACTCATCTGTGCCCCAGAGAGGCCCCGTGCGCAGTGGGGGCTGGGTAAATAACCAGGTGGTCCAGCGGGGCTCACTCGTTCATTCACCACTCATTCCCTGAGCTCGCCTGTGCGTCAGCCCCGTGTGGGGTGATGCTGGCAATGCGCTGCCAACTGCAGCCTGTCTTGGCTCCTGGGGCCTCTCGCCGGCTAAGGGACCTGGTCTGTGTGCTAAGGACTCACCCCTCGGTAGGGGCAGGCCTCTATTTCTCAACCAATCTCTGCACACCCCCAAACTCCACGACAAAGCTTCATGAGAGGCCAACGGGGAGCAGCCCAGGGGACCACAACTATCTCGTGGCTGCTGCCCTAGCTGATGAGGTGAGGGGGCAGCAGGAGGCCAGATTCCAAACGCCAGGGGCCATCCGGGTCACCTCAGCCAAGCCCCTGGCCCTGGCTAGGCCCGTTTCCACATCTGTAAAAGGACACGGCAGTCAGCACCCTCCCTGGGCCGAGTTCCAAGAGCTCGAGTTCCAGAAACCTCAGGCTCAAGGGGACCTCTTTGCCCAGACGGCCACAGCCTCCATTCACTGGGGACGGGCAGCTACTTTTCTGGAGAGAAGGCACTTCCCGATTTCCTGCCAATTTCTGAAGCTTCGGGGTCAGTCGATGCGCCCCAGCTTCTTGCAGCCCCCAGGCATCCCGCCCTGGCATCTCTACCGCTGTCTGGTTTCCAGAGGGCCCCGCTACGCATTTCCAGTCCAGTCCAGTGCTCTGGGCTACACCCTAACTGCAGCCTGTGCTGGGCCGCACTGGGTCTTCTTGGGAGGACAGCCTTGTCCACAGAGCGCCCCCCCTCCAACCCACTTAGTGGCCTCTTTCTTCCTAAGTCACACACTGGGCTCTTTACACCCTGCAGGCGCCTCCAGGCAGCATGGGTTGGCATCTGCGGGGCCCGGGTATTTTCTGCCTGTATCTGTGGATCATGAATTATGCTCGCTCTGCCTTATTGCGCTGCTTGCGGGTGTTTCTTGTTTCTGGGCCAGCTAGACCTGGGAAGGCTAGTGGTTTCCTCCCATGCCCTAGCCCTGAAAGATGGACTGGTGGCACCTGCCGAGGCCACAGAGGAGGATTCCACTACCAGGGTCATGGATGGGTGACACAGCCACAGGCAGGGAAGGAGGCTGGGCGGCATGGTCTCTGCGGGCTTCTGGATTCTCTCTTGTTCTCTGCATGACCCTGCTGTGAGCACTCTCCCCCCCTGCACTGGCTCCTCACGGAGATTTCCACGGGGCACCTGCAATCTTGCCTGGGTCACACGGCTAGCTAGTGCTCTGGCTCTCGCTTTCTAGATCTTGTGCTGTGGGTTCTGGATCTGTTTTCCAGACCCTCCCAGCTTGTCTTCACTGGTCTATCTCACTGAGCACTGTGGCCTGTCCCGGCCCCACCCCTCCCTCTGCCCACACAGCCCTGCCCTCACCAGGGGTCCAGGTTCAAACTGCAGGGCCACGTGCTGCAAGAGCGCCATGAGGTGGGCAGGCCGCCGCTTCACCTGCTCCAGACTCTGGAACTGGCTGTTTTGTTCCTCTGTGTTCTGAGAGCGGGGAGGGGGAGTGAGACAGTGGGGAGCAGGGGAAGGGCTTTGGGCTTGACCCTTCCCCTCCCTGGCAGCAGAGTCTGCGCCGTAATGGCGGTGGCCGGGGCTGGGGTCAGGGATGGTGGCTGAGATTTAACGTTATAATGGCGGGGGATGAGGACAGGCATGAGAGGGAGTAGGGATCTGTGCTGTAATTAAGGGGGGCGGTGATAAAACCCAGGGTTAGAGTAAAAAGGGTGGGAGTCTGTGCTATAATGGGGCATCCAGAATGGGGTAGGAGGAGATGAGGATGGTGGTACCCAGATTACAGAAAGAGGAATGGGCAGTGAGAGGAGGCAGGGGGCAGCACCCCACGATGGACCTAAGGAGGGAGGGGACACTGAGGATGGGACTTGAGGGCTGGGGCCCAGGGAGACTGGGACAGAAGCTTCTCCCCGCCATCTCCCCCTCACCGTCTCCAGCTCGTTCTCAAAATCCTCGTCCTCAGCCCCAATGATGCTGACTGGCACCAGGCCAGGCCGCGGTGGTCCTGGGGCCTGTGGAAGAGGAGGGATGGCTTCAGCTCGGGGTGCAATCCCACCTCGCAGCCCCCCAGTCCCCTCCCCTCAGGCACTCTCCACTCACCAGCCCGCGGGTGATGTCCTCTGCCTCCATGGGCTCCACAGGGCTGGGGAGGAGGAGGGGCCACGGTTAGTGGGGGCAGGAGGTGGTGGCACAGGGCCATTACTCACAGATTCCTGGCCCAGGTGTGAAGGTGCGTAAACAGCCTCCCCCGCCCCCCAATCCCAGCCTCCTCCGCAGCTCAATGGGGCCTCTGTGTGGCGACAAAGAGCCCTTCAGAGGCCAGCCAGGGCGGGGAGCCCAAGGACAGGGAGCCTTGGGAGGGGTGGGAGAAGTGGTGGAGGCCCAGGAGCCTGTGTCCATAAGAAAGCTGTGGCCATGAAAGCCTGTAATTTGGGGTCTCTAATGGAGGATGGGCTGGGGACTCCTGGGTCTGAGGGAGGAGGGGCTGGGGGTCTGGACTCCTGGGTCTGAGGGTCCTAGGAGGGAGTGGGAGTCTGGACTCTTGGGTCTGAGGCAGGAGGGGCTGGGGGCCTGGACTCTTGGGTCTGAGGCAGGATGGGGCTGGGGGCCTGGACTCCTGGGTCTGAGGCGGGAGGGGCTGGGGGCCTGGACTCTTGGGTCTGAGGGAGGAGGAACTGGGAGTCTGGACTCCTGGTCTGAGGGAGGAGGGGCTGGGAATCTGGACTCCTGGGTCTGAGGGCGGAGGGGCTGGGAGTCTGGACCCCTGGGTCTGAGGGAGGAGGGGCTGGGGGTCTGGACTCCTGGGTCTGAGGGAGGAGGGAGTGGGAGTCTGGACCCCTGGTCTGAGGGAGGAGGGGCTGGGGGTCTGGACTCCTGGGTCTGAGGGCCCTAGGAGGGACTGGGAGTCTGGACTCTTGGGTCTGAGGCAGGAGGGGCTGGGGGCCTG